>NC_065535.1:54202361-54574861 GCF_932294415.1 Quercus robur
AGAAAAACTTCAATGATTCAACCCCAACACTTCCTTATCAAACCGATTCCCCTACCTTCCCTCAAACCTCTCTCTCTCTCTCTCAAAACTCTTAGATCTCTCTCTAACTCCATGGTCGGCCTCCTTTGCTCATTGCCTCCGCGACCACCACAATCGACGGTGGTTCTTTCTTTTCTTTCTCTGATTGACCCACTCTCTCTAGGGATGGAACCAAGATTCGAACTTGGGGGGGGGGGGGGGGGGCCAAAGCTTAAAACAATTTTTTTTTTGTTATGAAAATATAAACTAACATCTATTTCATATTCAACAAAATACTACATATAAAATAAGTGTTTCTTAAACATTTGATATTATAAACATTTCGACAAAATATAACATACAAAATAAGTGTTTCTTAAACATTTCAACAGCTTTTTTTTTTTTTTGGGGATGAGAGTTTGTCGGTTATTGATGTTATACTTTCAATCCATATTTATTTTTTTTCTTGTGGGTCAATATCTAAACATTTCAGAGGAGATCCCAAAAAAAAAAAAATATATATATATATATATATATAAGGGAAATCTTAATTTTTCAAATTACAAATGTATACCAGTTTTTTTTTTTTCTTTGTCTCTCTATCTCTGGATTTCGCTCAAACCCAGACCCTATTGGCTCATCCTCTCTAAACTTGGAAGCCTTTCTCTCTCTCTCTCTTAGATAAGTGGTTCTCTCTCTCAGATCGATGGGTCTCTCGCTTTCATCTCTCTATCTCTCAACTCAGTGGTGGAGATAAATGGTGGTGTATTCCGATGGTGGGTTTATAGGTTGTGATTTTTGTTAATTTGGGTTTGTGGTGAATTGGTGTTGTGATTTTGTGGCAAATTTGTGGGTTTATGGGTTGTGATTTCGAAGGTCCAGTTTGAGAATGGTGGGATTTGGAGGGTAGTGAAGATTGGTGAGTTTCCAAGTTGGATATGATTTTGTGTTTTGATGGATCGGTGGGTTTCCAACTCGGAGATTGGTGTTGATTTTGTGAATAAAGAGGATTCAAATCTTTTGATTTTGGTCGGTGTATGTTGGGTTCAAATTTATGGGTATGCAAATCTGTTTCTATGTTCAATTTTGGTTGGTGTATGTTAATTCTGGGTTTTGAATTTTGGTTGGTTTATGTTAATTTATGGATTTGGGTTGGTTTATGTTATTATTGTTTGATCTAAGTTTTGAATTTTGATGTATTCGGTTATAAAAAAAAGTACTAGAAAGACAAAGAAAAGAAAAGAAAAGAAAAGAAAATAAGGATTAATTTACTAAAAACATGAATAACATGAACATGAACATGAACAGTCATGGGAAGAACACAAAGAACATAAAAAAATATGTACTTCCAACAAAATAATGAAAAGAAAAGAAAAGAAAATTGTTTTAATTGTTTAAAATAATTACTTAATGTGGGGCCCGACCCGCTTGCTCATGGGGAGTCCACAGGCCCAAGCCGAAGAAGGCCATGGCCCAAGCTCAAAATAAGAAGCACAACATGGCCCGGAGATACAGCCGAGGACAGCTTAGTCCTCGGCAGACCCAAAGTCTCATTGATGAAAGTGGTATACGAGCAAACTTTAAGGATCAGAAAATATCTCAGGAAAGTTGTCCTTAATACCCTTCACTGATAAGACTCTACACCTGACAGAACCTGATTCTTAGGCTTTATTAACCATCCCCAACAATTCCGGGATTAGAATGACGGGACAAATAGCAGTCCTAAAAAAGTTGACCCTACACGTGGACGAGGGATAGCGAACGTAGGCTAGTATAAAAGAGAAAATAAACTAATCAGAAAGGATCCCCCATCTCACTTCCTGGGAAAAACTCCAGGGATGAGAATGCCCGGACAATATATGTACACCACCACGAAAAACCCACCGCCGGGTAACTGGAGAAAAACATTAGTGCTCCTCAGACATGATCCGAGGAGTCCAATCCCTCAAGTTACAAAGCTGTGGGGCTTGGATATCCAGGCTGAAACCTTTTCTTATCTGAGTTTCCCTAAAGTCCGGTCTGGACCTACACCCCGTGACCAAACGCTAGCCTTTCAAGCCCACTCTCTACAAATCTTATTGTGAGGGATCCTTCACGTGCGAGCCCAACGTCATTGTTGGGCCGTTTGAGAATCATGTCCCTACAATTGGCGCCGTCTGTGGGAAGGCTTGCGCGTTGGCACGGGTGGCGCATGAGTCAACTCTCTAGCAAGCAGAGATTCGCGAGTTTTTCCTATCTCCGGTGACCTGCAGTTGTCGCTCCGATATAAACTGGTGCCAGGGCTTACATCCTGTAGTGCCAACGACACGGGCAGCTCTAGGGGCTTCTGACCTCAAGTCAGCTCTCCCAGTCATGGCCAAGGGGCTGACCTGCGAAAAAAGCAAATAAGTACCCAAAAAGTTTTGGACAGAACCAAGGCCTTGCATGGTCCTCGGACTCAAGCCTATGGGGAAACCAAGTACACAAAAGAAAAACCATAAGTTTTGGACAGAACCAAGGCTTTGCATGGTCCTCGGACTCAAGCCTATGGGGAAACCAAGTACACAAAAGAAAAACCATAAGTTTTGGACAGAACCAAGGCCTTGCATGGTCCTCGGACTCAAGCCTATGGGGAAACCAAGTACACAAAAGAAAAACCATAAGTTTTGGACAGAACCAAGGTCTTGCATGGTCCTCGGACTCGAGCCTATGGGGAAACCAAGTACACAAAAGCACAATCGGAGTTCCCTACTTCCCAGTCGACTACTCGGATGGATTATTTAGAGATTCAGCCTTGGACGGTATTCACGCGCTTATCACAGAATATTCAACTGTTACCCCGGTTAGTTTCATAAGTTTGATTTACTATGAATTATCGGTATAATGTCTGGTAGTATTGGTAGATTAGAGTTAGTTAGATTATGTTTCAAGGTATCTTGCTCTAAATATTCTCGAAGAAACACACACATGGAGCACACCCATTCACAAAGTAGTGTTGCCAAAAGATCAGTACTCAAAACATGTAAATAAATTTCTATTTTTACTAAAACAAAGAAATAGTACAGCATACAATGAAAAGCTGGAATCAGCTTATGTCAGAGCTCACTACATAATTGAGTAGGAAGATACAAGAAAAAATATATAAAATAAAGCCGAGGAGCAGTACAGACGAGAGGTTGGCTACTAAAGCTAACCACATAATCAAAAGGAAAGATACAAGAAAATAAAACAAGGCCGAGGAAGTGGATCAGAGGAGAGGTTGGCTACTGCTCCAAGACCTTGTTCTTCCTCAATGCTTTTACGTGCCCATAACTCAGGCAGCAAAAGAAACCCGGCTTGAGCCTCACACCGCTGAAGGAAAGGTGCAGGGAGCTGGAAGTTGAGGGGCTTTCTCTAAATATTTGCCTGCCACAAGGCAGAGGCGCTGATGGCGGAGAATCTTTCTTCTGACACACCAAAATTCTGGCATGAACAGAACCTGCTTCGGATTTTGGCTAAAAGAGGGAGAGACACCCTTTCCCCTCGATCGAAATGGAGTATTCTATTGAACTTATGCTTCTTGTGCCCGTACCTCACTACTTTGAGTCTCAGGAGGACACGGCGCCTCCGTGGCGGAAAGAGTTCTTTTTCCTCAACCCTCGCCTCAGACATGATATACTAAGGGAGGAAACTGAAGGACTTGTGCGAAGGTAAAACACCTTTCTCTCCTATTTATTTAAAAGGTAAGGTGGTGGCATTTAACTCTCGCAGCGTCCCAAGGAACGCTACAGACAAAATGACTCTGGCTCAACTTCCAACGTCAACTGCAACCACAAGATTAAAGAAGCCTCGTAAAGGCGCACCTCGAACATTGGGACGTCAAAGAGTACCGCGTGGCCAAAGGTTGTAGAGATACCTCTTAATTCGTGGGCTTAGTGACTTCGCGGCCCAAGCCCGCTCTGCATGAGGGCCCAGGGACTGTGGCCCACGCCGAGAAGTAGCCGTTGCCGAGGACAACCCCTGCTCGGCGCCTTGTGAAATATCTGAAGAAAGGGAGAATCTGAACTCAAAAAGTTTTGGACAGAACCTAGGACTTGCATAGTCCTCGGACTCAAGCCTATGGGGAAACCAAGTACAAAAAAAAAAAAAAAAAAAAAAAAAAAAAAAAAACAGTTTTGGACAGAACCTAGGACTTGCATGGTCCTCGGACTCAAGCCTATGGGGAAACCAAGTACTGAGAAAAACATAAGTTTTAGACAGAACCTAGGACTTGCATGGTCCTCGGACTCAAGCCTATAGGAAAACCAACTACTCGGATGGGGAAGGTTCTCGGCTCAAATACTGTAAAAGGTTAAGGCCAGTGTGTTAAGAAGATGGCGAAATGACCCAATGTTCATTAGCTTAAGGAAACTGTTCATTTGGCGGGTGACATGTCCTCGGATAGTTACTTCCTATACCGTATCGTGCACTTAGTCCTCATCTCGGCTAATTTTAAGGTGAGTTTCGTCCCTCACTGGTCGGCATTGCTATGTCGAATAATTTTATTAAAGTTATGATGACATCTTTTTATTAGCAAATATTTTAGCCTTAGTTGTCATTGATTCAAATGCTATATTATTGTGCCGAGCAGCACTTGTAAACTTGTAAAAACATAAAAACAGAACATGCGAAGTAAAGTAACAGCAACTTTTATTAATATGAAAAATTATTACAACGTACAAAAAGGGGCTTAAACAAGCCTATACAAAAGATGAACTGCCGAAGCAACTATAACATCCGCAATGCAGATAAGTCAACAGTCAGGTGTCCTTTAAACTCGTCTTCAAAGTCTCTCCAATCTCTGGCTCAATACTGCTCATATCGGGAGAAGGGCTTTCTTTAGAAAAAGATGAAGGAGAAGGAAGAAGAATTTGAAGGACAAGGAAGAAGAATTTGAAGGAGAAGGAAGAAAAGGATGGAGGAGATGAATGAGGAAGATGGAGGAGATGAATGAAGAAGATGGAGGACATGAGTAAGAAGGAGGAGAAGAAGAGGGAAAAGGTGAGAAGGAAGAAAGAGAGGCAAAGGGCGGCGCCAGTGAACGAAGAGAGGAAGAAGCAGGGGCATTTAGTCCCTGCCCCAGTCCTGACTCCTAACCCACTGGGGCCATGTTAGATATGCTCATGAGAGAGCGGATGGTGGTGATACTGGATGTTTTTGACTCAGTCACACCGAAAGTGAGATGTGACGAGTCCCTGTTTCGGATTTTGGCTAAAAGGAAGGGGAGACAAATCTTGAGTCTCCGCCATCCTTGCCCTGACCGAGCCATCTCGAGCTTTATTAAGACATGGTGTTTTTGGGAATGGAATGGTTTATTCATGGCTGACAACTGTGCTGAACGTATTATCGGATAAGGTATAACCAGAGGGAAGAAGTGAACTCTGGAAGGAATATGAGGGATTCAAGTATGATAAAATCAGCTTTTGTCTTCTCTCTTTATATAGGGGACGAGGAAAAGGGGTCATAATACATTCAGATCCCCAGGGAAATCTGCAAATAAATATGCATCCGTTTTGTTTCCCCACGTTATCAATAACCGTTAGATCTGGGAGGTCTCGTAAAGGGAAGACATTAAAGACGCACTTCGGATAACTAAACGGCACAAGGGCATCGTGCGCAAATTAAGGGGAACATCTCGTAGACCGGTACATTCCCTGAGCAGGTGAAGAGTCGCCCGCGTCAGTCAAGGGCTGAAATAAATGAGCCACAATAAAGGCTCGGTATTACCAAAACCCACCTTTCTAACCAAGATGTTGGACAGCAGGGTTTTAAGGGGCTATTGTGGGGCCCGGCCCGCTTGCTCATGGGGAGTCCACAGGCCCAAGCCGAAGAAGGCCATGGCCCAAGCTCAAAATAAGAAGCACAACATGGCCCGGAGATACAGCCGAGGACAGCTTAGTCCTCGGCAGACCCAAAGTCTCATTGATGAAAGTGGTATACGAGCAAACTTTAAGGATCAGAAAATATCTCAGGGAAGTTGTCCTTAATACCCTTCACTGATAAGACTCTACACCTGACAGAACCTGATTCTTAGGCTTTATTAACCATCCCCAACAATTCCGGGATTAGACTGACGGGACAAATAGCAGTCCTAAAAAAGTTGACCCTACACGTGGACGAGGGACAGCGAACGTAGGCTAGTATAAAAGAGAAAATAAACTAATCAGAAAGGATCCCCCATCTCACTTCCTGGGAAAAACTCCAGGGATGAGAATGCCCGAACAATATATGTACACCACCACGAAAAACCCACCACCGGGTAACCGGAGAAAAACATTAGTGCTCCTCGGACATGATCCGAGGAGTCCAATCCCTCAAGTTACAAAGCTGTGGGGCTTGGATATCCAGGCTGAAGCCTTTTCTTATCTGAGTTTCCCTAAAGTCCGGTCTGGACCTACGCCCCGTGACCAAACGCTAGCCTTTCAAGCCCACTCTCTACAAATCTTATTGTGAGGGATCCTTCACGTGCGAGCCCAACGTCATTGTTGGGCCGTTTGAGAATCGTGTCCCTACACTTAAAAATTTAAATAACAACTAAAATTTTATTTCTTTCTAAAAAAAACTAAAATTTTATTTTATTTTAAAATAATTAAAGAAAAGAAGAAAATTATGACGTGGCTTTTTTTAATCTTTAAAATACTGATGTGGCATTGTTTAAATGCCAAATAAAAAAATTTATTATTATTTTAATGGCCACATAGGCATTCTGTGTGTTAACTGTGCACTTTGTTTGCCATGTAGGCTATTTTTCGTAAGTAAAATGACAGTAGGGACCAAATTGATAACATTTTATTTATTTATTTTAGGGACTACATGTGTTAAAATTAAAAAAGAATGGACCAAAATAGAAATAAGGTCAAAATGTAAGGACTAAAAGTGAATTTATGCCTAACAAATAATGTAGCAAAATTTTATTCTGTACCCATTACAAAGGTATCGTCAATCGTGGTGGTAGGCTTATGGTCTTGGGCGTGACTTAAACATGAAGCTATCAAATTCAATTCACCACATTATAGACCCATTGAGTTCCTGAGATATCTCATCGCAAAAAGTGGAATAGATTGGTCAAAGGCATGGTCATTACTTCCTTATATATATGAAAAAGTTAACACATGTGGCATTGATTTAGGAAATAATTTTATATTTTTTTATGGAAAAAGAAAAAAAAATTGATGTTATTTATTTATTTTTTTCATAAAAGTAGTATCAAACTTTCCTAAAAGGATTCATTAGCAAATGTCCTAAGAGTACCCATTAATCGGACTCATATATCTATACTATATAATCTGTATATATTAAGAGGATTCAAAAAGTTAGTTATTGTTTTTTTTCCTATCAAAAATACCCCTAAATTAATTAACCAATAACGTAAAAATGGAGTTAAAATAGTAAATTGGCAAAAAAAAGTTACTTATTGCTTTTTTTACTGTCAAAAATACTCCTACCTAAAACTTAAAAATGGGGTTAAAATAGTAAATTGACAAAAATAATAAATTTCTACTTTTACGTTGAAATGTCTTCCTACTTCTAATAAACTCTTATTTCTACGTTGATTTAAATTCCTACTTCTACTCACTAACTCTCTATAAAATAAGATTACTCTTTTGTTAGTTTTAAAACTCCTCTAATCTACAAAACTCACCCCACCTTTTTTTTTTTTTTTTTGGTGATTGGAAAAAATAGAAATCCAAAATTATAATAAATACAAATTATTAATCTTTACCCAACAAATAGAAGAGCCTCTAAGCACGCGCGTGAGCACGTGCTTAGAGGCTAATATATATAAAAAGATTCCCCTCTTTCAATTGGACTTTTTTGTGGTTCAAAAACATCCTCATTAATGAATGATAACTTCTCTTAGAAATAGGTCATAAATGTCTAATAACAAATTTTATTTTGAATTTAAAAAGAAAACTCCTAAAATTTAGGATTTTTTTTTTCTTCATGTTCATCTTTTTATTTCCTAAAATTTAGCCCTTTTTTATTCATTTTTCATCTAAATAAAAGTAAAACACTCCCAATTTAAAAAATAAAAAACTAAAAGAACTCTTAAAATTTGGCCTTTTTCCCCCTCACATTCATCTTATTTTTCCTACCCAAACTTTTCTCTATATCACTACACCACTTTTAAACACACATTTAAAAAAGAAATTACGATCTCAAAAAAAAAAAAAAAATACAATTACTACTTATCTCTAGAGTTTATCCTTTTTATTTGTTTGAAAAAATTTATAAAAAAAATTCAAATTAAAATAGATAAAAATTATTAACCTTTACCCAAAAAAGTAGAAGAGTTTTTCAACACGCACAACGCACATGCTTAGAGACTTGTGTGTGTGTGTGTATACCAAATAAAGAAAAAAAATGATAAAACTACTAAAAATGTTACTAATGTGACAATAGTATGATTTGTGATGTTTAAAAATATAATAAATGAATATTTAAATTATTTGTTGTGGTTGGTAACCCATCAATTTTTAAGGTTTATGTAGTCAAATTCATAGAATTCCTAGGCCCTAACATCACTTACTTTGAAAATATAATAAATGAATCTGAATTATTTTCTAAGATTGGTGACATGTTAGTATGTAAATATTATGTAGTAAATTTTAGACTAAATAAAGTGTAAATCACACCCTTGAAGTTTGGGGGCATTTTGATTTTTTTTTTCTCCTAATGTTTCAAAATTATTAACCTTTACCCAAAAAAGTAGAAGAGTTTTTCAACACGCACAACGCACGTGCTTAGAGACTTGTGTGTGTGTGTATACCAAATAAAGAAAAAAAATGATAAAACTACTAAAAATGTTACTAATGTGACAATAGTATGATTTGTGATGTTTAAAAATATAATAAATGAATATTTAAATTATTTGTTGTGGTTGGTAACCCATCAATTTTTAAGGTTTATGTAGTCAAATTCGTAGAATTCCTAGGCCCTAACATCACTTACTTTGAAAATATAATAAATGAATCTGAATTATTTTCTAAGGTTGGTGACATGTTAGTATGTAAATATTATGTAGTAAATTTTAGACTAAATAAGTGTAAATCACACCCTTGAAATTTGGGGGCATTTTGATTTTTTTTTTCTCCTAATGTTTCAAAATTTTGTTTCACTCCCTTAACATTAGAGGGACATTTTGATTAGCGGCACTTCTGTTAATGCTTATGCTAATGTGTCCGTTAAGTGACATCTAAACATTCCATACATGCTAAGTGATCAAATTGAATCATGCTGAATTTATCTATCATATAATTAAATAAACTAAAAAAAAAAAAACCTCCACAAATTAAAATAAATCCTAAAATATAACTCTCTATCTTAGCTCATCTATATATATATATATATATATATAACCGAAACCTCTGAAACTCTCACAATTTTCCACGTCAGCACAATATATTTAAATAAAATTATCATTTTATTTAAATAAAATTATTTTTGTTTAGTCCAAACTTAACAAAAAGTGAAACTCTATCTCTCTAACAAGTCCAACTTAAACTCAAACTCAAACATTGATAATTTATCTCAATAATTTTACACATCAACATTACTTAAATAAATATTAAAAAAATAATTCAATCCGGTAAACACTTATTTATGTACAATCCAATTTAATTCAATGTAGAAAAAGACTTTACCCAAATGAATATATGCCGAATATTCCCACAATTGCAAGGGCAAAGAATTTAAACTAAAATACAATAGATTTGGCTGTACAAAATGAGTGCTATGGATTTTTTTATTTTAAATCCCAGTATTAAAATATAAAATATCACTACAAAAATAAGATAATTTTCTTAGCTATTCTCATTAATTTAGTCCTATATTAAATAAATATTATAATTAATTAATGGAAAAAAAAAAAAAATCTAACGCAGGTTAGACTTCTAGCCAAATACAATAACACTCTCACACCATCTCTACTCTCTTCTATTTAAGACTGCTTGGGTAGAAGACCTAAAACCCAAAATACAAACGTGTAAACCAAAAACTATTTGTGGAGAAGATGAGATCCAAAAGCAACAATTGATGAACCAATTCATGGCTCACGATCCCAACATGATGAACTTCTCCGGAGCTAACTTCATGTAAGATTCGGAAACAAATTAAGAAAGAACAAATCTTTTTAGTTCGTAGGTGTTAATAAGACTACATTTAGTTCCAATTTTTATTGCTTTGGGTTTAGGATTTGCTTACAAATTTAACAAGTCCAACTTAAACTCAAACTCAAACATTGATAATTTATCTCAATAATTTTACACATCAACATTACTTAAATAAATATTTAAAAAATAATTCAATCCGGTAAACACTTATTTATGTACAATCCAATTTAATTCAATGTAGGAAAAGACTTTACCCAAATGAATATATGCTGAATATTCCCACAATTGCAAGGGTAAAGAATTTAAACTAAAATGCAATAGATTTGGCCGTACAAAATGAGTGCTATGGATTTTTTATTTTAAATCCCAGTATTAAAATATAAAATATCACTACAAAAATAAGATAATTTTCGTAGCTATTCTCATTAATTTAGTCCTATATTAAATAAATATTATAATTAATTAATGAAAAAAAAAAAAAAAAAAACCTAACGCAGGTTAGACTTCTAGCCAAATACAATAACACTCTCCCACCATCTCTACTCTCTTCTATTTAAGACTGCTTGGGTAGAAGACCTAAAACCCAAAATACAAACGTGTAAACCAAAAACTATTTGTGGAGAAGATGAGATCCAAAAGCAACAATTGATGAACCAATTCATGGCTCACGATCCCAACATGATGAACTTCTCCGGAGCTAACTTCATGTAAGATTCGGAAACAAATTAAGAAAGAACAAATCTTTTTAGTTCGTAGGTGTTAATAAGACTACATTTAGTTCCAATTTTTATTGCTTTGGGTTTAGGATTTGCTTACAAATTTAACAAGTCCAACTTAAACTCAAACTTAAACATTGATAATTTATCTCAACAATTTTACACATTAGCATTACTTAAATAAATATTAAAAAAATAATTCAATCCGGTAAACACTTATTTATGTACAATCCAATTTAATTCAATGTAGGAAAAGACTTTACCCGAATGAATATATGCTGAAGATTCCCACAATTGCAAGTGCAGAGAATTTAAACTAAAATACAATAGATTTGGCTGTACAAAATGAGTGCTATGGATTTTTTTTATTTTAAATCCCAGTATTAAAATATAAAATATCACTACAAAAATAAAATAATTTTCTTAGCTATTCTCATTAATTTAGTCTTATATTAAATAAATATTATAATTAATTAATGAAAAAAAAAAAAAAAAAAAAAAACCTAACGTAGGTTAGACTTCTAGCCAAATACAATAACACTCTCCCACCATCTCTACTCTCTTCTATTTAAGACTGCTTGGGTAGAAGACCTAAAACCCAAAATACAAACGTGTAAACCAAAAACTATTTGTGGAGAAGATGAGATCCAAAAGCAACAATTGATGAACCAATTCATGGCTCACGATCCCAACATGATGAACTTCTCCAAAGCTAACTTCATGTAAGATCAGGAAACAAATTAAGAAAGAACAAATCTTTTTAGTTCGTAGGTGTTAATAAGACTACATTTAGTTTCAATTTTTATTGCTTTGGGTTTAGGATTTGCTTACAAATTTAAGATTTTGATCATGTGCTTTCCAATATTAGTTTTGGGTGTTTTTAGATCTATCATATGATGAATCTTTGTAGTTCATAGGTGTTTATGGCTAAAAAGACTATGCAATTTCAATTTTTATTGCTTTGGTTTTAAGTTTGTTTACAAATTTAAGTTTTTTGATCATGTGCTATCCAATGTTAGTTGTGGGTGCTTTTAGATCTATCAAACTTCATTTTTTGGTTGGATTTATAACAATATAGTCACATATATATATATATATATATATATATATATTTGTTTCTATAATTTGTAAGTTCTTAATCTTTTGATTCTCAACTCTTTTTGCCTTTTAGAAGTTTTAACTTATGTATTTTTGGGTTCATTTTTTTTGTAATATTTGAAATTGTTGGGAAAATTTCTATAGTTATAGCCATGGATTTTTTTTTTTTTAAGGTAACCCATCTTTTTCTTATATTTCTATATTGTGTAGTTATATATACATTTTGTTTTGTTTCAATAATTTCTAAATAATGAATTTTCTGATTCTTTAATATTTTTTGGCATTTCAAAAGTCTTAACATATGAATTTTTGAGATATCATTTTGCAATATTGAAACTATTTGACAGATTTCCACAACTATAGTGATGAATTATTTATTTTAAAGGTAACACTATAGTCACATTTTTTTTTACGCTGTTTCTATAATTTGTAGGTTTTGTCTATTTTGACTCTTTAATTTTTTGTCATTTTGAAAGTTTTAACATCGATATTTTTGGGTTTTTTTTTTTTTTTGTAATATCTAAAACAATTTGGCAGATTTTAACAGTTATAACCATAGATCATTTTTTTGAAGATAACACATTTTTCTCTTATGTTTCTCTATTGTGCAGTCACATATATATTTTATTTTGTTTCAATAATTTCTAGACAATGAATCTTTTGATTCTTTAATATTTTTTGGCATTTTGGAAGTTTTTATATCTGAATTTAATTTAAACATAAAAGGCTGGAATAATTTATGTGATAGTATAGTTTCATAATCAAGTTAGTATTTTATAAAAATAATTTAGTTTGCTACACAAATAGGTAGGTTTCTGTGCATAGCACGGGTTTGTGACTAGTTATAATTGTTATTGTTGACGTTGAGATTTGTATACAATCTTCCTAAATTAATCTCAATTTTTTACATAAAACGCATTTTACCCAATATCTTCACAAACCTTCCATTGTAGCTCTCCTCTTCTTGTGTCTCATTTCTTCTTCAGCATAGAGGAAAAGCACTGTAAGTCTATAACATGCCGCTATGTCTCTTCTTCCATCCCCGATCTAATTACATACCACCAGGCATTAGCGAGGAGGCAGGCAGAGGGATTTCAATACTCATTGACCCCTGGAGAAAAAAAATTTGCTTTACCACTACTACCAAGTACTTCCCTTTCCATTCAACTTCAAATATTTTATTGTTTTTCTTTCGATTCTTCGGTCAGCGACATACCATGGATTCTTCTTCATAGCTAGCGGTGGCATATGGGCGGGATGGGTCATAAATGGGTTGAGTATGTAATTACACATTTATTCATTTATGATCCGTTTATATATAAATTAATTACCCATTACTAACCCAACCTATTGAATTAGTAACCTACCAATTTAACCCAATATGACCCACATTCCTCTAAAACTATTTAAATACCCACTTGACCTCCAAATTACCAAAATACCCTTAAATACCTAAAATGACCCAAATACCCCTACACTTTCAAAATTACTAATATACTCTTGAACATCCAAAATTATCCCCAAAATCTCTAAAATGAGCAAAATACCCATAAAACCCCTAAAATGACCAAAATACTCCCGATATCTCTAAAATCACCAAATATGCTCACCAATAAAATGACCAAAATATCCTCAAAATATCTAAAATGAGCAAAATACCCATGAAACCTTTAAAATGACCAAAATACCCCCAATATCTCTAAAATCACCAAATATGCAAAAAAAAAACCCACTAAAATAACCAAAATACCCCCAAAATCTCTAAAATGAGCAAAATACCTCCCAAAACCTCTAAAATGACCAAAATATCCTCGAAACCTAAAAACTGACTAAAATACCCCCTAAACCTAAAAAATGATTGAAATACACCGAAACATAAAAATGACCAAAATGCACTCGAAACCTATAAAATTACAAAAATACCCCCATAAACCTAAAAATGACCGAAATATTCCCCAAAACCTATAAAATTACCAAAATACCCCCTAAACCTACAAATGACCAAAATGCCTCCGAAACCTAAAAATTGACTAAAATACCACTAAAACCTAAAAAATGACCAAAGTACTCCCAAAACCTATAAAATGACCAAAATACCCCCCAAACCTAAAAATTAATAACATACCCCCAAACATGGAAAATGACCGAAATACCTCCGAAACCTAAAAAATAACTAAAATACCTCCGAACCTAAAAAATGACCAAAACACCCCCTTAAACCTAAAAAAATGACCGAAATACCCCAGAAACCTAAAAATGGTCGAAATATCCCTGAAACCTAAAAAATTACCAAAATACCCCTAAACCTGTAAGATGGCCAAAATACACCTGGAACATCTAAAATTACCAAAATAGAGGTTTGGGGTATTTTGGATGTTTCAAGAGTATTTTTGACAAATTAAAGGTTTTAAAAGAATTTCAGTCATTTTATAGGTTTTGAGAGAATTTCGGTAATATTTTAGGTTCCGAGGTTATTTTGGTCATTGTTTAGATTCTAAGGGTATTTCGGTCATTTTTGTAGGTTACGAGGGCATTTCTGTCATCTTTTAGGTTTTAGGGGTATTTCGGTAATTTTTAGATTTTGGGGCTATTTCAGTAAATTTCTTGGTTTCAGAGGTATTTTGGTAATTATTAGTTTTTGGGGTATTTCGGTAATTTTTTGGTTTCAGGGTATTTTGGTCATTTTTTAGGTTTTGGGGATATTTTGGTAATTTTTAGGTTTTGGGGGTATTTTGGTCATTTTTAAGTTTCGGGGGTATTTCAATCATTTTTTAGGTTTTGGGGGTATTTTGGTAATTTTTAGGTTGCGCGGGTATTTCAGTCATTCTTTAGGTTTAGGGGGTATTTTGGAAATCTTCAAGTTTCAGGGGTATTTCGGTCATTTTCACATTTTGGGAAATCAAATTGGAAAAATAGTTTTTGCATTAGAACTAACTAAAGAGAGATTTTTAATTTGTAAAAAACGTGCAAAGGTGCTATGTGTGTGTTTTAGAAAAGAGAATTAGGGTTTTAGAGAAGATGAAGGGTAAAAAATGGCTCTCTCTAGCTACGGTTTTTGATTGGAGGCATAAGAGCATCCGTAGCAGATGTTCTAAATATTATGCCATTTTACCACATCAAATGCTTACTTTATTATTTTACCACATTATTTTACAACATCCCATTTATCAGATGTTCTATTCAATTTTATACATTAAAATAATATTTACTACCTATTAAAATAATATTTACTACCGATCAACATAGCCAACAGCTCTCTGCCAACAACCAACAGCCACCACCACACAACCCCCACATCCTCCGCAACCAAAAACACAACTCAAAGCAAACCCCAGCCAAATCCCAACCCAAACAAATTCCAGCCAAAACCCAACCCAAACAAATCCCAACCCAAACAAATCCAGCGTTGTCGCAACAAACAAATCCAGCGCTGCCGCAACAAACAAACCCCGACAAACCCACCGCCGCCACACCCTCACCCACAACCACTTCTAAACCCAAACCCATCAAACAAACAAACTCAAGTAACCACCCAACCCATCAGACCCCAACCAACCCATTAACAAACAATTCAAGTAACCACCAGACCAAAACCACAGCGCTGCCGCAACCAACCTCGACCCACAATGCCGCCGACCCAAAACCTTGACCCACAACCCATAGCCCACCAACACCAAATCGGAAGCCCCACCACCACCACCACCACCACCTCAAACACAAACCCCAACAAACCCACCGCCTCCACACCCTCACCCACACCCACTTCTAAACCCAAAACCTTCATAACCCAGACTCCAAACCCACTATCTTCATCGCCGTCACCGTCATCGCCGACCCACACCGACATCGCCGACCCATAGCCTAGCCCATTCGAACCCACCCACCTCCATCGGAACCGAACCCATCAAACCACAGCCAAAAAAAAAAAAAAAAAAAAAAAACAGAAAAACCATTGTTAGAGAGAGATCGGCGTCAGCGTGGAAGTGATCGTCGGCGTGGGTGTGAAAGAGCAATGAGGATTGGGGTGAGAGAGAGAGGAGAGGATTGGGTTTGAGAGAGCTGAGACCGACGGAGAGATGAGAGAGAGAGAAATAAACAATCAATAAATATTATACCACATTTGTTCCGTACCGTGGCAAATTTGTCACGGTACTGTTCAATGTTGCAAAAAATATAACATATCCCACATCTGATAATTGGGCTTAAAATGGGTTTGGTGAGGGATATGTGCCAAATATTTAGCATTTGACACATATCCCACATTTACTGTGGGTGCTCTAAGATAAGTATTTATAAGTTAAAATTAGGGTTTTTAGACATTTAATGATCTTTGGACGTTCTCAAGGGTCCATGGGCCGGCACACATCAAAACATTATGTTTTGGGCCTTTAAAAATGAAGTTTTAAAACTTAGAAAATCGGACTGCCTAGTTAGCCCAACATAAAACAGTCATAACTCACTCAATTTAAGCCCAATTAGGCAAAAATTGTATTTAAATTGAAGCTCAGGTTGTCTACTTTCTAATGAGATAAACCTTACTCAAAAATGGCCAAAATAATGAGTAAAGTTTCAGCATCGTTTTCAAAACAATTTGAGCACTTTTGAGTTGTGATTACTTCCAAACTATCAAAATAACTTCAACTACCTTTTGTAGATAAGTCAAACTCATCATTGGGACTAGAGACTAAAGTTTATTAACCAAGTACAAAATGAGATATCTACACACAAACCGAGGAAAAGAATGAGAGTTTGTCATCAAGCAAGAAAAGGAAGAACACAAATAAAGCATCAATCATCTCTACATTCAATGCTCTATATTCACTTAGCTGGCTGCATTAATGAAGGAATAACCCTTGAACAATGTCGTCACAGCTCACAGCCTAGTAGAGAAACCTTCTAGTAAGACCCTAATGGGACAAGTATCAAGAGAAGTAAACCCTAGCCCTTCAAGTGGAAGGCCAAGATACAACCTAGATGACTACATAAAATAGAGAGATCCCTATGAAGAGGGGGATGAATGATCTGAAGATAAAAGAAAAGAAAGTAATATCATTGTAATCCAAGAACAAGTGTAAACCTACCTCGGACCATTCCCGAGGAACATAACTTAATCAATCCAAGACTAGTATTATTCAATTTCCTCATCCCACATATATATATTCCAAGCACTTATTCTCTTATCACGAGATTTATTCACTCTAACAAAGGTAACCAAGGTTGATTGACACCCCATCTCTATAAATTAATTGTGTGAGGTTAAAAGTTAGCTTACTAAATTTTTGCCCACCGAGATTGTATTGGGATTTTCTTGATTTTTTTTTGTGATTTTATTTTTAAATTTATTGTAACTTTCTTGTGATCGATTATATATTTGCTACTTAGCAATGTTGGCACTTTAGTTGTTCAACCTAATTTGTTAGTTTTCCGCGTTCTTAAGTCACTGCTCGACTTGTTATTTCTTGGAAGCTAAAAGTTCTATCTTATGCCTCTTTCATTTAAAAAAGTTATAAAGACCAAACCTATATCTCAAATATTAAAGTTTGAGAACTAAGTTATCTGGTGAAAACTTATCTGGGGAAAAAAGTTTGAACACAGATTCACATAATTCTAAGAGAATTATATCAAACTTCAAATTTGGAAATTTAACGATATAACTTATTTCTCATTCTTTTATGTATATTAATCTAATTTTTGTAATGAAAACATATAAACCTATCCTAGATGACATATTGATGATAGGAACTAAAAAAAACATATTTTTATTCAAGTTTTTAAATTATTTTAAATAACCTAGGGATACCTTTTGAAAATTTTATAAACAAAATGCACGAATACGTGGGAATTTGAATACGCATACCCTAGATGGTATCTCCATATGATGCAAGAGCATATTCACATGTCATCATAAAAAATTCTGATTAATAGAAAATATGAAAATTTAATGATTGGCATCTTGTTTTTGTTATTCCATCTGAAATTAATCTTACCTTTTCACTTGAAAATTGCGTAGGTTTAACCTAGATGGGATATGAACAATTCTATATATCTAACATGGTCCACATTTTTATAATGTGTAAGAAGAATTAAGACATGGTAAAAATTTATTTAATGATGCATGAAATGAACTTGTTTGATGTGAGAAACCCTAAAGAAAGAAAGATTATCTTGTGTGCTTGTCCTATATATGTAGCGCGACTGTTGCAAGCTCCTAGGCCACATGTTTGTGAGAGTCACACTCCATGGAACGGGTGCACTAGATACCGTCTCCCTAAAGAAATAGATCTAAACTATTTAACTAGCCTAAACACATGGATGTACACATCCAAGCAATAGATTCATAAGTAACATATTTAAATCATGAGAATTACTATCATAATGATGAAATCAAATAAACTTGTAAATGGAAACTAACATACGATGCGCAAATCTAGATTGACTAAAGAACTTTTTTTTTTCCCATAAAGTTTTAGAATTTTGTTTTCATTTTGACGCTTTATGTTTCAAAATACGTCGAAGATCTCAAGATTTCCACCACTATACCATCAATGACGAGAAGACTGACAATTTTTATCGATCCAACTATTGAAATTCACACAACTTGCTAGCTAACAAACCGCACACCAATAGTTAGCATTGGTTGTGGATTTTTAGATCCAATCAAGTTAGAGAGTGACGGGTTGGTAGGAAATTCTATCGAACCCAACCTATGGACATATCCTAGGATTAATGGAAAACAACCCTAATACAGTGGATAAAATTTTCTGAGATGTTACATACTTAACAAGACACCAGCACCACCAAAAAAAAAAAAACTAAAATACAAAACAAAACAAAACTCTTCTAAGTTCTAATGACAACTTCTCTCTTTTTAGCATATTGACCATTGACTGGTGTTGATATTTTTCAAATGACATTTTTTTTAAAAATCAAATTATTCATATCTATTTAATTTTTTGTGTACATTCTAAATTTAGAGTCCTTTTTTCTATTTGAAAGCCCTTAAATGACTGAAAGTCGAAAATACTTTTCCTTTTTAGTTATATCTTTAATGTACAATTTTTTTATATAATTTTTTTTTTTGAATTATTAACGATTTTTTTTTTTTTTTTTTTTTTGTGAATCAAACAATAGAAAATAATTTTATTTTAAAGTAATTTTTTGGGTTGTAGCAAAACAAGGGAACAAATCAATTTCTAGCCCATCAAAAAAATTGTACAAATCAATTTCTAGCCCATCAGAACAATAACAACCCGCTTTTGAGTTTCGATTTTGTTCTCTAATTTGCCAGGGGCTGAGTCGCGCACAGGCGGAAAGAGCTGTGGGAATTTTTTTTTTTTACCTGAAAACAGTAGAAAGTTTTATTGATATAAAGTATAAACAAAATACAAATGCAGAAGAATGAAAAGAAGCCAACAAGAAGAGTCATATCCTTTTGAATAACATGGGACCCAGCGTCTAATTAACATAACCCATCACAAGTCAAATAATTCACAAACCACACAACACTATATGAAGGTTCACTAAAAAAAAAAAAAAAAACGTTCTATAGCCGCGGCTATAGCTCAGAAAAACATGGCTATAGGATAATTTGGCCTATAGCCACGTTTTTTTGGGTTGCGTTTTCAAATATGGTCTAAACCCCGTGACTATAGGCCTGAGAGGTTTATGGCCACACTTTTTCAAGAAATTGTTTTAACTTCCTGTGTTACGTTCACAACATTTTTATAATATTTTTATAACAAATCATAAGTGATTAGTTGTTATTGGTTCAAATTTGAACTTACCTCTGAGATTACTTTTTTACCCTAACAATAACAATCAATAACAACCTACCATTTATTATTTGTTTTGAACATAACATTTCTCTAACTTATAACGCTGTCTAGTTATTATGAGAAGTGTCCATGTGGCTTCATTTTAAAAGGAGAACCTTTTAAGTTTTACCTATATATATATATTTCAAGAAAATATCTTGAAACAAATGGTTTATTAGACTCTTTTTTTTTTTTTTTGCTAAACGGATTATTAGAACTTATTATCAATTCATTCTTACTTTTTTTTTTCTTCTATTAATATAAACGGGTTGTCCGAGTCAGCTTATGTGCATCTCGACTAATCCCCGCTTGCGGTGGGAGCCTACCGCTGGTCACAAGGTGTTGTAGCTGCTGGGACTCGAACTGGGGAGTAAACCCAATCGAACCCCAGAGCTTTACCTAGTGGTGGACAAGCCACTAGACCACACTTGGTGGTTCTATTAATATAACTTTCTTGTTTTAGGATATCAACAAATTCACATTGATTAAGCATCTATATTGGTGGAGCCATAAATTTAGCATTATGACTCCATAAAAAGTTATTTTATCTATTTTTACCTTCTCACTTTACAATACACCTAACATCAATATATCTATATTTCTATTTGATTAAAATAATATAAAATATTCATTAAAAAGCAATGTGAACATAATCAAAATAGATTTTTTTAATTAAAAAGTAGTGTGAATATAACAATTTAATATATATATATATATATTTTTTTTTTTACATATGAGCTACAGTGCATAGCCAAAAGTAACTGTGCACGTAGCTATGGAGCCAAAAAAATGGCTTTGGCTCCACCAATAGCCACAATTTGGTATTTAATGGTGCTAAAAATAGCAATATAACTTTTTACCACCACCAATACTAGTGCTCAACTTAGGATGTGTTTGGATACCGTTTATTTTGTTAAAACTGAAAAATTATTGCTAAAAATACTATAAATAAAGGTAAAAGTTAGTTGAAATAGTACAGTGAGGCCCATGAATAGTGCCAAAAAGTGTAATGGAGCTTATGAATAGTAACAAAAATAAGCTGAATAGTAAAATAATTTTAATTTTTCATTTTAATCCAAACACATACTTAGCAAGTTAGACGGTATATAAAAAAAAGCTTTTGGACGATAATTTTTTCCATGCTTGACATTTCCTACAAAGGATAGGATCCACACTTTTACAATTACTAGTTAGGGCAGCACGTGCTAGCCGTGGAAAAAAAAGTAGTGATTAGGATCCATTCTAAATTTTATTTGTATTACAAAAAAAAGATTTAAATCATTTGATTTTTAAAATATATAGAGATTTACATTAATCAAAAGTGACATTAATTTTAAGAATTTTGATAATTATGTTATAAAAAGTCAATCTCATTTGTATAAGACCGTGACAGATCCCAGTTCAATATTTTATTATTTTATTTTGACCTATAACTTACACCTCATTAGTTGTGAATATATTGTAATAACAACAATATGTTACGACATTTTTAGTTGTGCTAGATCTCGATATAATATTTTTTTATTTTATTTTAATTTATTTTGACCTATAAGGAATTGACACATGCGTTACAACATTTTCACAATATCTCTATGTATACATTGTACTTAATTACAATATAAATTTATATTGTAGACACAAAAAAAATTGTCAAATTTTGTACACATTTACAAAATTTGTACAATATTTACCATTTTTTGTGCAAATGTGTATAATATTAACTACTTTTGTGTATTTACAATGTAAACTTGTATTGCAAGTACAAAGTAAACATATAAAGATCTTAAAAAAAACAAAAACAAAGCTCAAACCAACTGGCATACTTGAAAAAAATAAAATAAAAAGGAAAACAAAACAAAAAGTGCACCTCACTAATTGAATAAACCAATAAAACACTATTCATGAGCCTTTGGCTCCTTTTATATAGTTAATAGATATGCCAGCTTACATAAATATTTAAAAGGAAAAAAAAAAAAAAAAAACACAAACTGATAACTGGGAAAAAAAAAAAAAAACTTTAGGCATTGTAGAAATTAATGTTAAAATGTTGTAGACTTAGCATTTTTTTATTTGATCTATAAAAAACTGAGATCTCAACAATTGTGAAAATATTGTGATAACAATAAGAGTTTGTTGAGGTCTAAAAAAAAAAAGATCACAGTGCCCAAGCCCAAAGAAGTGAGCCAAGCCCAAAAGAAAATAAGCCAAGACCAAGGAAGCAGGTGCAAGGGGACCATGAAAGAGAAGAAATGGCAGGCCTAAGAGGCTTGAAGCCCAAAAGAAAGAAGCATCAAGAAGGAAGAGAAATCCACGACAAGAGATTAAAGAAGAAATAGCCAGGATCCTTAGCGACTACCAAGAGGCGCGAATCCTCCCAGGTGCATAAGGACAGTCAAAGGAAGATTGAGATAGTTCGAAAGAAAAGGACAAAAGGAAAAAAGAAACACGAGAAACAGAGAAGAAGCCACAAACGCCAAATGACCTAGCAAGAAAAGAAGGAAGAATCAGCGACCTGTCATGACGCAAGTGAGGAGCGCCTCGGGGAACCAGAACCGAGAAGTATAAAAAAGGGAATGGCAACGGATGACTTTCAAACCGGCAGAATGGGATTCTGCCCGGCTAGGAAAAAAGGCAAAAAGAAGAACTGCCAAACGGTGGGATCGAGAGAGGCATGGTCTAAGCATATCCCAAAATGGGTAGCCGTCCATGGACTTTCAAAGGAACCGAAACCAAAGGAAGGAAAGGATGAGGAAACAGGAAATAGAACCTGCTAAGTGATGGGCATGGTACATGCCCTGTTAACCAGAGGACAAAACAGGGGAATCAATGGTTCTCCTGTGATTCCAGAATATCGTTATAAAAGGGAGGGAAAGGTTGCGAAGAAAGGCAGAGATTTTAGGAGTAAAAGAGCTATTGATAAAATTCTGTAAAAAAGAAAAAACTCAGGAAAAGTTAATAACACTATTTCCGGGTATCCTAGAAAAGCCACTAATGCACATACTCGGATTCAAAAAGAATCAAACTTTGCAAGTCTTAAAGGCTGAGATAGTCATCTAAGTCTGTAATTTTTTAGCTTACTTGAACCTTGTATCACGTCTTAGTGAGCGTACTGTAACATTGATAAAGGAAAACTTAATGAAATATTTTCCGCTGCTCTAAGGATCCTTGAAACGTTACTTTGTGCTTTCGTTCTCTGTATTTACTTTGCTTTTTATATATATATATATATATATATATATATATATATATATTTGTTGTTTCAATGCAAATATCCTTGTTGTTAGTTTACATGTATTGTAGCAAGCATACCCTGTGCATTATTTGATTCTTAAACAGTCTGTTAGCTGCGTTGAATCAAAGCCCAGTCTACCAAACCACAACTATTCGGCCCGGGATCCTTGGGCCTGAGTATTACAAAAAAAGGCACTCTCACAGAGTTATAACATTTTCTCGAAACATTTATTTTTAGTTGTAGTTGGTCACAGTCTCATATTTTATTATTTTATTTCGACTTGTAAGAAATTGACACGACAATAATTGTGAAAATATTATGAAATTTATTGTGTCAGTATAACAATATATATACCAACTTACATAAATATTTAAAAAAAAAAAAAAACACAAACCGATTACTGGGGGAAAAAAAAAACCTTTAGGCACTATAGCTACAGTGCCAGTTAACTAAACCAAAAACACTATGCTACCGTGCATACGCACATTCGCGATAAAGTAAAAGCACTACACAATAAGTGTTGTAACATTTTCTCAAAACATTTATTTTTAATTGTGATTGGTCACAGTCTCATATTTTATTATTTTATTTCGACTTGTAAGAAATTGACACGTCAATAATTGTGAAAATATTATGAAATTTGTTGTGTCAATATAACAATATATATACCAGCTTACATAAATATTTAAAAGAAAAAAAAAAACCACAAACCGATTATTGAAAAAAAAAAAAAAACTTTAGGCACTGTAGCTATAGTACCAGTCAAATTTTGTGAAAATATTGTGAAATTTGTTGCATAAGTATAACAATATATATACCAGCTGACATAAATATTTAAAAAAAAAAAAAAAAACTTTAGGGACTTTAGCTCCAGTGTTGGTTAACTAAACCAAAAGCATTGTATATGAAGAAGAAAGAAAAGACAAAACAAACAAAAAGCACAAAACAAACCGAAAAGAGAAAAAAAAAAAAAAAATCTCACGAAACCAAAGCACTGTTGCTGCTACGATGCAAACACATTGAGTGCACAGTGCCGAAGCACTGTAGCAGCATAGCCACTTTTTATATAAACTAGTTAGGGCAGCATGTGCAAGGCATGTGCTTGTCGTGGGAAAAAAGTACTGTAGTAATTAAGATCAATTCTAGATTTTATTTGTATTATAAAACAAAGATATGAATCATTTGATTTTTAAAGTATATAGAGATTTACATTAATCAAAAGATACATTAATTTTAAGAATTTTGATAATTATGTTGAAAAAAGTTAATTTCATTTGTTTAAGAATTTTGATTAACTACAAAGTTAGGGTAGTTATTTAACATATAAATATTTATTTAACTATAATAGTTTTTTAGTACCTACTTGCTAAAGACAATATATCTATTCTTTAAAAACTTCTAAGAATGATAACGAATATCATCATCTTCCAACAATAAACAATTGAGTTTTGCTAAGAATTTTAAAAATAAAAAATAAAAATAAAAAGATAACAAAAGGCTTGTGTCATTGAATATCATCATTCTATCTTTTTAAGAATTTTTATCATTTAAAACTCAAAATACGTAAAGAAAATTTTTAGGATATTAAAATTTAGCAGGAATAATTTAGACATTACACAATAAAATATTTTAAGAAACCTAAATTTTCATTAGGGTTTAACTTAGATAATAACAATATGATATATTTGCTCTTTTCCAAAATATTAAGGGAAAAATTGCATGATTTTAAAGTTTAAGGAAGAATTGTAAATTACCCCAAATATAAAGGATGAAAAAAAATTTTCTCCTAAGTTTTTGTTTTTATTTTTGTGTGCAAAACTATGTGTTTTTACTTAAAATAGTGTGTAAAGAAAAAAAAAATATACAAAAAGGCAATCCAAAAAAATTGTATATGGAATAGTGAATTTTGTCTCAACAAAGTTAAGTAAACCAACTTGGTACTGTAGCTACTATTCAAAACTTAAAAAAAAAATATATATATATATATATATAAAAAAAAAAAAAAAAAAAAGAAAGAAGATAAAATGGCTCAACAAAATGGCACTGTAGATGTATAACGCAAAAACACTGGATGTACAATGATATATAAAAAAGAAAAAAAAAAGTACAAACGGTAGAATTAAAAAAAAAAAAAAATGTAGCTACTGTAACTGCAGTGCAGCTTGGTATTGTAGCTACTGTTCAAAACTTAAAAAAACAAAAACAAAAAAAGGACAAAGTGGCTAACCAAAATGGAACTATAAATGAACAGTGAAAAATGTTGTATGAACAGTGCAAAAATACTGTAGAAAAAAGAGCACAAATCGATGACTGAGAAAAAAAAATAAAAAAAGCGATGAATAGTACATATTGAACAAACCAAAGTACTGTAACTTTTACACATTCATCCAACAAGTGTTACAATATTTTCACAAAACATTTATTTTCAGTTGTAGTTGGTCGTAGTTTCATATTTTATTATTTTATTTTGACTTATAAGAAATTAATACCTCAATAATTGTGAAATTATTGTGAAATTTGTTGTGTCAATATAACAATATATATTCGGGTTCTTATAAATATTTAAAAGAAAAAAAGTACAAACGGAAGATTGAAAAAAAAAAAAAAAAAAAACAAACGCTGTAGCTAGTGTAGCTACAGTGCCACTTGAACAAACCAAAAGTATGGTAACTTTTACGCATTCACCTAGCAAGTGTCACAACATTTTCACAAAATATTTATTTTCAGTTATGGTTGATCACAGTTTCATATTTTATTATTTTATTTTGACAAATAAGAAATTGACACTTCAATAACTGTGAAAATATTGTAAAATTTGTTGTCACTATAACAATATATAATACCATTATTTTTAATGTTCAATTACGTTGATTGACTCATTAAAATAAAAGTGCGATCAAAATATACATGCATGATACACCTTGAAAAGTATTTAAAAAGTATAAATTTTTCTAAACAAGCCACCAAACTTGTAAATAATTTACTATTTTTTTTATATAGATTCCCAAATAATTTAATTTAATTATTTTATTTTTATAAAAAGGTTGAAAAAAAAAAAAAAAAAAAAAAAAAAAAAAAAAAAACTTAGACAAATGGGCCTGAATATGACAAATGAGTTGGTATGCAACAAGTGGATCTCACAATCACGTACCATTTTGAATCTTATCTTCTTCACAAGAAGATAATTTTTAATCACCAAAAATCCCCACTTTCTAGATTTTAAATTTTATCACCACAAAAAATACAGACAGAGAGAGACAAAGAGAGACAGAGAGTAATGGAAGAGTTGAGGTCAAGAAAAGCAAACTCAACACCTCTAACCCCACTAGGCTTCCTAGAAAGAGCAGCCACTGTGTACGGTGACTGTACTTCCGTCATCTACAACACCACCACCTACACGTGGTCACAGACCCACCGTCGATGTCTCCAACTAGCCTCATCGCTATCATCGCTCGGCATCAAGAGAGGCCAAGTGGTGTCTGTTATAGCCCCCAACATCCCCGCCATGTACGAGCTCCACTTCGCTGTGCCCATGTCCGGTGCTATCCTCAACAGCATCAACACGCGCCTCGACGCTCGTACGATCTCCGTACTCCTCCGCCACAGCGAATCAAAACTCGTCTTCGTTGACCACCTGGCTTCCTCTCTCATCCTCCAAGCTCTCTCTCTCTTCCCACCAAATACTCAACGCCCTCAACTCGTCCTCATCACCGATGATGATGATGATGATGATGATGGTGGTGGTGAAGCTCTCTCTTCCTCCACCGTTGATTTCTGCTGTACTTATGAGAGTTTGGTGGAGAAGGGTGACCCTGAATTCAAGTGGGACGAAGACCAATTATCGGAGTGGGATCCGATGATATTGAACTACACTTCGGGTACAACCTCTTCTCCGAAAGGTGTAGTTCACTGTCACAGAGGTATATTCTTCGTCACCGTTACTTCTATTGTAGATTGGGGCGTACCAAAGCAGCCTGTTTATTTGTGGACCCTACCTATGTTCCACGCTAATGGATGGAGCTTTCCGTGGGGAATGGCAGCAATGGGTGCGACCAATATTTGTCTTCGCAAATTCGATGGACCAATAATTTTTGATCTCATCAAAAAGCATGGTGTGACTCACATGTGCGGTGCACCTGTGGTGCTAAACATGTTAACAAACTCACCCAACAATGAAAAGCTTCAAAACCCAGTTCATATTCTCACAGCTGGAGCTCCACCACCAGCTGCTGTGCTGTTTAGGACCGAGTCCTTGGGTTTTGCGGTGAGTCATGGCTACGGGTTGACTGAAACGGCTGGACTCGTTGTTTCGTGTGCGTGGAAACGAAAGTGGAATCGTTTGCCAGCGAGTGAAAGAGCGAGGCTAAAGTCTAGACAAGGAGTGAATATCGTTGGGATGACTGAAGTGGATGTTGTGGATGCTGAGTCTGGAGTGAGTGTGAAACGGGATGGGTTAACACTCGGTGAAGTTGTACTCAGAGGTGGGGCAGTGATGCTTGGTTATTTCAAAGATCCAGAGGGTACCTCTAAATGTATGAAAGAGAATGGTTGGTTTTACACTGGCGATGTGGGAGTTATGCATCCAGATGGATATTTAGAGATCAAAGATAGATCCAAGGATGTGATCATAAGCGGTGGAGAGAATTTGAGCAGTGTGGAACTTGAGTCTGTGCTATATACACATCCAGCGATTAATGAAGCAGCTGTGGTGGCTCGGCCTGATGAGTATTGGGGTGAGACACCTTGTGCTTTTGTGAGCTTGAAGGAAAGGTTGACATCGAAGCCGAGTGAGAAGGAGATTATGGAGTTTTGTAGAGCTAAATTGCCGCACTATATGGTACCTAAGACGGTGGTGTTTAAGGATGAGCTGCCAAAGACTTCGACTGGGAAGATTCAGAAGTTTGTGCTCAGAGACATTGCCAAGGCCATGGGTTCCTCAAGGGTGAGTCGGATGTAGAGTTGAGTTGACTGGCCAGAGTTTAGTCAACAACTCGTGACGTGAAGTCGTGAACCCTGTTAGGACTTTTATTTTTTAGTAACACCGGGGTCAAATAAAGTGGCACAATTCACGCCTCAACTCGCATATATGTGATAAAAAAAATGTTTTTCTACCGTTTATAATTCATCATGTGTACGAGTCTCGGCACGGTGTCACACCACCGTTACTTTTTCTTTTTTCTTTTTTATTGGAATTTGAACTCTAAATGTATGCCAATAAGACAAGGCTTTGTCTTTGTCTTTGTCTTTGTCTTTGTCTTTTAGCTTTTACGCATACAGCTACCTGAAATTATAATAAATTAGTAATTGTTACAGAAAGCTACCTAACACTTTGCTTGTCTGGAGATCTTCGTGAATAATTTTTCGTATTTTCTCATGTTTGATTGAATAAAAAAAATAATTAAATGGAAACTATCTTTGAAAGAAGTATAACTTATTTTTAAAAATTATTTTTTATTAATATGTTTTAGAAAACAATTCACAGTAAGCTAAATAATGGAAATTTGTAATTATTTTTAAACTCATTTAAAGTTGTTACTAAACATAAGAAATTGATATAGTTTTATAGAAAAAACTTTTTAGAAAATAACTCATTTTTAAAAAAATATTATCACTGAAACAAATAGAGCGTATATAATAGTTTACTTTAATAACCATGTATATTTATTTGGTAAAGTTGATTAATTATCATTAATTCAAAAATTGCTTCTATTGTATAGTGCAATTTTTTTATTTTTGATAAACTAGACTAGCAGTGCCTGGTAATTTATTCATAATGAAAGAAAAGAGACTTCAGTGAACATCAAAACCAACTAAGGAGGCTATGTCCTCAGGTAATTCTTCTAACCAAACTTGGGTGCCTCTACAAGTTTTTGCTTTTTTGGCTAAAGCATCAGCCACAACATTACAAACTCGAGAAACATGAGTAAAACTAGTAAACTGAAAATCCAAAGCTAGCACGCAAATATCCTTGATGACATGCCCGAACGGTAAGACATCTGAATACCCCTCCTGTACTGCTTGAATGATTGTGGACGAGTCACCTTCAAAAATGACCTGTGAAGGGCTTATCTCCCTGGCAAACTGCACTGCTCTACGACACGCTAGTGCTTCCAATTGAACCACTGACTGAGCTAGGGGGACTGATGTGGTTAATGCACCGATAGCCTCCCCACACCAGTCCCTAATTACCATACCTAAGCCAGCCAAGTTTTCTGACTTAAACACCGCCGCATCGAAATTGGCCTTGTAAATGTAAGCATCAGGTGGGTGCCATTGCTAAAATTGCTGGATCGGAGGAGGCTCGGGATTTGCTTTGGTGGGTTCTTGAGCATTAAGGAACTCCTAGAGTAAGCTTCCTGCCAGTTGGGTGATCTTGTGCAGGGGCTGGGTGGACTGCCCCACTCTTGAAGCATTGCGATGATTCCACAGAAGCCATGCCACGGTGATGAAAATCTCCACCCTGTAATCTTCGTCGGTCTGCATAAAATGCTCCAACAAATCCTTGAAGTTGGAGACCTGTACATCGGTAGCTTGCTGGGTCCAGTTGAGAGAGCTCTACACCTCGGCAAGCTTCGAACAGGACCAAAGAGCATGGAGTTCATCTTCAGGCTGAGTCTCGCATACTTCGTATGTATTCAAAACAGAGATACGCCTGCGTTGAAGATTGACCATGGTTGGGAGGGAGCTGTTGCACGCTCGCCAAGCGAAGTGTTTTATTTTATTAGGAACTCTTAGCTGCCAAAGGTCTTTCTAGAACTTATTTTGTTGTACCAACGAAGAGGTACCTGCAAGGTTAGTTGAAGCATGGGAAACTAAAAGTTTATAAGCACTCTTAGTTGTGAAAGTACCAGAGGGAGTAAGGCCCCATATAATCCGATCAGGTGGAAGTCTGGTGCTCACTGGGATACCACAGATAGTGGCTGCTTCATGAGGCAAGAATAAGCGTTGGATTTCAGATGTATTCCACTCCCCTGTCTCAGCCTTGATGAGTGTATTCACTCTTGCACCCAGTTCAATAGTGGGTATAGGTGATACAACACATCTGTGTGTTTTGACCGGCAACCATTTGTCTTCTTTGATTCTTACAGAGCTCCCATTCCCTATCCTCCAAACCATCCCTTTTCGAATTACATCCCAAGCACTTAAAATGCTCTTCCATGCATAGGATCCAATGGTAGACTCCTTAGCTTCAAGTATCGAACAATCGGGAAAAAATCTAGCTTTAAAGACTCTATGGCACAAGGAATCCGAGTGATTTATCATACGCCAAACTTGTTTCGCCAACAAAGAATCATTGAATTTCTCAATGTCCTTAAAACCCATTCCTCTATTCCCCTTATCCTCACAAAGCTTTTCCCATTTCACCTAATGCACCTTTTTACTGTTACCATCATATCCCTACCAAAATTTCCTAATGAGTGTTTCCAATTCCTTAATCAACCCCCTAGGGAGTTTGAAACAACTCATTGTATATGTAGGGATGGCCTGAATGACAGATTTAATCAAAATTTCCCTACCAGCTTGAGAGAGGAGCTTCTCCTTCCACCCTTGTAGCTTTCTCCACACCCTTTCTTTAATGTAGGCAAAGCTTTGTTTCTTCGCTCTGCCTACCAATGCAAGTAGTCCTAAGTATTTCTCATATTGGCGAATAGCAGGCACACCTAGGATATTTTGAATCCGGGTTTGCATATCTGGCTGAGTGTTGGTACTGAAGAAAATGTTGGTCTTGTCCCTGTTTATTTTTTGCCCTAAACCTCTTTCATAGACCAAGAGTAAATCAAGAATATTTTGGCACTCCTCCTCCTTTGCTCGACAAAACAAGACACTGTCATCAGCAAAAAATAAATGGGAAACCCGAGGGCCATTCTTGCATATAGAAACACCTCTGATATCCCCATTTGCTTCTGCCTTTCTTAACAGCCCCTGTAATCCCATAGCACATAGCAAAAATAAGTAGGGCGATAATGGATCACCCTATCTGAGCCCTCTAGTTGGCTTAATGTTTCCCATCGGTTGGCCATTTAGCAAGACAGCATAGGAAACTGAAGTCAAACAAGACATAATGAGAGTCACCAATTTATCAGTAAAACCTAATTTCCTCATTATTTTCTCCAGAAAGACCCATTCTACCTGGTCGTATGCCTTACTCATATCAAGTTTTAGTGCTATAAAGCCCAATTTACCTTGGGTTTTTCTCTTAAGATAGTGCAGAGTTTCAAATGCAACCAACATATTGTCTGAAATTAATCTACCAGATAGGAAAGCACTTTGGGATTCAAAAACCAAATTTGACAAGATTTTTTTCAACCGATTAACTAGTACCTTTGAAATCGGCTTGTAAACCACATTGCAGAGACTGATAGGTCGAAAATCAGAGACTTTTTTTGGGTTCTTTATTTTTGGGATGAGAGATATGAAAGTGGGATTTAGGGACTCATGAACCACACCAGAATTTAAAGCATTTAAAACCATAGTAGTTACATCCTTACCAACTATGTGCCAATAAGTCTTATAAAAAATAGGAGACATACCATCAGGTCTTGGGGCGGTAAGAGGTGCCATTTGTTTAAGAGCTTGGTCCACTTCCTCAGCCTGAAAGTCACGGTCAAGGGCTACGCACATCTCAGCTGTCACTGCCGGTTCTATCCCATCCAGGATTGTATCAAAACTATCTGGTTGAGAAGTAGTAAACATATCCTGGAAATATTTCTCAACAATCTGACCCATCTCAGCCTCATCTTCCATCCACAAACCAGCCTCATTTTCTAACCCCGTAATGTAATTCCTCTTATTCATTTGACTAGCTCGGCAATGAAAATACCGAGTGTTTTCATCACCCTCCTTTAGCCAAACTGTTCTAGCCCGTTGCTTCCACATGCATTCCTCCCTCCTTTTCAACTTGTCAATGTCGCTTCTCAATTGGTACACACGGTTTGGGTTTGTAGTGTACCCACCTGATTCCTCTACAAATTGCAACTCCTTCAGTTTTTTTGTTAAGGTGTTTCGGACATGACCAAAGGTGGACCGATTCCACTTCTTCAATTTTTCTTGGCACATAAAGATTTTCTTGCAATTAATTAGGTGGATTAGTTAATAATCATCTTGAATTATATGAAAATTATCGTAATGATCATTATTGCCTTCAAGTTAATCAAGATCTAACATTTTAGGGGGTTTTTTAGGATCATCAAGATCTATTATTGCTTAAATTATAATTTTTTTTTTCTGCTTTTTGATAATGCAATTGGTCTTGAATGATTGATAGGATGCTTTTAAACCCATATTTAACAGCTGCATTGCAATTATTTTTAGTTATTTGAGTTATGAAATTATCTTTCATAGCAAACTTCTTCTTGTGTGTGTATAGCAATAAGTTCAAATAGTTACTTCTACAAGTTAATTTACAATTAAGTTATCGACATGTTTAATGTTGACGATGTTCTTTTATATGTTAGAAAGGAATTGATATTACTCTCTGATATAATACATAAGAACTATTGGACCAACCCATCGTGCAATCACTTGAAAAAATTTAATAATTCAAGGCTTCATTAAATTCATTGACATTGTACTTGAGTTATCTTTAAAATGACTAAGGACAAATTCAAGTGCACTTTTTGGTTCTTAGGAGATATAAGAGGTCAAGGGTCTGGCTTTCTAGTTCTTTGGATCTAAAGGAAAAAAGAAACATTTTTGTCAAGAGCAAGCACCACAAATGGTCTTAAAGGCTATCAGTGCATGTTGAAAAGTTTGGGATTTGATGGTGCCGCAGAAGTTTCAGTGGAAGTTTTCTCTCAGTTACTAAGCTGTCATGTTTGTAAATTAGGCTACTTATTGGGGGGGGGGGGGGGACCAAAGTTTAAATTAGGCTGGATACTGAAGATTCTTGTTGAATACTAAGAGTTACAAAACGCTATGTTTAGTTACTAAATTACTTGAGTGTTCCTTAAAACTTTGGGATACAATTTATATAATAGGCCTCAATAAATAAATCAATCATCACATATTTTGAAAAAAATTATAAGTTTCTTGTAACTTTGCAATGTGAACTAAACATTTCACTTACATCTCTTTTCCAACCACAAAATGTACCAATAATGAGAAGCACTATTTTGAAAAACTGCTTAATTGGGAAATAAATGTTCTTGTCAAAGGAGGAGCAAGGATTTATAAATTTTTTGCTTTTGCAAATCTGGAATGGAGCATATGGCTATTAGGAATTAATCTTATAGCTTTCATCAATCTAAAGGAAGATGTTATAAAAAGAAAATAAATAAATAAATAAGTTCTAGAACATTTTTTTTTAAAATTTTTTCGTGTATTACATGGGTTAGCGACTAATTAGACTTATTATCTGTTCATTCTTACTTTTTTTATTAAAATAAATTCCTTTCTTTTTATAGAGAATTTCAACCTATGGTGTTTGCTCTTGATAATAACTCTTTATTATCAGACCAAGTCACTAATCGGTTTTTGATGTAGGTGGGGATTGAACCCAAAATCTCTTATTCAACCATCAGAAATTTTACCAGTTAAGCCAACTGGGTTTAGAACCCAAAAATTACTTATTTTAGGTTATCGATAAATTCACATTTACTAACTTAGCAAGTTAACAGGTATGTAACTCATAGACCCAATCACAAAGAAATGGGATTCTAATATGTTGAATGGACTTTTCACCCCACAAGAAGTAGAGTTGATTTTAAGTATTCCATTGTGTCCAAATGCAGTGGAGGATACTGTTGTGTGGCCGTTCACTCCATTAGGAATTTATACAGTGAGATCGAGTACAAGGTTCCTCACAGCAGACCATGCACCAATCCCACAAGATGTGCCAGTACAGCCAGGTAATGAAGTGTGGAAATTAATCTGGAGTCTCAATGTGCAAAGCAAAGTCCGAAACTTCTTATGGAGGACCTGTCACAATGCTTTACCGGTGAAACAAAATCTGAGATGACGGCATAGTATAAATGAAGATGTCTGCGAACTGTGCAAACAATAGACCGAATCGGTTCTCCATGCACTCTGGGGTTGCGCACAGCTTACACAAGTGTGGGGTTCTTTACCTACCTTTTCATTCAGGCAGATGAGGGTGTTTTCATCCATTCAAGAAATGCTCCTGCACACGGACAAAGAAAAGAAAAAACCAGAACTGTTGGCATCAGTGATGTGGACTATTTGGCATCGCAGAAACCGGTCTCCAAAGGAATTTCCACTGGCACAGGTTGCACCAACAGCAACTCAAGCATTGGAAGTCTTTCAACAAGCTAACTTATATGCTGCCACACACTTTAGAGACCCTCATCGTTTGCGGGATCGATGGTCACCACCAGCGGAAGGAGAGATCAAAATTAATTTTGATGGAGCTCAATTTAGAGATATGGGCAAAGCAGGATTGGGTGTTGTTATCCGAAACAGCCGAGGACAAGCTCTGGCTTCTCTCTCGGAGCAAGCAAATCTTCCCTTCTCTCCAGACATAACAGAAGCTTTGGCAGCTGCTAGAGCTATTTCTTTTGCACGAGGGCTCGACTTCACTTCATTCATTTTAGAGGGAGACTCCACAAATATTATTAAAACACTAAAGTCTGAAGAGGCATCTCTATCCTCCTTTGGTCATATTCTCAGCTCAGCGAAATCCATGATGGCAGATGGCAATATTAGATTCTCTCATATGGGTCGAATGGGTAATATGGTAGCACATAAATTAGCTCAACATGCTAGACATGTTAGGGGTTTTTCGGTATGGACGGAGAATGTTCCTCCACACCTTTCTCATGTACTTTGTGCCGATCACGGCTGATTTGTTTTACCTTAATAAAGTTCAAGTTCTTGTTTCCCAAAAAAAAAAAAAAAAGGTTTGGACAATAATTTTTTCCATGCTTGACGTTTCCTACAAAGGATAGGATCCACACTTTTACAATTATAAGAGCATCAGTGCCCAGTGTTGTATATGGTATATGTTGCTATATTTTATCATCAAAGCATAAAAAGAGACCATTACCCGGCCTTGTAATTCTAAAAAATTTATAATTGTGTTACAATACCATCATAAATTTATTGGTACTGTAACAACGCTCTAAACATAAATAATATTTTTTATTATCTCTTTCTTCTTTCTCTCTTTCTATTTCTGAATTTTTTTCTCTCAACAACCAAGCCAAAGATCTCTTCTCTCTCTTTCAGACTCTCTTCGTCGCTCTCTCTCTCTCTGTGGTAGCCAACGGCAAGTTTGAGGAGGAAGGCGACAGCTTGGTGTCGGCGATCAAACTTGCCTCTCTCTCCTCTATCCCTCAAATCCTCACTTCTCTATTTGATCTTGTGGGTATTTGCTATATTTTTGGGTGTTTGTTGGTGGGTATTTAGTGGTGGCTGTTTTGGTTGTGGGTATTGGTGGTAATGGGTGTTTGATGGTGGTGGGTCTTGTGGTGGTGGTTGTGTAATGGTAGTGGGTATTTGCAATTTGGTGATGGTGGTGGATTGATGGGTTTATGCAAAATATTTTTTTTGGTTCTTTGATTTTTTTTCTTCTTCAGATTTTGGTTCTTTTTGGTTTGGTTATGTGGCTGTGTTTGTGCTATGTGTTTGTAGTTGTGATGTTCTATGTTAACAAAGAGAATAGAGTGTGAGAGAGATGGAGAAGAAGAGAGAAAAAAAGTCAAAAAGGAAGAGAGAGAAAAAAGAATAAATAAATAAATAGTGTTTTTTCATAGAAGCAATAAATAAATAGTGTTGGTTTTGATATGAAATATAAAAGATGAGATGTTAGGCATATTGTAAAATAATATGATTTAATAGATAAAGTATCTCAAATAAAATAGAGTATTTGTTAGAAACCAGATGCTAATACTTTATTACGATTCTTTTAAAATGTTCAATTACGTGATTGACTCAAAATAAAAGTGCGATCAAAATATTAATACCCCTTGAAAAGATTTTAAAAAGTTTAGTATAACTATAAATTGCTCTAAACAATCCACCTAGCATGTAAATTATATGCTTTTTTTTTTTTTTTTAATATGGATTTCCAAAGAATTTGTGTGCCAATCTGGCAATGCCCTACCTGATCACTTTAATTTTATTTAGGCGAAAATATCATTTTGGTCCCTACATTTTGAGGACACAGCCAATTTGGTCCCTACATTAATTTTGGTATCAATCAATTTGGTCATTGCTATATATTTTAAAATTATGGTAAAATTTGTCCCTACCATTAACTCATGAATGGAAAATACCTACATGGCAAACAGTTTGTACAATTGGCATATATAATATTAAAAAATTGGATGAAATCCTTATGTGTCTAAGTTTTACTGGCCACGTCAGCCCTTAGGTGGCAAAAAAAGACATATCATCTATAAAAATAATTTTCTTTTGGCAAAAATGCACTTGCCTATTTTTGTTTTGGTCCATAACTTGATTTCGCACCTACCTCAATCCCTGAAAATGAAAAATCATGTCCACTTTGGTCCCTGCTGTCAACCCACTAACAGAAAATTCATATGTGGTAGAAGGAATGCACTGTTTGCATAGTAAACGTTGTCATGGCTAATAAAATTATTTATTTCACTTTTTTTTTAAATGCCATGTCAGCATTTAAGTTAATAAAAAAAAGCCAGTCAAAAAATTAAAAAAAAAAACATCAATCTAATTAAAATAAATCATTTAATTAAAAAAAAAGTTTGAAGATAAAAAGCCATGCATAATAAGGCCATTAACAAAAACTCTAGCATAAAAAAAAAAAAAAAAAAAAAAAAAAAAAAAAAAAAAAAAAAAAAAAAAAAAAAAAAAAAAAAAAAACCATTACCAAAATCTTGGTTCCCACATCCAAAGATCCAAATGGTCTGATCGATCTTCGTTTTCTTGGATCAAGATCTCTCTTTTTGGGCTTTCTTTTTGGGATCTAGGTTTAGAGAAAGAGATAGGTTGAGATTGGTGGTAGTGGTTGTGAAGTGGTGGTCGGCCTAGTGGTGGGTAGGGGGTTGGATTGTTGGTTAGGTTTGTTGTTGGCGTGGGTTGTGGTGGCTTTTATGTGTCCATTAGTGACTGATTGGTGGCAGTTGTGGTGATTGGTGGTCTGATCTGTTCATGTGGGTTTTGGATTACAGGGTTGGTTGGTTGGTTGGTTGGTTTGATCAGGGATCGTTGGTTGGGTTTGGTTTTTGGTGTGGGTTTCAGATTGTAGGGTTTTCTTTGTGTTTCAATGTCTTGGTTTGTTGGGTTCAATTGGCTTGAGGTGGGTTTGCTAGGTTTGAGTTGCAGGGTCTTCCAATAATGTTCTCTCTCTAAACTTGACTTTGTCTCTTGATTGTTTAGTCGATGGTGGTGGTGGGTTTGATTGTTTAGTCGATTGTTTATTCAAACTCCTCTACCAAACGAGCCCTGGGGTTTTTGAGATTTATGATTTTATTTTTTAGCTGAATTTTTTGGGTTTTTTGTGTGTTTGTTTCCCAATAAAATTCTTGGGTTTGCTGGTTTGTTTGCTTGGGAAGAACATAAAGTTCATGTTTTGAAAAGAAGAAATGAATGTTCTTACGAAGAAAAAAAATGTAGAAAAATAATTAATTTAATTAGATTAATGTTTTAATTTTTTTTTGAATTTTCTGACCTGTTTTTTTTTATATATTAATTTAAATACTAATGTGGCATTTAAAAATGCCAAATATTTTTTTAGATAATATTTTAATGGTCATGTTAGCAAGCAGGATACTCTGTCTGCCACGTATGATTTTTTTGTTAGTGGGTTAACGGCAGGGACCAAAATGGACATGATTTTTTGATTTCAAGGACAAAGGTAGGCATAAAATCAAGTTAGGGACTAAAACAAAAATATGCCCAAAATATAGGGACCAAAAGTACATTTTCGCCTTTTCTTTTCTTTACCATTTTTTTTGGGTTCTGTATTTCTTCTTTTAATTATCTTAATCCGACATAATTTCATTTTTATTTTATTGATATTGGTTTTTTTCCTTTCTTGTAATTTCTTCGTAACCAAATAGCAATTTAGTCCAACAATCTTAAATCAATATAGGTCACATTGTTTCTAAGCCCAAAATCCTCACCTAAAAAGAAAGCCCAGATGCAAATCCATAAAACCTAGATTCAAACTAAATCCAGAAATTTAAAACAAAATCATCAAATTCAAAGTTTCAAACTAATCCCAAAATCGTCACCTACAAACGTAAATCCACCGCAACCCCAGCTGACCAACACCATCCTAAACCCAGATCCACCACAAAGCTTAGTTCGTGCCCACAAACCCCAAAGAAAACTCGATCCAATTGATCCCCAACCCAAATGACTCATATTTACTTGTCTCAAGTATGATCAACATGGACCCAACCTCAGATTGATGCCACCTTGTGTAGCAATAGCAACTCGCGAGCTTTTCATCACACATGTACGTTGGTCATAGCCATAAAGATTGCGTATGAGGATTGGCTGTGGCATTGGAGTGAAAGCGATTGCAGTTGGCTTTGACTTCTTCGACCATGAATTAGAGATAACAAGAATTAATAGAGAGAGAGAGAGATCTAATCCAAATTTTTAATATTAAATATGCTAACAATACAATCTGTTTGCCACATAAGTATTTTTCGTGAGTGAGTTAACGATAAAAACTAAAATGATTAAAAATAAAAATAACATGACCAAATTGACTGATACCAAAATGTAAGGACCCGATTAACTATGATACCAAAATATAGATCCAAATTGAGTGTAATCCAAAGTTCATCTTTATCTTCTTCACAAGAAGCTATTTTTTAATCACAAAACATCCACACTTTCAGGATATTAATATTATCACTAAAAGAAATACAGTCAGGACATTATCACTTAAAAAAATAAGGACAGAAAGAGACGGAGAGTAATGGAAGAGTTGAGGCCAAGAAAAGCAAACTCATCGCCTCTAACCCCACTAGGCTTTCTAGAAAGAGCAGCCACTGTGTACGGTGACTGCACTTCCGTCATCTACAACACCACCACCTACACGTGGTCACAGACCTACCGTCGATGTCTCCAAGTAGCCTCATCAATCGCATCGCTCGGCATCAAGAGAGGTCACGTGGTGTCTGTCATAGCCCCCAACATCCCGGCCATGTACGAGCTCCACTTCGCTGTGCCCATGTCCGGTGCTATCCTCAACAACATCAACACACGCCTCGACGCCCGTACGATCTCCGTACTCCTCCGCCACAGTGAATCAAAACTCGTCTTCGTTGATCACCTGGCTTCCTCTCTCATCCTCCAAGCTCTCTCTCTCTTCCCGCCCAATACTCAACGCCCCCAACTCGTCCTCATCACCGACGATGATGATGATGGTGGTGATTCTCTCTCTTCCTCATCATCATCCACCGTTGATTTTTGCTGCGAGTACGAGAGTATGGTGGAGAAAGGTGATCCTGAATTCAAGTGGGACGAAGACCAATTCTCGGAGTGGGACCCGATGATATTGAACTACACTTCGGGTACAACCTCTTCTCCGAAAGGCGTGGTCCACTGTCACAGAGGGATTTTCTTCATCACCGTTACTTCTTTGTTAGATTGGGGTGTACCAAAGCAGCCTGTATATTTGTGGACCCTACCTATGTTCCACGCTAATGGATGGAGCTACCCGTGGGGAATGGCAGCCATGGGTGCGACCAATATCTGCCTTCGCAAATTCGATGGACCAATAATCTTTGATCTTATCAAAAAACATGGTGTGACTCACATGTGCGGTGCACCTGTGGTGCTGAACATGTTAACAAACTCACCCAACAATGAAAAGCTTCAAAACCCAGTTCAGATTCTCACAGCAGGGGCTCCACCACCAGCTGCCGTGTTGTTCAGGACCGAGTCGTTGGGTTTTGTGGTGAGTCATGGCTACGGGTTGACTGAAACGGCTGGACTCGTTGTTTCGTGTGCGTGGAAACGAAAGTGGAATCGTTTGCCAGCGAGTGAAAGAGCGAGGCTAAAGTCTAGACAAGGAGTGAAGATTATTGGGATGACTGAAGTGGATGTTGTGGATGCTGAGTCAGGAGCGAGTGTGAAACGAGATGGGTTAACACTCGGTGAAGTTGTATTCAGAGGTGGGTCAGTGATGCTTGGTTATTTCAAAGACCCAGAGGGTACCTCTAAATGTATGACAGAGAATGGTTGGTTTTACACTGGTGATGTGGGAGTTATGCACCCAGATGGGTATTTGGAGATCAAAGATAGGTCCAAAGATGTGATCATAAGTGATGAGGATAAAAACACTGGCAAGGGTGACGGCACGTGCCTGACAAGGGTGACGGCACGTACCTGACAAAGGCGACGGTGCAGACCTGGTAAGTGAAGATGCCGACTTAACAAGGATGACGAGATGGTCTTGCCGTCAGCATACCTTCTAGGCTGACGGTGATGTAAGGCAGAAGAACTCCACATAGGGCCGAACTTCCTGAAGCTTACGGAGTGAGCATAGACTGACGGGATAACATAAACTGACGGTGTCAGTCTATGAAGTTTCCATCTTGCACGTATAAGTAAATAACTTGCTCCCCACGTTTCATGGAACCTAAAGACTCCTATATGGAAAGAATCCCGTAAAATACGCCCAAGGAGACTCCTACAAGGAAAAGACTTCTACTCCAAGGAAAAGAGGGTCAGCCCTCTCTACTATAAAAACCCAAGCACCCTCACAAACCGAGGTACGCGTAATTTACCCTCTCTAGCACTCTAGAGCAGTGAGAATAATTCTAATTTGACCTTCGGAGGGTACTTGGCCGGTACCACACCGGTACTCCCCGCTAGGTTATTCTTTTTCATTGTGCAGGTGCCATTAGTAATCGTACGAGGAACGTGTGACTCATTGGTGGTATTGTTTTCGGTATCATCAGTTGGCGCCGTCTGTGGGAAACGCTTTAGCACGTTCTCGCTTTCAAGACAAGAGAGTTACATGGTACTCACTCGCTCAATGGCGACCAACAACGACATTCAAGAAGAAGCTCCTACAACCGCGCTTGAAAGACAGGTGAGGACGCTCGCCGCCGCCGTGGAGCGCCTCACAAAGCAAAATCACGACCTAGAAGAGCAACTGAGACAAAAGAATGCAGCTCCCAACAACCAAGGAGCAGAGCAAGAAGGAACCAGCGCTGACAGGAGAAACCAGGAAGGACCCCAGGCCAGCAACGCCCCGAGCAAACCTGAACGACAGAACACGAGCATCCCCTCCCTCGCGGAAACCACTCCGCCCCTCGTTCTCGCGGAGATGCAAGCCATGAAGGAACAAATGGAGGTTATGATGAATGCTCTCAAGGGACGGGTATCAAGCGACCTTGACGACCTCGTCAACCGAACGGACTCGCCGTTCACCACTACCGTCAACTCCTACCCGTTGCCAAGTAAGTTCCGCATGCCGCAGATAGACAGTTATGACGGGGTCAAGGACCCACTGGACCACCTGGAGACCTTCAAAACCCTAATGCACCTTCAAGGAGTAGCGGACGCCATCATGTGTAGGGCCTTCCCTACAACGCTAAAGGGCGCGGCAAGAATTTGGTTCAGTCGACTGACCCCAAACTCCATCAGCACCTTCAAGGAACTCAGCGCTCAGTTTACCGCACACTTTATTGGAGGCCATCGGTACAAGAAGTCTACGGCTTGCTTGATGAGTATGAAGCAGCGAGAAGACGAAACTCTAAGAGCCTACATCTCCCGTTTCAATAAAGAGGCGCTCTCAATCGACGAAGCGGACGACAAGATACTTGTCGCGGCATTTACAAATGGTTTGAAGAAGGGCAAGTTTTTGTTTTCCATATACAAAAACGACCCAAAAACCATGTCAGAAGTACTTTATCGTGCCACAAAGTATATGAACGCTGAAGATGCACTCTTAGCTCGAGAAGAGAGGCCTAGAAAAAGAGAACGGCAGGAAGACGGTCGGCAGGACCAAAGCCGAAAGAAGGCAAGAACCGCGGACCGAAGGGACGAAAGACGCCCTAAGCCCCCGGGGGGAAGGTTCACAAGCTTCACTCCGCTAACAGCCCCGATAGATCAAGTCCTTATGCAGATCAAGGACGAGGAACCGCTGACGTTCCCAGGGAAGTTGAAGAGTGACCCCAACAAACGTTCACGAGATAAGTACTGCCGATTCCACCGCGACCACGGCCACGACACAGCAGATTGCTATGACCTCAAGCAGCAGATTGAAGCCCTTATTAGACAAGGAAAGCTGCAGAGATTCGTTAGCAAGGAGAGGGCGGATCCCCCCGCACAAGACCAGCACCCCCGACGGGACAATGAGCGACCAAGGCCCCCAATTGGGGATATAAGGATGATCGTAGGAGGGATAACCGCTGCCGGGTCATCCAAGAAGGCCCGTAAGACCTATCTCCGGCTGATACAGAATGTTCAACTGACGGGAGCCGTGCCGAAGATAGCAAGAAGAGAAGGTCCCGTGATCGGATTCTCAGAAGAAGACGCACGACGCCTTCACCATCCACATGACGACGCACTCGTCGTCAGCTTGCGTGTAGGAGATTACAATATGCACCGGGTGCTCGTCGACAACGGCAGTTCAGCAGATATCTTATACTACACCGCGTTCCAGCAGATGAGGATCGACAGGGGGCGGCTGATCCCAACAAATGCCCCGCTTGTCGGCTTCGGCGGGAGCCGAGTATTCCCACTGGGCGCAGTCACCTTATCCGTAGTTGTGGGTGATTACCCCCAACAGATAGCCAGGGACGTGACATTCTTGGTTGTTGATTGCTCCTCAGCCTACAACGCTATCCTCGGGCGACCCACGCTCAACTCATGGAAGGCGATAACCTCCACCTACCAGCTGATGATTAAGTTCCCAACTGACTACGGAGTAGGGGAGTTGCGCGGGAATCAGATGGCCGCGCGCGAATGTTACATAGCCATGGTGGAGATGGAGGATCAGGTTCAGACTTTAAGTATAGAAGAGCACCGGACGGTAACGGAGCCGGTTGAGAAGCTGGAAGAAATACCCCTTGACAGTTCCGATCCTGGCCGAACGACCAGAATTGGAACACTCGCTAACACCACGACCCGTCAAGAGCTCATAACATTCCTTAGGCAAAATCAAGACGTATTCGCATGGGGTCATGAAGATATGCCAGGAATAGATCCTTCAATCATGGTGCATAAGCTGAATGTGTCGCCCGCCTTTTTACCCGTCAGACAAAAGAAGAGGGTGTTTGCCCCGGAGCGGGACCGAGCCATAGCAGAAGAAGTCAGAAAGCTACGGGATGCAAACTTCATCAGGGAAGTGTACTATCCCGACTGGTTAGCAAATGTAGTGATGGTGAAGAAAGCGAGCGGAAAATGGCGAATGTGTGTGGACTTCACCGACCTTAACAAGGCCTGCCCCAAGGACAGCTACCCCCTTCCCAGGGTCGATGTCCTAGTAGACTCTACGGCCCGACATCAGTTGCTGAGCTTCATGGACGCTTTCTCAGGATACAACCAAATCCGGATGCACGAGGCCGACCAGGAGAAAACGTCGTTCGTGACCAGCCAAGGCCTATTCTGCTACAAGGTCATGCCCTTCGGCCTGAAGAACGCGGGCGCAACATACCAAAGGCTCATGAACAAAATGTTCGCGCAACAAATTGGGAGGAATGTCCAGGTCTACGTAGACGACATGCTAGTCAAAAGCCGAAGGGAGGAAGATCATCTAGGAGATCTCAAAGAAACATTCGACACCCTTCGCTCTTACAACATGAAACTCAATCCGGGGAAATGTGCCTTTGGAGTGACGGCAGGGAAATTCTTGGGATTCATGGTGTCTCAAAGAGGGATCGAGGCAAACCCGGACAAGATCCGGGCCATTATGGATATGGCACCACCAAGAAATGTGAAGGAGGTGCAAAGCCTCAATGGAAAGATAGCGGCACTGAATAGGTTCGTGTCAAGGGCGACGGACAAGTGCTTGCCCTTCTTCCGAACATTGAAGAAATCCTTCGAGTGGACTGACGAGTGCCAACAAGCGTTCGAAAGATTGAAGGCTTACCTCTCCTCCCCACCACTGCTAAGCCCGTCGCAGCCAGGAGAGGAACTTTTCCTCTATCTAGCCGTCTCCCCCGCAGCCGTTAGCGCGGCCTTGGTCAGAGAGGAAGAGAAGGTGCAGAAACCCGTGTACTACGCAAGCCGAGCGCTTCACGGTGCCGAAGAGAGATACCCGCCCATGGAGAAACTTGCCTTCGCATTGATTACGGCGGCCCGTAAGCTCAAGCCATACTTCCAAGCTCATACTATAAACGTCCTAACGGACAAGCCCTTACGACGGGCGATGAGCAGCCCTGAGACGGCGGGACGATTAGCACTCTGGGCCATAGAACTAAGCGAATTTGACATTCAATATCGCCCGCGGACCGCCATCAAGGGACAGATTGTCGCCGACTTTATAGCTGAGTTCACCCATGGGGAAGATGAGGGGGCAGCAGAGTCCCCTCAATGGAGCATATATACGGACGGATCGTCCAACAGACAAGCCGCAGGGGCCGGCATCGTGCTGCTATCGCCCGAGGGAGACACCATCGAATGTATGGTCCGTTTCGACTTCCCTGCCACCAACAATGAATCAGAGTATGAGGCTCTGATAGCAGGACTTGACCTTGCCAAAGCAGCAGGAGCCGCCAGGGTAGTCATCTACTGCGACTCACAGGTCATCACTAACCAAATAAACGGAGACTACGATTGCAAGGGCGAAAAGATGAAAAGGTACCTTGACGAAGTAAAGACAAGGGTGGGAGACCTAGAAGCCAAAGTCGTCCAGATTCCCAGAGAAGAGAACCAGAGAGCCGACCGTCTCGCGAAGGCCGCTTCAGCCGAACAAATGGTCATCCCTGGTAATGTACTCTCTTTTGTACAGCTTTCCCCGCTAATAGATCTCAGCAACATGCAGGAAATATGTTCCGACAGCAGCTGGGCAGCACCGTTAGTTTCGTACTTAAAAGACGGGGTCTTACCAGACGAAAAGGACGCCGCAAGGAAACTTAAAGTCCAGGCGGCAAGGTTCGTCCTGATAAAAGACGTCCTATACAAGAGAGGTTTCTCCCGACCGTATCTGAGGTGCTTGGGCGCGGAAGAAGCAGACTACATCATGAGAGAAGTACATGAAGGAATCTGCGGAAACCACTCAGGGTCCAGATCATTGGTACACAAGCTTGTACGAGCAGGGTATTATTGGCCCACCATGCAGAAGGACGCCGAAGCCTATGTCAGGACCTGCGACAAATGCCAACGGTTCAGCAATATCATCAGACAACCGACCGAAGAGCTGACCCCAATGACAGCCCCATGGCCATTCGCACAATGGGGATTAGACATTATGGGACCATTCCCTACAGCTATACGGCAGCTGAAATTCCTGGTTGTAGGCATCGACTATTTCACGAAATGGGTGGAAGCTGAAGCTTTAGCCACGATTATGGAGAAAAACGTTCGGAGCTTCGTCTGGAGATGCATCGTATGCAGGTTTGGCATTCCTAGAGTCTTTGTCTCGGATAACGGGAGACAGTTCGACAACGACCATTTCCGGGATTTTTGTTCACAGTTGGGAATAAAAAACCACTACTCCTCCCCCGCCCACCCTCAAGCTAATGGACAGGTCGAAGTCACAAATCGATCCTTGCTCAAGATCATCAAGACTCGGCTCGAGGGGGCAAAGGGTATATGGCCCGAAGAATTGCCAAGTGTACTATGGGCATACAGGACGACGGCAAGAACACCCACAGGAGAGACACCGTTTCGCCTGACGTACGGAAGCGAAGCAGTCATCCCGGCCGAAGTTGGACTCGCAAGCTACAGGGTACACAACCACGATGAGGGCAGAAACGATGAGGCTATACGACTGCAGCTTGACCTAGTGGGCGAGATCAGGGCAGCAGCAGAACAGAGGCTCGCTAGGTACCAGGATCGCATGGCCAAATGCTACAACTCTCGGGTCCGACACAGAGACTTCCAAGTCGGAGACCTTGTTCTTAGAAAGGTCATGGGCGCCGCTAGGGACCCTACCCAAGGGAAACTCGGCCCCAATTGGGAAGGTCCTTACCGAGTTTTGTCGTGGCAGAGAAAAGGTACTTACCACCTTGAAACATTGGAGGGACAGAAACTACCACATCCATGGAACACCAAGCACCTACGGAAGTACTACCAATAGGAGCAGCAGCATGAAGACCAACCCCTTTTATATTTTTTCAGCAAATTATAGTTTAACTCCTCAGATTTATCGTTTATTTTAGTTTTTTCGCAACAACTTTTTTAGCCCAAGGGGCAGGATTTGGTTTTAATTACTTTTATGCATGGCAATAAGAGGAGTTTTATTCAGAAATTGCTGAAGTGTATTTTCCTTCCGACGGTCCACTAAGTTTGCAGCCCAAAAAACGACTAAGTCCATTACACACGGACTAAAGAAAAAGCCGACGGTCCAATAAGATGGAGTAGCCATCACAGGGCCCAGGCCTTAATAGTTGACGGACTAATGAAAGATGTCAAGGCATCAAGGCTAAAAAAGCCAAGAAAACAGTGGTCCGAAAAGGCTAAAAAGCCGACGGATCGACAAAGATGTCAAAAGACATCAACACCTAAAAAGCCGACGAACTAATGAAAGATGTCAAGGCATCAAGGCTAAAAAAGCCAAGAAAACAGTGGTCCGAAAAGGCTAAAAAGCCGACGGATCGAAAAAGATGTCAAAAGACATCAACACCTAAAAAGCCGACGGATCGAAAAAGATGTCAAAAGACATCAACACCTAAAAAGCTGACGGGCTAAAACGATGTCAAATGATATCAGGGCCAAGGCCAAGAAGGTGACGGCCCAAAAAGACTAACAGCCTAAGGGCTGACGGTCCAATAAGGTGGAATAACCATCTTAGAGGCAAGGTCCTCAAAACTGACGGACCAACAAAGATGTCAAAAGACAACTTGTAAACCAACGGTCGTACAGCTGACGGGATATTCAAACAGTTTAAAAAGACGACGTATTAAAAACGGACGGGAATTTCCAACGTTTGTCTGAGAGAGATAAAAGCGACGGAAATGAAATACGTGCAACTATGCATAAACGTCAAAGGCACTTAAACATTACAATTGTTTAAAACTACAATTGTTTAAAACTGTTTAAAACTAAAACTGTCTAAAAATTACAACTGTTTTCCAGAAGAGATGAAAAAAGAAAAAAGAAGCAAACTACAAAGCCATAATTAGGCAGCAGGAACGTCAGCAGGATTGCCGTCAGCAAGACGGTCTTCAACGTCCACTATAACAGCAGGAGAATCGGAAGCTGTAGGATTAGCGGCAGGCTGAGCCAGGACGACGCTGCCGTCATGTTCCGGTGTGGGTTCGGGCTGAAGAGAGACGTCGTCTCCATCGTCCATTGTAATCCCAGACAAGTCCAGATCCGGGAAGGCCGACGCAACCTGATGAAGGCAATCATCAAACCCAGTGCCATAATACTGACCACATGAGTCGATGAAAGACTGCGACGTTTTGAAGTCCCTGATCGCGTCAGCCCCCGCCGTCTGTAGCCTCTCCTCCAGAGCCGTCACCTCTCCTTGGAGCTTGACGTTCTCGCCATTGGCCGCCGTCAGTTTAGTATTAACATCCTGCAGCTCCTGGTTCAGGATACGGACGGCTTCCTTATACTGAGCCTGCTGATTCAGCAAGTTCTTGTTATGGCTGCGGACTCGACTGACGACCCCCTCCTTCGCCACGCAACGGTCACGGAGGGCTTTGACACGAACCAAGGCCTGAAAGAGCATATCCGTCAGATAAAAAGTACGCCAAAACAAGATACGGCATGTTCAACCCAAAAAATGTGAGAAACTTACCCTGGAGAGATCAAAGAGGGCCGACGCCCCTAAATCCTCCGTCCCTACTTGATCACAGGGCTCCATGTCCGTTGGTTTTATCAGGGACTCAACCTCCCCGACGGCATATTCTTTGTGGGTTAGGAGACGGCATGGACCCTCAGTGACGGGACCAGCGGAAGTCATCACCCCCTTTCCCGCACCATGGCCAGACGTCGGAGGGGACTTTTCCTTCAATGGTTCGACTGACGGAGTAACGGCAGGCTTTTTTGAGGGTCGGCCGTCACTCCCGTCAGGTTTCCTCTTCGCCACTTTGGCGACGGCCGTGGGGGTTGACGAGGCTTCCCCCCCTGCTTCCTTGGCCTTCCTCTCCTCCTTCTGACGAGCTGCGGCAGCCCGTATCCTTTGCTTCGCAGAATCCATCTCTACAACACAAAGAAAACACTTTAGGAAAAGTGACGGAAATAATGAAACTAACGGAAAAATAAAAGTCTACTTACGACGTCGCGCAAACTCCTCCAACCTGCGAGCTTCCGCTGACGGAGTTGGGCCCCCACAGTATAGATGGAGGGTGTCAAGGGTAATCAAATCCCTGCACTTACGGTCCTCCAAAGGAATTTCTAGAACCCGATGGATGAACTCCTCCTGCTCGTCAGTTATATGCGGACGGGTATAAGCTGAAAAAAAATAATAATAATAATAACAAGTGTTAGCACCGTCACTTCAAAAAACGCACGAGCCTCGTGGGTGACGGGATTAACCTGAATCCTTGACAAAGGCCCAGGTATTGTCAAAGTAACCACTGGGCATCGTCACCCACTCCTCTTGACGGCACACCCAGTCTGTCCCTTCAACGAAAAAATACCTACTCTTCCAGTTCCTATTTGAGTCAGGCATATCTGACACTAACCGTAGCCCTTTCTCTCGGGCATTAAAATGATAAGTCCCCTTAGACGAGGCAATGTGATGAGGCCTATAACAATAAAAAAATTCTCCAAGTGTAAGCTGACGGTGCCCTCCACTAAAGCTGCCCCACAGGATTTCAGCTCCTATAAAGGTCCTCCAGGCGTTTGGGGCAATCTGGGTGACGGATATTCCTAGGAAATCAGCTAGCTGACGGTGCAGAGCCGTCAACGGTAACCTCAGGCCCGCAGCAAACATGGCGTCATACATACCGACGTCAGCTGTCCGCCCGGAGTAACACCTCTCACCCTCTCTAGGGAGACGGATGGGAATGTGGTCTGGGATCTGATAGCGAACCCGTAACTCCCTAAAGACCTTACCACTCATCCCGGGCAAAAATTTGTTGACGGCCCAATCCTCAGGAAGAATGAAGGGACGGTTATCTCCGGAACCCTCCGAACTCCCTTCACTGGATCTCTCAGCCCCGTCACTATCATCCCCGTCAACATTTATGCCATCCCCGTCAACATTTATGCCATCCCCGTCAACATCCAATACAACCCCATCATTTTCATCCCCTCTTCTCTCATCCCCCTCTCCCTCAGCAAAACTCTCTTCACTGTCAGGAGATTGGGCTGACGACTCTCTCTCTGACGGGAGGGAGAACTCTGACTCATTTCCAGAACCAAAGGCCTCGTCGTAGCCCGCTCCCTCGCGGACTGACGACTCGTCACAAGACGCGTCACTCGACATCTGACTACCTACAAGTGACGGGTTCAAACTAAGTACCTAGGATGACGGCCTCACTTATGAGCCAGAAAATAAAAAGAAAAAGGAGAGAGGATGAAAACTCACCGGTATGGAAGCCTTCTGGATGGCTCTAGAGACAGCAACGGTAAAGTGACGGTGGTGAAGCTGACGAAAGATGAGCGACGGTCTGTCTCTCCACAAATTCAGCAGGGTTGAAATAGTGAAAAATGACTGAAAACGCTGTTTATATACATGGAAAAAATGGCGCGGAAGACGAAGCGACATCTCGTCAGGAGTGAGGCCAATGGGAACGAGCCACCTGTCCAGGGCATTAAATGCTCAGATCTACGCGATGTTTCTGCCTCTTTTGAAAACAAACTCCATAACCCGTCAGTGCAGAGGGTGACGGAGATATGGAGTAGGGGGCAAATGATGAGGATAAAAACACTGGCAAGGGTGACGGCACGTGCCTGACAAGGGTGACGGCACGTACCTGACAAAGGCGACGGTGCAGACCTGGTAAGTGAAGATGCCGACTTAACAAGGATGACGAGATGGTCTTGCCGTCAGCATACCTTCTAGGCTGACGGTGATGTAAGGCAGAAGAACTCCACATAGGGCCGAACTTCCTGAAGCTTACGGAGTGAGCATAGACTGACGGGATAACATAAACTGACGGTGTCAGTCTATGAAGTTTCCATCTTGCACGTATAAGTAAATAACTTGCTCCCCACGTTTCATGGAACCTAAAGACTCCTATATGGAAAGAATCCCGTAAAATACGCCCAAGGAGACTCCTACAAGGAAAAGACTTCTACTCCAAGGAAAAGAGGGTCAGCCCTCTCTACTATAAAAACCCAAGCACCCTCACAAACCGAGGTACGCGTAATTTACCCTCTCTAGCACTCTAGAGCAGTGAGAATAATTCTAATTTGACCTTCGGAGGGTACTTGGCCGGTACCACACCGGTACTCCCCGCTAGGTTATTCTTTTTCATTGTGCAGGTGCCATTAGTAATCGTACGAGGAACGTGTGACTCATTGGTGGTATTGTTTTCGGTATCATCAATAAGCGGTGGAGAGAATTTGAGCAGTGTGGAAGTTGAGTCTGTGCTTTATACACATCCAGCGATTAACGAAGCAGCTGTGGTGGCTCGGCCCGATGAGTTTTGGGGTGAGACACCTTGTGCTTTTGTGAGCTTCAAGGAAAGGTTGAAATCGAAGCCGAGCGAGAAGGAGATTATGGAGTTTTGTAGAGCTAAATTGCCGCACTATATGGTGCCTAAGACAGTGGTGTTTAAGGATGAACTGCCTAAGACTTCGACTGGGAAGATTCAGAAATTTGTGCTCAGAGACATTGCCAAGGCCATGGGCTCCTCAAGGGTGAGTCGGATGTAGAGTTGAGTTGGCTGGACTTTAGTCAACAACTCGTGAAGGAAGGATATTGATTAATATTAATTTGGGTAAGATTTTCTTAATAAACTATAAAAAAGTGTGTAATGAAAATTATTACTTAGAATTAAAATCCAATTTTGAAGGCCCCAATTCTGAGATAAATGGGGGCTTTGTCTCTTCTACATTTTATTTCATCATTTAAGCTTTGCATCCTTCCACAAATGGTGTAGTTACGTGCCTCATTCTCATTCACGAGTGAAATTAAATTTCTTGCAAAACGACCGAAATTCGAACCTCGTGGAAGGAATATGCCATGATTTTCCTCCAAGCTCCAAAGCAAATTCAACCACAAAATTCTTTGTTTCCATCTTTATCTTCTTTACACCAGTTTGCAATTTATTGAGTATATGCGAATGGATATATCTACAATATTTTCACAACAAATCATAGATAGTTAGTTGTTATTGGTTTAAATTTGAACCTACTACTTAAATTTTTCCAAAATAATAACAATCAGTAACAACTTGTTGTTGGAAATAAAGAAGAGATAATAACAAATCGTGCCGTCTACGGTTAGGACAATAAAAAACTGTTTTTGAAAAGTCTTCAGTTTTGTAATTCAAAAAATAAAATGTCTGTCTTTGAAACTTTTATTTCTTTCTATATATATAGAGCCAAATGTGTTGCTTGTTCTTAGCCAAAAAATCAAAAGGGTTTGATATCAATTAAATAGTCATAAAGTTATTAAAATAAATATATATAATTGTAGGGACATGTTTTGCAGCCCCGTACAATAAATTTGTAGAGAGTGGGTCAAAGAGCTAGGCTTTAGTGCATGGATAACAGTTAATATGGTGTTCATGACAATCAAACAGAGATGAACTAAGTTTATCATAGAAAGTTTGTTTTTGGCCCAATCCGAGGAGTTTTGTTCTAATAAATATCGAATGAGAATGGATCCAGGAGTTCTTGAGATTGCTACAGTGCTTTCTCTTCTCCCCCCTCCCTCCTCTGATCTCTGGGGTCTCTACTCTTATTTATACTACTTATCTTCCTTCATCTCTACCCTACACATGAATAGATGATGGTTTATCCCGATACTTGTCCCATCAGCCTCCTCTAGAAGTCTTCTGGGGTGGTTGTAAGGCTGCAATAATACTGTGTAGTGGTCACTTCCTCATTAATGTGGCCAGGGAGTTAGATGGGGTGCATTCAATGCGGTGACAGTAGCTTTTCCCAAGATATTTTGGGATTCTTCTTTGTCTTCTGTTCCTACAAGGCTTATCCATATTTCTAGAACTTCATGGATCGCACCTCTAGATGGCAGGCATCCTTCACGCACCTCGGCCTTTACTAGCCGAGGACAAATTCATCCTCGGCACAAACTCCTAGGCCATTATATTCAATATTGTCTTCCTTATCCATTAGCATGGGGTTCCTTGACGATACTTGCCCATCCTCGGACGGCCCCTTATCCTCGGCTAGGACCCTAGGCCCAAAGCCCAATTGTATGATCTGGGCCAATGACCCCACAATAATCAATAGCTTTATATATATATATATATGTAACATAATATAACCGGATATCAAAAGTTGTCTTAGCCAAACATTTTACGTTGAGAACAAAAAGAAAGGATCATAATGCCATGTATTTAATGGCCCATTATTACAATATCTTTTCAAAGGTTTCTAAATATATGTTACAAAAAATTGCTAGCTGTTTGACCACTTTCCATTAAACCAAATAGTAAACATTTGTGTGTATATAGTAACTTATTATAACATAAAATAATTCAGCAATAGCTGTACATTTAAGTGCTGAAAAATCTTCCATGTATAACGTTATTATGTCACATTTAAATAAGAACATTTGAATACAAAATGTTTGGCTTCAAGAATACAAAACGTTTAGAATGGAAAGTATATATTTGTAATAAAACCAAATATGCTGGTAATTATGATATTAATATCACATTAATATTCATAAGTTTCCTGATTAAAACCATTGACAAAAGCTATTCACATTTTGAATTATATTTTAATTTCAAAATTTAGCAATCAATGTATCTAACATTAAGGGATAATTGATACACATAAATGAGTATTAAAATAAATGTAATATATATATATATATATATATATATTTTTTTTTTAATAAAAATATCCAATACTTGCCAGTTAGAATTTGTTATGAAAATGTTATCAACATAACATTTCTGTAAAAAAAACTAATGATATTTTAGAAAGTGATATACTTTCTCTTTAAGAATAAAATAAATTCAACCAAATGTAAATACCTAAATAATAATCCATAACAGAGTTTTTCTAAAAAGTAGTCATAAAAGAATATTTAGTTTAGCTTGTTAGGGAATATGTTGAAAATGTCAACGCACTTATAAGTTACTAGGCTTATAATTTTTCATTCATTCCAATTTGAAGTTTACATGTTTTCTTATTAATATTACATATTTAGGTTTACTAATACAATCATGAGTGTCATGAGGCTAGCTTAAATTAATAAATATTACATGTTTATTTTGTAGCAAAAAAAAAAAAAAACCCCTGTTATATATAATTTTCATTTTGAAAAATTAATTTATAAGTAGATAAAACAGTTTGAAAATCAACATAAGAATGATCCTATTTTTTAGGCAATGTTTTAGATGGAATTAGAGTTGTATTTTGACCGTATTGTCCTTTAGTTTTATCTTTACTTAAACATTGGGGTGTAAGGGCATTTTTGAACCAAAAAATGAGGATCCCAAACAAGAGACACACCTTAAATAGTAGTATAGTCTCCTCTCCTCGTGTGTGTGTGTGTGTTAAAAAAAATACTTAGTATTCTAAAAAAAAAAAAAAAGTAGTATAGATAAATTCAAATTGAAAAATTATATTAAACTCAAAATAAAAAAAGAGCCTTATCGCACGTGTGAAGCATGTGTGATGAGGCTAGTATATATATATATATATAGGGTAAATTGCAAAGTACACCCTTAACGTTTGGAAATGATTAGATTTTACACCCCAATGTTTTCAAAACTTTGATTTTACATTCCAACATTTGGTTCCGTTAGCAAATCATCCCCTGGTTAGTTTCTGCTGTTAACTACCATGTCATCTTGTTGACGTGTTTTGTTTTGTTTTGTTTTTGTTTTTTTGTTTTTTTTTGCCAAATAAGCCCCAAAACGACATAGTTTCAATGAAAATGAAGTGAAGACCTGGCAAATGCAAAACAATGCCATTTTGCCCAAAGAGAGAGAGAGAGAGAAAAAAAAAAAAAAAAAAGGATTTTTATAAGACAACTTCAGCCAAACTCAATAATATAACACAACCCATGATATCTATAAAAACCAACTTAATCCAACCTATTGGGATCGTTTTTGTTGAGTTGGGTAATTAAGTTTAGGCAATTTTGTGAGACCTAATAAAGAAAAAAGGATTTTCATACAACTATTTAAGCCCATTATTCAATAAATGCTTATAATTTACACAATCAAGCCTATATTCCCACTCATAAAAGTAATGCTCAAAATACCTAAATAAATCAAAATAATAAAGTTGATTTGAGTTTTTACATTAAAAAAAAAAAAAAATCAAATCATCAAATTTAAAATACATTTTTTTTTAACTACTAATTTACTTGGGCTGAAAATCTTGACAATCAAAGTTTTCAATTTTTTTTTTTTTAAAATTTTAAAACCCAACCCAATTACCATCATCCCTTGAAAACCCAATCCAGATAAGTTGGGTTGGGTTCGTGTATTGCATGCACAAACGTACCTCCTACAATGAAGGAAGCAGAACGGGCCGGGCTTGACCCGGTCCAATCCATAATGTTAGGCCCGGGTCTTAGGTTAAAGTAGGGTTTCTTCTCATCTCATCACTTTCGCATTGCAAAACTCTCATCGTTGCCGCCTGCTGTGAGACTGCGACTCTCTCTCTCAAACAGGTGAGTTTCTTCTATCTCTCTCTCTCTCCATACATCCCAGTATAGCCATGAATCTCTTTCTAAAGCTTTTTATGTTTTAATACTGTATTTGAATTTTGATGTGTATAGAAAAAGATACAAAAAACAAACCAAAAAAAATGGCGGATGTTGTGGTTGCTCCACCAGCTCCTGAGAAACCTATCACCCAAGATGCAATTCTACCCCACAACGATGTCAAGCTCTTCAATCGCTGGACCTTTGAGGACGTTCAGGTTTTGTTTTTTTTTTTAATCGTACTATGTTTCTTGATTTGCTAAAGTTTGTTTCTCAGATTTGAGCTGCCTATGTACAATTGTACTTGTTGTTTGGTTCTAATGATGCATTAACTATATTTCACTTTAAATTGACTAGATTTTCACTGTATTATATATATGTTATGATGGGTGTTGAAAGTTTTAACGTATTGCTAGTTTTTGAGGGTCTCATATAATGGTATTTTGCTAAGCATATTATTAACTTTATTTGCCTCTACAAGTGTAAAAACTTGTAGATCTTTCGGTCTCTTGTCATACTTGATGTCCCATTTTTGCCTATTCACTATCTTCCCACTCTGACATATGAAAATTGCCATTTCTTTCATCCTTTGCATGAGTGTAAAGAGAATACCAAGGGTTGAAAGTGAGACTTCGCACCAGTGGGCTTAATAGCAATCCCCCGACACGATTCGTGTTTATTCTTTTCTTATATCTTTCTTGTAATGTGTGTTATGAAATATATTTTGAGTACATAGTTAATTATCAAAAGAAAACAAAATTAAGTTGGGTAGGGAGATTTGAACCCTCAATGCCTTTATTGAAAACACCAGGAAATGGCATTTGATCTAGAGGTCAATTGTATCTAATTTATGATTCACCTGTCACTAATTTGTTTGTGCGTGTACTGTTGTTTAGTATCTTTAAATTTTGTTTTTATGATTTGGTATGTTATGTTATACCTGTTGGCTGAAATTCTTGTTCTTAATTGAAAGAAAAGGCCCACCTATTTTGTGGCCCTCGTGTTTGATAAGTGACCAGAGGTCTGCTTGAAATTGGGCTTGAGAGGGGTTGCTTCCCAATTTGGTCTTTACATAATGTATGTTTGGCCATAACTCAAATATGGTCATTATATGGTCTGCAGTTTTTTTTTTATTTTTTGGTATCTATAATGTTTGAAAATAAGGAAAATCCTATCAAACCTGTTTGCCGTGCCCTCTTTTTTTCTGATGACATTGGGAAAAGTAATATAATGTGGTTGCAAGCCACGAAAATTAGGAACTTAGTCCTTTGTGTGGTACTAAAAAGAGCCACTAGAATTCAAGTCTATCAACCCAAAAATGATTGAATTTCGTTCAGAAAGTAAATTTTTCATATTTTCTTGGATTTTGATGTGATTCTGTTTTTTGTGGTGGATTTCACTAGATGTCCACTAATTTCCAATAATACCTGTGTCTTCCTTTATGCTTCTCAGCAATTGCCCTGCATCCTCCCTTTGTTGTTGTGTGCTTTGATTATCATGTCACACACCCCCCCCCCCCCCCCCCCCAAGATTTTGCATGATCTTGATGTTTATAAGATGTACATAGGTACAAGTACTGATGAAACATGACCCGCCTGCCTTTTCTGTGATAATAGCTAAAATCTATATTAAATGTATTTTTCTTCTTCAAATCTGATTGACAGTCATTGTTTTCAAAACAATGCTTGGGTGATTCGCTTACAATTAGAAACAACTGTACTGCCCATGTTCACTGTTTTATGACTGTTGGTTTAACTGCAGTCTCTTAAAATTTTGACTTGTTACTTAGAATTGTAGGTTATCGAGAAAGGATTTATGCCTGGACTGTCAAATTATGGAATGAAATTAGGAAAATTGATTATAGCTTATTGATAGTTAGATTTGTGAAAATGCATTGGCATCACTGGCAATTCTGTGGCTTGCACTGCTGTTTCTGTGGTTTTTTACTTGGTGTTAAAAGTTGGTCTTTTTTGTAGGTTAACTTTTTTTTTGTTGATCTTATAGCACAGTTCCTGTAATATTTGACTGAATACCTGAGTTCCTTGGTGTGCTGTCATAGACTGATATTGTTCTGTGAAAATATTTAATTGTATCTTGGTAATGGAACAAATGAGTGATGGTAATACTGGTCATTAGAATCATTCAGTGGAATCTCGCCTAATGCTTTCTTTTGATCTTAAATTATATGCTTTGTAGGTTAGTGACATATCTTTGAGTGATTACGTAGGCGTGGTTGCTGCCAAGCATGCAACCTACGTCCCGCATACAGCTGGGAGGTACTCAGTCAAGCGTTTCAGGAAAGCCCAGTGCCCAATTGTGGAGAGGCTTACAAACTCTCTGATGATGCATGGGCGAAATAATGGGAAAAAGCTGATGGCAGTGAGGATTATAAAGCATGCAATGGAGATTATTCACTTGCTGACAGACCTTAATCCCATCCAAGTTATTGTTGATGCTGTGGTCAATAGGTATACAAACGAGAAGGAAGCAATTTATTTGGTCCAGATTGTGATCTTTTTATAGTTTCTGGCATTATATTCTGTATTTACTTTTTAGTACTTTTGTTATATCAGTGGACCAAGAGAAGATGCTACTCGTATTGGCTCAGCTGGAGTTGTTAGGCGTCAGGCTGTGGATATTTCTCCACTTCGACGTGTGAATCAGGCTATCTATCTCCTTACTACTGGTGCTCGTGAATCTGCTTTTAGGAACATCAAGACAATTGCAGAATGTTTGGCTGATGAACTTATTAATGCTGCAAAGGGATCATCAAACAGGTAACCGAGGCCTAGATTATCTACTCTTTACTCATACATCTAATGATATCTTGGGGGATTTATTACTATCTGCAGTGTTGTAGAATATCTCTTGTTTTGTCGCCTCCCTGATGTTCCTCACCATACTTTCGAAAATTTATGGATTTAATCACTGATGGTTTTAATCACTTATGTTTCAGTTATGCCATTAAAAAGAAGGATGAGATTGAGAGAGTTGCAAAGGCAAACCGATGAGGGTTGGCTGGAGAAATTTCCATGACACAGGAAGAGAGTTTTCATGTCACTTTAGAACTTTCTTTGTTAATTTTCCTTGTTTCTTTAGTTTACTCATGGGGACGGTTTGTATCCATGGTGGTTTTGTGTGCTGAATTCCAGTAATTTATCAGGATTGTTATCTATTGCTATTTTGAACTTTTTGGTCAATCGGATTATTAAAACTTATATTATCATTGAATATGTCAGTGGGAATCGCATGTACTATTTTTTTTCATTGGTCGTTTCCCATTATTTATTTGATTTTGCATGGTTTCACATATAGGTTATGTGACCATTAATATGTTAAAATAAAAGCTTAAATGAGCAATGCGATTAACCATAAAGTTTGGTTAAAAATATGCTTTTTTATCATTAAAATTATAACGAACCAGCTCTTTTCATTGAGAATTATGCATAACATACAATCTTTGCCTTTAATGACAAAGTAACACTTGTTTGCAGATATTTTCTTGTCTCCTCACTCTGTCCTCTTTCCTCAAAATTAATTTTTGCTTTCAAAGATCTTTATCTAAGAGAGACCCTCTGACAAAGTTCTTAAAAGTGTTTTATCTTATTAATAAATCTGAAAATTTACTTTAATAATAATTTGTTGCTCTTTTGAGACCCATAAGCTTAGATTGAAGTATGGTAGGTGAGGGAAAAGTAATGTGTTGTTAAGGCTTGATGGCAAGTCTCTGTAGCAGGTTTAGGGTATCCTTCAAGATCTGATTTTGCTTTTTTGGATATCAGGATGAGTTGGTTTTGTTACGATTTGGGTAATTTGTTGACTAAGCTTATCAAAAAAATTTGTTGACTAAACTTGATTTAATACTCTTTTGGGTGAGAACTGTAGGGGAACGTGTTTGCTTGCGGATATCATGTTTTCAATAGTTTATTTGCCTAGTCTTTATTAAAAGATATAATTTTTTTTTATAATTTTCATGTTAATTGTATTAAAAAAAAACTAATTTGTTTTTTTTTTTTAAAATAAAAGTTCAATTACTTGCAAAGAAAAATTAGGGTAAAACTCTTTTTAATGATTCCTAATCTTGCTAAATGTACCAAACCTCTTTAGAACATTAGTATTGATGGTATTAAAAAGTCAAATTGCTATTTTTAACACCATAAACAACAAAAACTAAGCTACATCGATGGTGTTATCGTGATTAAACTCGATTTACTAAATCTTTGGCAGTCTACTATAACAAAAAAGTTGATATATATATATATATATATATTCGGTGAGTTCCTTTTTTTCATTATTATCTCTCTCTCTCTCTCTCTCTCTTCTTTGGCAAATCCTCTCATCTTCACCTTCACCCCAATCTCTCCTCTCTCCTCTCTTCTTTCTCCGATAGTTTTGGTAGTGGGTGTTCGATCCGATGAATGGCAATGGGCGGTCGATTCGGTGCTTTGTAATGGGTAGGGCTGTCCACAGGTTGGGTTTGTGCCCAATCCGGCCTCAACCCGAAAAATTTGGGTGGATAAAAACTAACCCAAGCCGATATTTGGCTGAATACGTCGAATTTTGGTTGTATCAAGTTAGTTTCGGATTTTATCACTAGAGCCAATATTTGGCTGAATCCATCAAGAACGGGCGAATATTTGGCCTAATTTGTCGAGATCTAGCCTAGATTTTGTTGAATAACAATGAGATCTCGCTGAATCTTGAAGAATCTAGACTAGATCTTGATGAGATCTCGCCGGATCTAGTTCGAAATGCTTGTAAAATTATTGAAAACATTGATATATTCAGGCGGGTCGGGTTTCACAGGTTTTGAAAGAGGATTTGATTGCAGGAATTGTCAGATCGAGTGGCGGCAGGTCAGGAATGGAAGGGTTGGGTGGGTGGGCGGGTTTCTTGGACACCCTTAGTGATGGGGTTCATGATGGTGGTTGATCCGATGGTTTGTGATGGTTGATCCTGTGGTTTTTCCGCTGATTTTCTTTTCTTGGTTTTTTTTTCTTCTTAGATATTTGGGTTTTTTTTTCCTCATATGTGGGTTTTTTCTGCTAGTTTTTTTTTTTTCTTCTTTGCTGGTTTTTTTTCTAATCTGATGGTTTTTGCTAGGTTTTTTTAACGATCTATGAGAGAAGATAGAGAGACAGAGAAGAAGAGAGGGTCATGGGTTTGGTTGGTGGCTGTGAGAGAGAGAGAGAGAGAGAGAGAGAGAGGGAATAATAAATAAATTAATAGTGTTTAGCTGTGTTGTGAAAAATAAGAGCATGATGTAGGGTGATTTTTTATTTATTTTTAAAATAGATAAAATGGTTTTTTTAGGTGTTGAAAGCTACATTTTTTTTAGCTCCATCACTTGTAATGCTCTTAGAGCTTGACACTTTGACCCACCCTGTTTTGACATGAAAAAGAGAAAAAGCTGGTCCACTCCACCCTTAAAGAAGCAAACTGGAAAGTAAGGAAAAAAGTTTTCCTGAAAAGCTAAAGTAAAAAAAAAAATGATAAAAATATAAATAAGTGCTATATTTAAAATATTTTTATAACAAATTATATTTGTAAGATGTAATTGATTTTAATTTGAACTTACCAATAAAATTAGTTTTTTTTTTTTTTTTTTTTTTGAGAAACCGTTAAGAAAATGTTGTATACATAACATATCCCTTATTTTTTACCTATTACATTATTCAGGGCATTTGTCTTTCTTGTTCATATCTCATAAATGACTTGTCCCATAAATAAACAGTGAAATGCCATTTAATATATTTTTTTTAACAATATGCAACATTTACTTTTTATTAAATTTGTTTACAATTGTTTATTTATTTTGTTACTATAATCATTTAATGTATTATTTTTTTTTAATACTATCTTTTAATCTTGCCTCCCCTAAACTAAAATTCTGGCTCCGCCACTGAAATGAAGTGAAATGCTTTATCTTGGTTAGAAATGGTCATGCCAAAATTTCAGTAATATAGAGTAGAGCAGCCAGTGTTCTTTATGCATGATAGTGGCTTGCATGCGAGCTTTTTCATGGACTTAAAATATTTTTTAGGTGGTAAAGCTCACTTAGCAAAATCTATGTTTTGGATCCATGAAAAACCTCAAAATAGGCCCAATATTTATCCTTCAAACTATACTTCCTTAATTCTCTGTTAAAATGAATGGGCATGGGCCATGCATGGAAAACAAAAATATTACAAAATATTTATAATGATCCCTAATAACGCCTTAAAATGTATATTTGTTATATATTCATGTGGGCGTTATCTCCTTATTACTATGCTTAATTTGTATAATTAAGCCATGATTTTCATTAGTCCTTATTATTTATCTTACATAATTTCTTGAATAAGATGTCATTCATTGTGTGTAATTTTCTACTTTCAAGAAATCATGTGAAAAGATGAGTTTATAAGAGTTCATGAGAGAATGGAGGCCAAACTAAAATTAAAGAGGAGCTAAAGGACCATGCTTAAATGTCTAAGAGCACTCACAGCAGTGGAGCTAAATAGCTATATAGCTATTTTAACTCCACCAAAACACAAAAAACTATACTAAAGCAGTGGAGGTATAAGTAAAAAATTTTAGCTTCTTGCTACAGTGCACATTTATTTATAAATGTGCACTGTAGCAAAAAGCTAAAAAAAAAAAAAAAAAAAAATTTATCACACTTCTCATTAAAATAATATTTCTTTTTTTTTTCTCTTTCCATTTCACAACTCATCTCTCTCTCTCTCTCTCTCTCTCTCTCTCTCTCTCTCTCTCTCTCTCTCTCTCTCTCACACGTTACTTCCCTCTCTGCTCTCTCAAACCAAAGCTCCTCTCTCATCCCTCTCTCTCATCTCACAGCTCATCCCTTGAATCCATCTTGCCCAGTCCTCCACGCCACCGACCCAACCTCTCCCATCTGAAGCCGATCTGCACAAAACCCAAATGCAAAAACCATCGAATTATCGAAATTGGACAAAGACCCATTACTCAAAATTGAAAAACAAGAAATGGGTAAGTGTGAAATGAGATAAACTCACAGAGGATGGTTGTCTTTCCGGCATTGTCAAGGCCGAGAACGAGGATCTGAGCTTCTCTGTTTCCAAAGAGAGTAGAGAACATTTTCGTAAACACGATACCCATCTTGAGAGATTAACTCTCAATGAATGAAAATTTAGAACAAATCAGAAAGGTTTTTGATTTGATTTTGGTTTGGTTCTTCTTTAAGATGATTGGTCTGGTTCGACAGCGGTCTGGGTTTGATGGTGGGTTTTGTGCCTCTTGGTAGTGGTTGTTCTTTGGCAGTGGTCTAGGTGGTTGTTCTTTGGCAGTGGTTGTGGATTGTGCCGTTTGCGGTGTTTTTTTTAGTAGTATGTATTATTTTATTATAATGGATATATTATTTTATTATAGTAAATATATTATTTTATTACAATGTTTATATTATTTTATTGTGTTGAAAGTTAAAATAGATCCACTGCTGCAGCATATGTGTAGGTAAAATATATAAAGTAACTTTTGGTGGAGCTAAAGCTAAATTTTTAGCTCCACTACTGTGGATGCTCTAAGGAGGTGCAGCTGGAGTGCTTGGGTCATTTACCATGTTTGGAAGTTTCAAATAAGGAAAAAAAAATCAAAGAGACAGAATCTGAAAAGGAAAAATCAGATTTGAGCACTGATCCGTATTTTGGGTGTATCTCTCTCCTCACAAATCCAATTGACTCAAGACTAGATGTACTAGAACCGTGACTTAAATATCTACAACTTTCCAATTTTGAGTTTTTCAAAATTCACAATTTTTGAAGGCCCAAATTAACTCACAATTTGCTGCAGTAAATCTGGACGAAATTAAATAGTGAAAGTATTATTTTTTTGGGACACTTTTACGTTAGGGTTTTGAAGGGTGGCTGATGGAGAACGAATTTTGCAAAGAAAAACTTGTATTTTCCTTTCTCTAATAGCAGCCTAAACTCTTTGCTAGGGCTAGCGGTTATGTTTCTTCTATACGGTATAAATATTTAATGTGATTCTTCCTAAGATTTTAGACAACAACATATTTGATTGTTCAATTAGATTTCTTTTGATGTATTAGTTCTTCCATGATTTCAATAAGTTCAATCATGTTTTTCTTATTGTTTAGATGAATTTCTAATAGTTTCAAATAGAAATAAGGTTTTAAAGTGAATGAGTTTTTCTGAAAACTATTATGATTGCAATCTGGGTTATCACGCGTTCTTAAATTGTCTCAGTTCAACCGAATCATAGGTTTTTGATTGTTTAAGAATAATTAATTATGAAATATTTTTTTTTTTAGATCACAAAGAATTTCATATCAATATAGGGAAACACCCTGATGCCCTAGTATTTACATTATTGATTTAAATAAGTTTTTATTGTTATTCTTGTTAACAATCACCAAGCAAAAATACTTTTCTTCTTCACCCAAATTGTTGTTTAATTATATTGTCTTTGAATTTACCCTACTCCTTGTGGTTCGATCTCGGTAATCCTAGAATTATATTGCTATGATCTTCTACACTTAGGAGTGAGCAAACAATCCCAAATAAAACGGGGTCATGCTTTGTGTTGGGCTTGTTGCAATTTAACATAAATCGCCATCAACATATATAATATTTTATTAAGCATAAGCATAATACTTGACTATTGTACTCACTGGTGGGTTTCAATCTCTTATAATGTTTTGCTTGAATTATCTGCATTTATCTCAGTTAGTTGAGTAAAAAATGTGCATCAAAGAATATTAAGTTTTGATTGCTTTACTAACTATGTTGAATTTTTATTGTATTTAAACATTTTTAGGTTAAAGTGCAAAACACATCCCTAAAGTTTGGGGTCATTGGATTTTGCTAGGGCTATCCAACCCACTTATGGACCTAACCCACCCTCCCAGTCCAACTGGACCGACCCGAAAACCACTTGATCCGACCCCTGGGATGGTCGATGGCAGGTTTTAACCTCCAAAACCCAATTCTGCCAAGTCAGTTAGTGGGTTGTTGTATCAAAACATGATCCCAACCAAGCCGACCGTTCTCCACCACTAAATGGCATCGTTCTCTGCCATATGAGGAATTCCTTAATCAGATCTCGCTAGATATGTCTAGATTAGACGTTAGATTTGGAGGATTTCAACTAGATCCAGTTGAATTTTGGCTAGTTTTAGTGGATTTTCAGTGAGATCTGGCAAGTTTTGGCTAGATCTCCTCCTCCACGACATCGACTGAAATTGATCGCCATCTGACACAAACCCAACCATTCTGACTTGACTCTTTCACCGATTGGTGATGGTTTTGGAAAATCTCCACCAGATTTGGTCAGGTTAGTTCTGGGTTGGGCATAAACTTGACCCGAACCAACCTATGAACACCCCTAGATTTTGCCCTCCAACGTTTCAAAATTTTTGATATGCATTCCTAATGTTATGAGCTATTTTGATTGGCAGCGCCTCTATCTATTTTTTGTTGATGTGACACATCAAATTGTCATATATGCTATATGGCCCAATCAAATCAATTGATAAGTTAATGTGCCACGTAATAAAAATTCAACAACACCTTACAACTAGTTTTTTATAAAGCCTACGTTATGTGGGAGGTAATACTAGTAGGCTAATTTTGGAATGGTAAGAGAAGCTATTTATCTTTAGTTCTTTACTTATATATCATCAAGTATTAACTACATTACCATGTTTACATTATTTAGTTACCATATTTTTGTTTTTCAAAAAGAAAAAAAGTTACTGTTGTTTCATCTCTTAATTAAGAAAATGAGATATCTTACACTTGTACATTGGTTGTAAACATCTATTTAGTAAAATAATTCAATATTATGATTAAGACTTGGGAAAGGGAGATTTGAATCCTGATTCTTCTAATATATGAAAGCAGATTATACCATTAAATTACAAGGCTTGCTCATCTTCAATTTTTCTTACAATACAAGAATGAATAGGACTCAAAGAATCACTCATTTAAACACATGGATTCACTCTATCTCTCTAATTGTCCATGAAGGGCTCTTTGACCCATTGGTGGAGACTCACTCATTAGATGCCCTTTCTTTTTTGGTAATATGGAACTTTTAGTAAAATTAAATATGAGTAGTTTTAGATACAGTTATAACTGCAATATTAAGTGCTAAAACAAAAGAAACCACTATAGGAGGACTAAGATGGGTACATTCCCTCATTCTTGTGCGTGTGCTTGTTTGTTTTTTTTTTTTTTTAAATGGGCAATTGTCACACATTACTTAAAAGAGTGTATTGTGTGTTGAATAACTTGTTCTACCCTTTCTTAAAAGCTACCATGACTTTTGAGTGGATTTTTGTGGTGTGCCTTTGTGGTAGAACCTCATTCATTCTCCCTTGTGTGTATGTTTGTTTCTATTAAAAAAAAAAAAATAAATAAAAAGAAAGAAAGAAAAGAAATGAAGATGGGTTCTGAAATTTTCCAACTAGCACAACATCATTTCTTAGTAAAAGCACATCTACTGCTCATTAGCTTCCCTCTAATAGTGTTACATCTCTTAGATGACCTTTCATTCTTTCAAGAAAAAACTCTTTATACTTTCAAAGTTATATGCACCTCTCACATTCAAACAAAAAAAAAAAAAAAATCCTAGAAAACATAAATTCTAATCCTCCCTCACATGGTGGATGAAGTTAAAAGTATTGGCGGCGATAAGAGCTTTGATTTTTACTCGGGAGGTTGGTATTTCCTCAATAATCATAGAGGGTGATTCGTTAGTAGTTATCAATTCTTTTAGAGGAGAAGATGACTCTTTTGCTTCATATGGTCTTTTGATTGTTGATGCTAAGATCCTTACAAAATCCTTTATTGGTATTAATTTTAATTTCTCATATTAAAATATAAGATAATTTTGTTGTTTATAACCTTATTAGACATGTTAGTGGTTTATTGGTGTGAATGAGGGATGTTTCTTGACATCTCAATGCTGTAATTTTAGCCTATTTGGGCGAATTATCTTAATGAAATTTACAGTCTTCTTCTTCTTCTTCTTCTTCTTCTCACTCACTCTCTCTCTCTCTCTCTCTCTCTCTCTCTCTCTCTCTCTCTCTCTCTCTCTCTCTCTCTCTCTCTCTCTCTCTCTATATATATATATATATATATATAATTTCACACAATTATTATTGGTATTATTATCATCATTATTATAAGAGTGATATTATAGGTAATACAAATTTTACTACAAAAATCCTACGAATTGATAGATCACCCGTTACTAAAAATCTACTAAAATACTTATTTGTAAGTGTAGGGCCCTTGGGCCCAAAAGTTCATTATTTATTCATATATTGGGCCTGTGGCCCAAGCCGAGAACGAGGATATGCCCGAGGAGGAGATGTCTTCGTCAGAGGAGATTGCGCTAATAAATAAAAGGTGGGGTTCGATCCTAATGGCTCCAGAGAGTGTGCCGAGGATGAAAACTTCCTCGGCCGAACTTGGCTGAGGTCCTGGAAGATGGTTTGACAACAAGGATGATAACTCCTGGAATTCAGTTAGGGTGGACGAGCACTGCAGAGATATAAGATAAGGATGAGCCCCAAAATATCTGGGGAGAAAGCTGCTACCTCCACATTAAATGCACTACAGCTAATCCCTTGGCCGCATTAATATATAAGTGATACATGAACAGTGTATTTCTGCCTTACAACTATTACCTGAGGACTTATGAGAAGTGCTGATGGGACAAGTATCAGCCCTAATGATCTAGCATACAGATGGAAGGTGGAGATGAAAAGGGGAGAGGGTATAAAAGAAGAAGGAGAAAACAAGAGATTGAGGATCAGAAATAGAGAAAAGAAATACTGTAGCAATGCCCAATCAAACTTGTAACATTATCAGAGAGCATTATATAAGCACTATTGTCCTCGGACTTTGCCGAGGATGTTCTTTCTTCATTTTACAGTTGTCCATTATTCATCTTTTTATCACCAAACCTATCTAGCTCATTGTTTGACCAACAAAAGCCTAGTTTTCTAACCCATTCCTCTACAAATTCATTGTTTTGGGCTCTTTGGGCCTAAGTCCATCACCATTTGGGCCAGGAACTCAAATTGGGTCTTTACAATTGGCATCGTCTATGGGAATTACTGGCGCAATAGTGAGTTAGATGTTGAACGATGGTAAGATCGGGTCCAAATCTAGCAGAATCTATAGGCTCTGAGCATCAAGATCATTTCCATGAACTTGAGCGTAGGAGAGATCGGGAGGGAAGTGTATGCACTACACACACCAGCAAGAGTTAGTCTTGAGGTAAAAACCATATCTCTCATGAGGAAAATGCCAGAAACATGCAGAAGGAAATTGATCACTTAAAGAGAAGCTTATGCTACGAGCGCAGAAGGCGAGCTCCCTCTAATTCTGACTACTCTTCCGACGATAAGGAGGATCAAGACTATAAGCAAAGATCAAGAACTCCCTCCAGTGAATCTTTCTCGTACGATGAAGATTATTGTCGTAGACGCAGAAACAACAATTCATCTTCGAGAGGCTTGGTAAATGATGCTCTGAATAAAGCACTTAACCAAGTTTCTAAATCACCCTTCACCCCGCTGTTATTAACCAAGTTTCTAAATCACCCTTCACCCGCTGGATTGAGGAAGGAAGATTTCCTCGGCGGTTCACTCAACCCACTTTCACCTTGTATAATGGTAGAATGGACCCTGTTGAACATGTTAGCCACTTTAATAAAAAAATGGCGGTACATTCTAAGAATGAAGCCTTGATGTGCAAGGTTTTTCCATCCAGTTTGGGGCCTGTGGCGATGAAGTGGTTTGATGGTCTGAGGGCAGGATCCATTAGTTCCTTTAAGGAACTTACCCAAACATTTAGGTCCCATTTTATTATGTGCAGCAGAGCTCCTCGTCCTTTGGCTTCTTTGCTAACTCTGTCCATGAGAGAGGGTGAAACTCTGGAAACATACTCGGACCGATATTGGGAGATGTTCAATAAGATAGAGGGTGATTTTAAGGACGGGACCATCAGTACTTTCAAGCTCGGCTTGCTTGCTGAGCACGGTTTAAGGAAGTCTTTGACAGGGAAACCTGTCATCAGTATACGTCAATTCATGGATCGAATTGACAAGTATAAGAGGGTTGAGGAAGACCAGCTGTAAGATAAGGGGAAGGGCAAGGTTATCCCTTAGGAGAGGAGGGATTTCAGGTTAGAACACTACAATAATAACAAACCCCGGCGAGATTTTGTCGGACAAGCTGGACCTGCAGCCCCACAAGTAGTAAACACCGTGTTCCGAGAACCGATGCATCAAGTTTTAGAGAAGATCAAGAACACGTCGTATTTTAAATGGCCGAACAAGATGAGTGGAGATCCTTCAAGGCGCAACCAAAGCCTCCATTGTCAGTATCATCAGGACCGGGGACATACCATGGAGGATTGTCAAACATTGTGGAACCATCTGGAACAATTGGTTAAGGAGGGGAAGCTGCAACAATTTCTGTACCGACCTAATGGACAGGGAGACCAGTCAAGGTCACAAGGCTAGGGGAGTGCTTCTTCAAGGCCCCCATTGGGCACAATCAATGTCATATTTCCTGCGCCTGGAAGGACTAGGTTTCAACCTGCTAGGGTGATGTCTGTGGCCAAGTCACCAGCCGAGGACCCAAACTCTGAGCCGAAGAGAGCTAGATTAGAGATCCGACCTTCATTGAGTTTCTCAAATGAAGGCAAGATCAGCACTATCCAACCACATGGTGATGCTTTAGTGGTCACCCTTCGAATAGGGGGGTATGATGTGAAGAGGGTAATGGTGGATCAAGGCAGCTATGTAGAAGTCATGTATCCTAACCTATACAAAGGGTTGAACTTGAAACTTGAAGACCTAACAGTTTATGATTCGCCTCTGGCGGGTTTTGATGGAAAGCTTGTTGCCCCGAAGGGTCAAATTAGGTTACCCGTGCAAGCTGGTTCATAAGTGGTGGAAGTGGACTTCATAGTGGTGGATGCATACTCCCCCTACATGGCCATTGTTGCCAGACCTTGGCTTCATACCTTGGGTGTCGTTTCTTCAATTCTACATAAGAATGTTAAGTATCTATCCGGAGACTGGGTTGATGAACTAGTAGGGAACCAAACTATGGCTAGGCAATGCCTCGTGTTTGCACTTTTGCATCAACCAGTAGTTGAGTCCTTGGCCATAGTCAAAGAAGGTTTATAGCAGTCAATGTCTCCAAAGTTACCAACGAGGGGGCCTGCCGAGGATGCCAAATGTGAGGATTTGGAGAAATTCCCCATTGGTGACGATTCGGAAAAGTTTTTTCAAGAAACAACCACCTTAGCGTTCATCCAAAGAGCATTCGAATGCTGTAAAGGATAATGTGATGAAACTTAAGCAGGCTGGGGCTATTAAAGAGGTTTTTTACCCTGAATGGCTAGCTAACACCATAGTGGTTAAGAAGAAGACGGGAAAGTGGCGTGTATGCGTAGATTTTACAGACTTGAACAAAGCCTGTCCAAAGGACCCTTTCCCTATGCCTCGGATTGATCAGTTAGTGGACGCCACTGTAGGCCATCGTCAAATGAGCTTTGTGGATGCCTTTCGAGGGTATCATCAGATACCTCTAGCCTTGGACGACCAAGAGAGGACAGCTTTTGTCACTTCTATAGGAAACTATCATTACAAAGTAATGCCCTTTGGTTTGAAGAATGCAGGGGCTACCTACCAAAGGATGATGACCAGGATGTTTGAACCAAAGTTAGGAAAAAACATTGAGATTTATATCGATGATATGGTAGTAAAAAGTAAGGCAGAGTCCGAGCATGTTAATGATCTCGGGAATATTTTTGATATCTTAAGGAAGCACAAACTACGACTTAAAGCTTCCAAGTGTTCTTTTGGTGTCGGGTCAAGAAAGTTTTTGGGCTACATGGTCACACACCACGGAATTGAAGTCATTCCTGACCATATTAAGGCGATCAACAACCTGCAACCACCTCGGAATCCAAAAGAGGTCCAAAAGCTTACTAGAATAACTGCTACCCTGAACCGGTTCATCTCTCGGTCAATTGATAGGTGTAGACATTTCTTTAAATTGTTAAATAAGTGGAAAGGGTTTGAATGGATTGATGAATGTGCCCAGGCTTTCCAGCAGTTGAAAGAATACCTTTCTCGGCCACCAATTATGTCAAGGCTCGAGATGGATGAGGTTCTGTTTGCTTACCTTGCCATGGCCACTCATGCAGTAAGTCTAGTTTTGATTCATGTTGAATGTGGCATGCAGAAACCAGTCTATTACATAAGCAAGTCTTTACATGAAGCTAAGGTTCGGTACTTACCACTTGAAAAGGCCATTTTGGCGGTGGTGCATGGCACACGAAAGCTCCCCCACTATTTCCAATCACACACAATTGTTGTTTTGACTCAACTCCCGCTCAGATCCCTACTTCGAAGTGCCGATTACACAGGGAGAATTGCGAAGTGGGGCACAATCCTAGGGGCTTTTGATATCAAATATATGCCTCGCACTTTGGTCAAAGGTCAGGTCCTCGCCAATTTGGTAGTTGAGTTCGCCGAGATCCCATCAAAAGATAAATTAGAAGAGCAAAACATGGATGAAAAATCAGTTGGCATAATCTCCTTGCAAGAACCTTTGTCTTGGAAGGTTTACATTGATGGTGCAACTAACTACAGAGGATCTGGAGTGGGGCTAGTCCTAGTATCCCTAGAAAGGATCACAATCGAGAAATCCTTAAGATTGAGATTCTCGGCTACAAACAATGAGGCCGAGTATGAAGCTCTCTTAGTAAGGATAACCATAGTTCAAAAAATGGGTGGAAAAGTAGTGGAGATGTTCTCTGATTCAAGGCTGGTGGTAGGCCAAGTCCAAGGGGAATTGGAGGCAAGGGATCCCAAAATGCAGGAGTCTTTTGTTTTATCACAAGTTCCTAGAAGTAGGAATGCACATGCGGATTCTCTTGCCACACTGGTAACCTCCTCCGCACAAGGCTTACCCCGGGTAATCCTTGTGGAAGACTTGCATAGACCTTCTGAAGAGGTAAGGAGTGCAACTCAAGTTCACCAAGTAAGGGTGGGGCCTAGCTGGATGGACTCTATTGCGCTGTTCCTTAAAGAAGATGTTTTGCCCAAGAGTAAATCCGAGGCTAACATGGTGTGAAGAAAAGCACCTCAGTTCTGGCTGTCCGATTACCAAAAATTATATAAGAGATCTTTTTTTAGCTCGTATCTGTTGTGCGTGCACCCTAAAGCAGTGGAGCTACTCCTAGAAGAATTGCACGAAGGAATTTGTGGAAGCCACATGGGAGGTAGATCTCTGTCTCACAGGGCCCTCACACAAGGCTACTGGTGGCCAAACATGCAAAGGGAAGCTTAAGACTATGTAAAGAAGTGTGATCAATGCCAAAGATTTGCACCAAACATCCACCAACCTAGAGGAGTCCTTAATCCCTTGACCAATCCTTGGCCTTTCGCTTAGTGGGGCTTAGATATTGTGGGGCCTTTCCTTAAGGCAGCAGGGAATAAAAGGTATTTATTGGTCGGCACTGATTACTTCACTAAATGGGTCGAGGCTGAACCCCTGGCAAACATTAGAGACGTGGAAGCCAAAAAATTTGTTTGGAAGAATATTATCACTCGGTTTGGAATTCCTCATACCCTCATCTCGGATAATGGGCTTCAGTTTGATAGTAAAACCTTTAGGAGGTACTGCTGCAATTTGGGAGTAAAGAATAGGTATTCCACTCCGACCTATCTACAAGGAAATGGGCAGGCCGAGGCTGTCAACAAGGTTATAGTGAGTGGACTAAAAAACAAAACTAGACAACGCAAAAGGGAAATGGGTAGAAGAATTGCCACACGTCCTTTGGACCTACTGGACTACACCTCGTAGATCTACTGGAGAGACGCCTTTCTCAATGACCTATGGTGCTGAAGCTGTCATTCCTTTAGAGACTGGGTTCCCCACACTTAGAACAAGTTCTTTCGCTCTGGGCGACAACGATGGGCTGTTGGAAAAGAGCCTAGATTTAATTGAAGAATGGAAAGAAAATGCTAGGGTCCAATTAGCATATTATCAACATAAGCTCAAACAAAAATAAGATGCTAACGTGAAGCTAAAGCCACTGGCACCTAGAGATCTGGTTCTAAGAAAAGTTATAGGGATTGCCAAGAACCCAACATGGGGGAAGTTGGGACCTAACTAGGAAGGGCCTTATCGTATTATATCAGTGGTCGAGATTGATGCTTATTATCTAGAAGATCTAGAAGAAAGGGCAGTGCCACACCCCTGGAATGTATATAACCTGAGGAGATATTATTATTAATGGAGATTCTCTTCACCTCATTTTGGGTTTGTTATATTGCTTGTCATGTGTTCTTGACATCTATCTAAGTATCAAACTGAACCTTGACCATGTCTGGCTCCTCAGACCACATGCCTTGGGAAAATTGATAACTTTATTTATTCTAAGTATTAAACAGAACCTTAGCTATGCCTGGTTCCTCAGACCATATGCTTTGGGAAAATTAATACTCTTTGGCGTCTATCTAAGTGTCAAACTGAACCTTGGCCATGCCTGGATCCTCGGACCACATGCCTTGGGAAAATTAATAACTTTATTTATTCTAAGTATTAAACAGAACCTTAACTATGCCTGGTTCCTCGGACCATCTGCTTTGGGAAAATTAATATTCTCTGGCATCTATCTAAGTGTCAAACTGAACCTTGGCCATGCCTAGCTCCTCGGACCACATGCCTTGAGAAAATTAATAACTTTATTTATTCTAAATATTAAACAAAACCTTAGCTATGCCTGGTTTCTAGGACCATCTGTTTTGGGAAAATTAATATTCTTTGGCATCTATCTAAGTATCAAACTAAACCTTGGCCATGCCTGGCTCCTCGGACTACAGGCCTTGGGGAAAATTGATAACTTTATTAATTATCCTAAGTGTTAAAAAGAACCTTAGCTAAGTCTGGATCCTCAGACCACATATTTCGGTTAAATCAGCATTTTCTATTTAAATTGCTAAGGGTCAGGGCAAAGCCTTAGTTATTGAAGACTCCTTAGATTGTAAATTTAAGGTAAGTTAGTATCCCTTATTGATGACTTTAGTGTCAAGAAAAACCACTTCGAACGGTAATGATTTTCACTACAACAAGAGTCACAATGAAATGCTCATGAGCGTCACTTGAAGCATTTGTAGGATTATTCATATTCGTTAAAGAGATAATTATTGTTTTGCTCCTTGAAAATTACCAATAAATAGGGAACAGTTCATATTTGGAACTATGTGCAAATATTGTGGTAGAGTATGTTCTGGAATTTGGAATGACCCTTTGCCAAGGTGGTGGACTTGGTAAATTTTACTTATTATGGCTGCTGATCATATGGAATGGACGAAATTTTCTGTCCCTTGTGTGAATTAATGAGGGAAATTCCATTTATCACTGCTTACGTTAAATGTCAGATAGAACCAAAATCATATTAACTCCAATATATAAACCACAGCGAAGAAAAAGGAAAGTATTCATAAGTTTCAGTGATAAAAGCCTTAAATAAGGCAGATCAAGTACAAAAAGGTAAATTGCCAACAAAAAATAATAATAATAAAAAGAAGGGAATGACCTATTTTTTCATTTTTATTACAAGTTTCTCTTTTGCATCCTTAGGAAGTTTGGTATCTGCTGCCATAGTAGAATCATGGTCCTTGTCCTTGGAATCCTCTTTTGGTGGCATGCCAAGAGTTGCCAACACCAACTTCATACCCTGAGAAGTCCTTTTTTCTTGGGAGAGGTCCTTCGGGATAGGTGGAGGCAGTTTGGTGCTTTGGACTGTTTCTTTGATGGCATCCCCCGTTCCTAAGGCATCCTCGGCTAGTTTTGCCCCTTTTGAGGAAGTGTTAGCTGCAGGAGGAACTTTGGATGGGCTGCCCTGAAATTCACCAACCTCCGAGGACACAGGATCAGCCTGGGAGTTCGAAGAGCTTGAAGGGCGAATAGTTAGGGGATAGTAGATACTTTTTGGTTTCCTAAGTATAGAAGAAACCTCAACCCCAGCTTGGTTGAGGGCTTCATCCTATACCAGGGCACAGTAAGTCCTACAAACGGCAGGGACCTTGGCCCTAAGGGCGTCCTCAGTCTCAGCCACCCCAACATCGTACCCATGCTGCTTCGCTTCGTCTCTGGCTTTCTCTGCCTCATCCTTGGCCTTCTCGGCTAGAGCTTTAGCCTTCTTAACCTTCTTTAATTTCTTTTTTAGCACAGCAACTTGGGTCTTGGAGGAGGTCAGCTATTCCTCGGCACTGCGCAACAACAGCCTTTGGCTCTCGGCTTGCTTTTCGGCACTTTCAAGAGCGGCGACCACGTACTTTCTTTCTTTTTCCTCCTCTTGTAGCCTCTTCTTGAGTTCTTGGAGGCTCTAATCAGCTACTTGAAAAGCTTCCATGGCAACGATGTGCCTTCCCTCTTCTTCCTTCATTTGCCTATGGTAGGAATTGGTAATCTCCTCTGCCCGAAAGGAGGCTTGAACAGCTTGCCAAGGAAATTAACAAGGATTAATGAAAGAAGATAAAGAAAATAGACTAAGGATATAGGAAAAGGCTGTATCATGACGAGGTATCTTTTAAGGCTAAGGAAGACCTCATGTCTCCTCATGCCTCGCAGCTCGACCATATCCCCAGGGAGGAGCAAAGCCTGCTCCACCGCATCTGCAACGTAGCCTACTGTTCCTCCTTGAAAATCATGGATGGAAGCATCGGCAAGCAGAGGTTCCCCATCTAACATTGGGGTAGGGAGCCAAGCTGGGGCCCCATCTGAGGATCACTTCTCTTCTCGGCTCCCCTTGCCTCGTCTTAGCTTGTTTTGGGCTCTTTAAACCTTATCCTCGTGGGGAGGAAGGGTTTGTCCAGCTGCAACCACCTCCTTCCCTTTTGGTTCTCTCTTCCTCTTCAGTTCTGTTGCTTGAGGAGGTAAGGCAGGTGGAGGAGCGAGAGACTTAGTCTGGGTAGCCTTCTCAGGTGCATCCCTCCCTGGTTGAGACTCTATTAAATCAAGCAAACTGGATTTTGGTTTGCACTGTATCCCCATCTTGTCGATTATTGGTGAAAATGGAGGGCCGAGATCAGGATATGAAATTTTCGGGGACAAGGCTCGATTGAAAACTTCAAACTCGTCCTCGAAATCAGCTACTTCTACCACTTCTTCTTCTTGTATGTTGGGGGGATGAGATGAAATGGCCACACTAGTTGTTTGTTGTAGTGACGAGGCCCCTACTTTTGGTATACCTTCAAGAATGGGGGTTGTGATTTCTTCGCTCTCTTCTTTTGGTCCAGGAAGAAGGAAACCTGGAGTAGCTACGCTTATCCGATGTAGGCAGGGTTCTCTAGCCCTTATGACGCACTTTGGAGCTTGGAAGCTTGACGAGATCGGCGTGTATCCTAGGATCAAATGAGCCGCTTGTAACTGACCGTCCGAGTTCACAAACACCTCGACCTTAAGGATTTTGTCTAGGCTATCCTTGTTGACCAGGTTGAAATTCGGTTCAGTAGCGCGTCTGTCTACAAATCCATCAGTGAAATAAAATTTTATTAGATATAAAAATACAATAAATCAAAGAAAGGACTTATAAATGAGTACCCTAGGCCTAGTACCCCACCTGGCTCTCCCTCTCTCGTCGGGTAATGGAGACTATCACACCACTCCCCTGACAAGATCAGGAAGTCTTTGTTCAATCCCTTGTTGGATTCAGGGAGGCATTGAATGAGCCTAACCTCGGGATATCTTGATTTCAAGTAGTATCCCTGTCCCTTTAGACGGTGAAGGTTATAGACCCAATTGACATCGTGATGGGTTAAACCTAAACCCATCTTTTCGTTAAGGGCATCCATGGAGCCTACAATCCTAAACCTATTAGGGGCACACTGAATGGGAGCCAACCTATGAGCTCTAAGGTAGTCTCTGGTAACTCCACCCATGGGGATTTTCATCCCTCCTTCTATAAAGGCAAGGACGGACACAGGATTTTAAGTTGGGGGGATCGGAGATAAGTGAAAAAAAAAATTCAAATACGCATCCATATAGTATTAATAATTATCAACCAAGACAAATACCCAAAAATCATTGTTTCTTAATATATTAAGATACAATCATCTACTAACAAAAACAAAAGACACGAAACACTATTGTTTCTTTATACAATCATCTATGAAAAGGGAACTCGACGCTCTTTCAAATCTTCAAAATCATCTACGATTGAATCCAAACTAAATGTTGAAGCTATATCCTTTTCAATGTATAACATCAAAGAGTTTGTCAAAAAATCATTTTCTATTTTGTTTCGAAGGTTAGTTTTGACAACTTTCATAGCTGAAAATGCTCGCTCTGTAGTAGCAATAGAAACTGGAAGAGTAAGCACAAATCTCACCATTCTATAAACAAGTTTGTAGTGTTCTGAATTTCCAATTCTCACTAACCATTGAGACAACTTAGATAAACTTTTCAATTTTTTGAACTCTAGATCCTGGACTACATTATGCTCAAAATGATAAAGCTCCTTCTCCAACACTTGTTTGTCATAATCTGTGAAATCTTGTGAATAGAAATTCTTTATCAACAAACAAAGATCACTACTTCTGAATGATTTTAATGCCTTTCGAGGTTCTAAAGCTGAGCTAAGCCTAAGTAACTCCATTGCATCTTCATTAAACTGATAATTTAGTTCCTGTAGTTGAGAATCTATTGTAGCATAAAAAATATTTACTACCGACACTAATTGACCTTACAGGAAAAAAAAGAGGTAAAGTTAAAGACTTTAACTTTACCTTTTGTCCGTTGCCCAACTCCACTTGTCCCTATTATGCCCAACTACCAGTCAACAAAGAAAAAACTAATCTCTACAACTACAAACTCTACTCGCTCTCTCTATCTCTCTTATCTATATAGAGAGTCACAAACACAGAGTCACAGAGTCACAAAGCCAAAAAGCCAAACCAAAAAAAAAAAAAAAAAAACACCACAGGCAGCACAGATTCAATTCACAATTAGTCAATCACCAACATCAGTTCAGTTCATCAGTAAAAACACAAACATGAAACACCACCAGTCCACAAGGCACAAGCACAGTTTCTGTGAATCTTAGATTCTCAGATCAGATCACAAACATTTTATATTTATTAAGTTTTGAAGGAAAAGATAAGAGTAAATACTTGTGAGCGGCGGCGGCAAGTAGGTCTCAAGCAACCGACGACGGCGGCAAGTGGGTTTGAAGTGGGCAGCGACAAGTGGGTCTCTGGTAGCAAGATCAACTGATCAAGATGGGTCTCACTCTCGCAAGCTTCATGACGACACGGCGTGGGCGTCGACGGTGTCACGGGGTGGGTCTCTCTGTCTCGCCTCTCTATCTCTGATCTCTCTGTCTCGCCTCTTAGCTTTCAAGTCTCACTTTCCTTTCTTTTCTTTTTTTTCCTTCGTTTTTTTGCTTTCTCCGTTTGGTTTGGTTTTGGACTGCTGAGAGCTGAGTTTGTTTGTTTGTTTGTTTGTTTGTTTTTTTTTTTTTTTTTTAAGATTTACATGGGTCATGGGCTGGTCGGATGATGGGCAGGGGTTTATATTTTTGGGAGGGGGGTCGAGCTAAAACTAAGGGGGGGCCTAAGCTCTTTTCTCTTTTTTTTTTTTGGAAAATTTTAGCTGCTAAATTTTTTTTTTTTTTTTGGGCCCAAGGGGGGCCCGGGCCCTCTTTGCCCCCCTCCTAGGTCCGTCCCTGTATGAAGGAATTATCGGGATTACTACCTCCCCGACTTGCCTATCCTCATGCCATTGACTCTCATCACAGTACCTAATTCCTACTCCTGGAGGGATACTTTAACGAGCCCTAAAGCTTTCTATCCCCTTAGAATCTACTAAACTCTTAAATCTACCCATTTCTAGAAAAGGCTGGGAAAACTTAAGAGATTGAGAAAGGAAATTAGAATCGAGGAGAAAAAGAAAGAACGTGAAGAAAAGAGGAGGGTGTAGAAAATTAAAGAGTAAAAGTGCAAGAAGACTTACGGAAAGAGTAAAGGTGTCCTCGGATGGGTCCTTAGTATTTGTAAGGGCTCAAGAAAGTTGAAAAAGTGTGCAAGTTCAAGGTATGAGCGCTAGAACGAAATGAATGCTAGAGTGAGGAAAAAAGTTAATTTAATAGATATTTATACCAAGGTGAGAGCAGAGAGCGGGAAAGTTCCCGCTCAATTCCCAACAAAGCCCTCAACCTTACGATTCGCATCATGCCATAGAACGTGGGGGACAAAGAGCCGCCAGAATTTAATAAGGATGTGCCTCGAATGCTGCAGCACCAGGAGCGCATCTTGGGCAGACCAAAGGGCGTCTTCGTAAGTAGAAGAAGAGCGAAATAGGCACAGAGCTATTTTAGAGACATCGAGATCCTCCTTTCTTCTCGAGGAGCCAGAAAGGGGAGTCTTGAGGGGTTATTGTAGGGCCCTTGGGCCCAAAAGTTCATTATTTATTCATATATTGGGCCTGTGGCCCAAGCCGAGAACGAGGATCTGCCCGAGGAGGAGATGTCTTTGTCAGAGGAGATTGCGCTGATAAATAAAAGGTGGGGTTTGATCTTAATGGCTCTGGAAAGTGTGCCAAGGATGAAAAGTTCCTCAGCCGAACTTGGTCGAGGTCCTGGAAGATGGTTTGACAACAAGGATGATAACTCCTGAAATTTAGTTGGGGTGGACGAGTACTGCAGAGATATAAGATAAGGATGAGCCCCAAAATATCTGGGGAGAAAACTGCTACCTCCGTATTAAATCCACTACAGCCAATCCCCTGGCTGCATTAATGTAGAAATGATACCTGAACAATGTATTTCAGCCTTACAGCTATTACCTGAGGACTTATGAGAAGTGCTAATGGGACAAGTATCAGCCCTAATGATCTAGCATACAGATGGAAGGTGGAGATGAAAAGGGGGGAGGGTATAAAAGAAGAAGGAGAAAACAAGAGATTGAGGATCGGAAATAGAGAAAAGAAATATTGTAGCAATACCCAATCAAACTTGTAACATTATCTGAGAGCATTATATAAGCACTATTGTTCTCGGACTTTGCCAAGGATGTTCTTTCTTCATTTTACAGTTGTCCATTATTCATCTTTTTATCACCAAACCTATCTAGCTCATTGTTTGACCAACTAAAGCCTAGTTTTCTAACTCATTTCTTTACAAATTTATTGTTTTGGGCTCTTTGGGCCTAAGTCCATCACCATTTGGGTCAGGAATTCAAATTAGGTCCTTACAGTAAGTTTTATATAATAAAATTTATATAAATATATATATATATATTTTGAAAAAACATAATTATCTAAAAAGATCATGGACATTCATTATTGTTCGCTGTCATAGAGATCATCTAAGAAGATCATGACATTTATTATTTTTGGCTATCATTTGATTTGTCTTCTTCTAACCACCATTACATACTACTATGAAAGGTATTGGAGACTTAACGTAACGATTCATCAACTCATCTGGTCACACAGGAACAAAACCAGATTACAGGAACAATCGTTACCTCTTGACTGCATGAGGGAAGCGGTTTGCAAGTATCTTCAGCTCTTCAACTCTTGCCGTGGCCAACCTCGTACCATAAAACAAATAAGAAGACGCAGATGGCAACCACCGAAACCAGGCGAGTATAAAATCAACTTTGACGGAGCGATGTTCAGTTAAGAAGACGCAGATGGCAACCACCGAAACCATGCGAATATAAAATCAACTTTGACGGAGCGATGTTCAGTGAAGAAGATGAAGCAGGACTTGGCATCGTGGTCTGGGACTCAGCAGGTCAGGTTCTGGCGTCTTTGGCTGAAAAAAAATAAAAAAACCACGTTCAGTGGAGTGCTTGGAGATGATAGCAGCGAGATGGGCTGTGATTTTCGCAAAGGAAATTGGATTGCAGCAGTCCCGCTTTGAAGGTGACTCAGAGACTACTATAAAGGCACACAGGGTTATATATATGCTATTTTCATCTTTTGGTTACATAGTTGGGGATATCCTAATTTATGCTAACTCCTTGAGGTGTTTTTCTTTTTCTCACATGGTAAAGAAAGACAATGTTGTGGCTCATGTCTTAATTCAGGGAGTAAAATTGTCTTTTTCTTGATTAGTTTGAATGGAAATTATTTCATCAGGTGTAGATGCTTTTGTTTATGCTGATTTTTCAGCTTCTTAATAAAATTCAAGGCATAGTTTTTTTTCTAAAAAAAAAAAAAAAAAAAAAAAAAAAAAAAAAAAAAAACTCATCAAGTATTAACTTCATTACCTTTTCTCACAAAATAAAGTATTAACTTCGTTACCATGTTTACATTTTTCAATGACCAAAATTTTTTCTCTTAATTAAGAAATGAGATTTGGTAAGGGCTATATCCACCGTGCATTAACACTTTCAGTTATAGGAAGAATAAGAGTAAAAGAATGAATAGGACTCTATGACTCATTTAAATAAATGGACCCACTCCATCTCTCTTAAACTGTTCATTTAGGCTCTTTCACCCAAGGTTTGAGACTCGTTCAGTGAGTCAGTGATTGTATTACCTTTCATTCTTAATTTCCAGGAAAAGTAAGTGACTAAGTTAATTAGTTAGTGACTAAGTTCGTTGTTCTAATGCACCATAAAGAATAGCCATTTGATTTGCAATCATATATGTTACTCTTTTTTTTTTTTTTTTTTTTGGTGAGAGATATTTTTTAATATATAATATCCACCCCTAATGATGACAAAAATCTAATCTCAAGTCTCTTATTCGAGAATAAGAAACTTTACCAGTTGAGCTAATCAGAATTCACGTATATATTATCTTGTAACCTATACATTAGTATGATGTATTTATTAAAAAAAAAAAAAAAAAAAAATATGGTAGAAAAATAAATATAATTTTACACAAAAGATACAATGCTTTGGCAAGTCTAAAAGAACAAATCTTTTAGGCCTTTTCAACTTAATTTTGAGGTTAAAAACACACATTTTCCTCACTTACAAAAAAAAAATAAACTCTAGTAAAGTGTATGCAAAGACATTCTTTTTTGTTTCTGATTTTCTTTTGTTATTTTTTTATTTTAATAATTTGACAATTACAAAAACGGTGAATGAGGGATTTGAACTTTGTCATTTTCATTGAAAATGCTAGGAGGTGCTGATTGACATTTTCAATTGCACATATATATATATATATATATATATATATATTAATATGTAAAGTTTAGAGAAATTTCAATTAGAATCCAATTTTGCGTCATGTGTCTAAATTTATGTGAGGACCACACCATAATTATCTATTTAATATATATATATTAATATGTAAAGTTTAGAGAAATTTCAATTAGAATCCAATTTTGCGTCATGTGTCTAAATTTATGTGAGGACCACACCATAATTATCTATTTAACTTTGAACTATGTATCCACTTAAATTTTTTTAATTTTTGTACCAAGTGAGTTAATGAGTGCAAAATACTAAGATTGTAATGTTAAGGAACTATTGAATTAAAAAAAAAAAAAAAAAAAAAAAACGAATGACATATACTCAATAAAAATCACCGTTGTCAGTTTCTTTAAGACCTTCTCCCCTCTCCTGTTTGTGTGTTAAAAATACTTAGTATTCTAAAAAGAAAAAAAAATCACCACATGTTCTATCCTATTAAAAATTAGAAAAAAAAAATATCATAAGTAGTATTAAATTTAAGTAAGAATTTTAATATGTGACTAATTATGTTTACTTTAAAAAAAATTGACTAATTATTTATATTTTTATGATAAAAATTGTGTTTGATTTTAAATGTATTTATAAGTATGCATTAATGCATGTGGTACATACTATTTGTTTCTTAATAATTTGACTAATTATGTATAATTTTATACCAAGTGAGTTAATGAGTGCAAAATACTAAGAATCTAATTTTAATGAACTATAAAATTTTTTAAAAAATTACATATACTCAATAAAAATCACCACACGTTCTATCTTATTAAAAATTAGAAAAAAAAATGATCATAAGTAGTATTAAATTTAGGTAAGAATTTTAATATGTAACTTTTTGAAAAAAATAATTTGACTAATTATTTATATTTTTATGATAAAATTGTGTTTAATTTTAAATGTATTTATCTGTATGCATTAATGCATGTGTTACATGTTTTTTTTTAAGAGTAATGCTACATATACAAACTATTTTACAACATTTTTACAAACTACTGATGATGTGGCTTTAGCATTTTTCAAATAGTTATTGTAAGTAAAAATGTGATGTTAGTAATGAGTTCATATTAGAAGTAGTAAGAATTTGTCACATCAGCAGTTTGTAAAAATATTATAAAATAGTTTGTATAATTGTATCTGTAGCATTACTCTTTTTTTAATAATTTGACTAATTATTTACTATATTTTTATAATAATTAGTCTAATGAGCTGTTAACTCATTAATAATGCTATGCGTTACTTTTATGTCTAATTTTGGTGTTACAGCGAACATAATTTATAAACAATATTAATAAAAAATAATTTTATAGAGCTTTTATAAACTATTTATAAATTATTTATAAAAAATAATTTTTTTAATAATTTGACTAATTATTTACTATATTTTTATAATAACTAGTCTAATGAGTTGTTAACTCATTAATAATGCTATGTGTTACTTTTATGTCTAATTTTGGTGTTACAGCGAACATAATTTATAAACATTATTTATAAAAAATAATTTTATAGAGCTTTTATAAACTATTTATAAATTATTTATAAAAAATATTTTTTTTAATAATTTGACTAATTATTTACTATATTTTTATAATAATTAGTCTAATGAGCTGTTAACTCATTTAGAGCATCCGTAGCAGATGTTCCAAAAATTATGTCATTTTACCACATCAAATGCCTACTTTATTATTTTACCACATCATTTTACAACATTCCATTTATCAGATGTTTTATAATTCAATTATATACATTAAAATAATATTTACTACACATTAAAATAATATTTACTACTCATCAACACAATAAACAAACAACAAATAATATACCACATATCTTCCGTACCGTGGCAAATTGGACAACAAATAATATGCCACGGTACTGTTCAATGTTGCAAAAAAAAAAAACAATATCCCACATCTACTAAATGGGCTAAAATTGGGTTTGGTGTGGGATATGTGCCAAATATTTAGCATTTGGCACATATCCCACATCTAGTGTGGGTGCTCTTAATGCTATGTGTTACTTTTATGTCTAATTTTGGTGTAACAGCGAACATAATTTATAAACATTATTTATAAAAAATAATTTTATAGAGCTTTTATAAACTATTTATAAATTATTTATAAAAAATAATTAATGAGTTAACAGCATCACAGGAAACAGCTCATTAACCCACCACTATTTATAAAAAAATTATTTATAATGCTATATGTGTTACATGTACTTTTATAGAGCTTTTAGAAGGAGATAACAATTCGATGCCAAGTTGGATCAAAATCTTTAAATTTAGATGGAATTTTGAACCAGTCTGAGCTGTTAATGAGTTTTGGTGGTACACAAGTATCCAGAAACAAGGGGCCAGACCATTGGTTTATTAGTAGTAATGTATTTTAAAAATCCTTTAAGATTTCCAAATATAGCTCCCTATTAGTTAATTTTGAAAATATTTTCATATGATTTAAATCAAGACTCCCATTCAAACGCTGTAGCCAATAGCCACACACGTCTTTTGACTTTCTTGGAAAAAAATGAAAGGAAAGAAAGATAAAAATGGTAAGACATTGCAAGATGCCATTGAATGGCAGTAATACATTGGCAGCAATTAGCCAATTGCTGCACTTATTTCCAAAAATACATTCATAAGACAACCGACCTGTAGGCTATTATTGATCACAATTTTCCCACTCATAATTTTTTTTGTCCGGTTAATATTTTTACTATATCTATTAAAGGATTATTTTTAACAAAATTTTAATAGCATTTTTATGAAAGAAATAGTTAATAGATATTTTAAGTGTATTGGTATAAAAAAAAATTTTAATTTTTTATAAAAAAAATAACTGAATTTTTTGACAAATTTTTATATTTTATAAAAATTGTATCAAAACTTTTTTAAATTGATTCATTAACAAATGCTCACCTATTATCATAATATTTTTAAGAAATATAAAATATCTTGAAAATAATCCGTTTTTTTAATAAATTTTTTCAAAAGAAATTAAAAAAATATTTCTTGAACCTTGCCTATGTTAACTTTTTCCTTTTTTATATTTTTAATTTACTATTATTACTCTTTTTTTTTTTTTTTTTTTTTTTTTTTTTTAAACTTTGTGATGAGTAAGTGTGTACACGTACTTACTCAATAATAGACTGCTAGGCACCATACTAATAAATGATCTCTCACACGCGTACACTACAAAGAGATTGAGAATAATCATTCCAACCCAAGATCCGCAAAATGGGTCTAACGGAGAAGAACGAGGAGGAGGAGGAGATGAACAGGAGAAAGGAGGATGATCCAGAAGAAGCAGCAGCCAAGGAGTCATTGTCCATAGAGCAAATCTTCGCTAGCAAAGAGGTGCCTCCATGGCAAAAGCAGGTGACTATAAGAGCCTTGGTGGTGAGCTTCGTGTTGTCTATTCTGTTCACCTTCATAGTGATGAAGCTGAACCTGACCACTGGGATTATACCGTCCCTCAACGTGTCTGCTGGGCTTTTGGGGTTCTTCTTCATCAAGACTTGGACCAAGTTGGTTCAGAAATCTGGGATGTTAAAGCAGCCCTTTACAAGGCAAGAGAACACTGTTATTCAGACCTGCGTTGTCGCCTCTTCTGGCATTGCTTTTAGCGGTATGGGCTTCTCTCTTTACAATACATATATATATATATATATATATATATATATATATATATAACTGCTTTTCGTTAATATTAATGTTTGATCTGAAATATATATGTGTGTGGTTTTTCATTTCATGTTGTCAAAAAATATTTTTGAAACCTATCCTAAATCCTAATCCACAAAGTCAGATTTCTTTATGCTCAAACAAATATATTTTCTTTTGAATATGGTATTATTTACCATAATTCTTCTTATAGAAAGCAGATTATAGAAAACCACTGAATTACAACGCTCTCAATATGTAAACATGATTGTTTTTATTACTATTGTAATTTGAATGATATCATATCATGCTTTGGCGTTGGTTTTTAAAGTTTGTTGAAGCTACTGGAACTGGGATTTCATTTCTTGGAACTCGGCCCTTTAAGGCTTTAACGGTGGTTTCCCATTTTTTGGGGGTGAGAATATGAATATTATGTTCAGGGGTACAGAGTTGAAACTTGATATATAATTTACAAAATAAATAAAAGTACTACAATTGAAAAATGGTAATCATAATTAATTTAGCATGGATGTTAAAGAATTATGAGAAAAATTGTGATTTAATTGGACCATGATCCTTGGCCACGTGACCCTTATGACGTGAGTTAATATTCCACAATTGTGGGTCCCTAGTTGGTTGGTTCAATTCACAATTGTACAGCCTCTACTTTTTAGAATCAGAAATATTGTCAGACAATAATAGATAGAAGTGGGAAAGAGAAGTGCCTTTTTTTAGATATGGGGGGAAAGTAGTTCCGTACGTAAAGTAAAGAAAGCTATGAATGAAACCAAACTAACCAAAAATATGTGAACTTTAATGGCTTACGAAAAGGATAAAAGGATAAACAATTCAATGGTATCCGATCCTCTAACCGTGTGATATGGCTGCATCTATTCTAAGATAGGGGAGTATTACATTGTTATTTATTAATAGATAAAAAATAAATAAAAAAAAGTGTGAAGCTCAGGTTAGATTAGAGTAAAATTTTTATTTTGTATAAAAAAAAATAGATAAAAAATAATAAAAATTAAAATAAAGAGGGCATAGTAATTATTAAAGATTATTATATTTTTAAAAAATTGTTTGGATGTTTGTGGGGGCGGGGGAGGGGAGGAAGGGAAATGATCATATTACTATTATAAACTTTGAATAAGTTAAATATTTTGGTTTGTTTTGGTAAATTACATTTTACCACTCAAATTAACATTTAACGATTGCTTCCCATTAAATGCCTCGTCTATTATAAATTATTTTTAATTTATATTTATTTTATTATTTTTTTAAAGTATAAATATACTTTTATTCAACTTTAATTTTTAGTCTTAATATTATGAAGATTGATGATAATGATGATGATGAGCATTGTAATTTCATTTAGTTCTACTTAACACCAGATAATGATGATGATGAGCATTGTAATTTCATTTAGTTCTACTTAACACCATAAAAAAGGTACTTATTTTCCTTACACGAGTGCTAGACTTTGGATTACTAACTGGCCATCTTTGGCAAATATCGAAAGGCATTTTCATTGATTAGTTTGTTTCAAAGAGAGTTTAATCCCTAACATATATTTCGATTCAGTTCAAAGGACTATAACATCAGGTGAAGCAGATATGCTATTTTAGTCAGATTTCCTACTGGAGAGAGAGATTTGTTAGGGGGATGATGAATCTTCTAAATAATTAAGATATGATTGTATGCAACATTCAAGATTTGTAGTAGCCTACATGGAGGATTTTGAATATCTTGTAAAGGATAGAATCCTTAAGTTTGTGTCAATCATACTCAAAATTTAAATTGCATTCATATGAGAAACATGCAATCTTTTTACCAGGTCATATCTTGCTAAACTATCTTTTGTTGAGTTTGAATGAGCAGGCGGCTTCGGTAGTTACCTCTTCGGAATGAGTGAAGTTGTTGCTAAACAATCTTCAGAAGCTACCAGTGCAAAAGATATTAAGAACCCAGCATTAGGATGGATAATTGGGTTTATTTTTGTTGTTAGCTTTCTTGGCCTCTTCTCGGTGGTGCCTCTTCGAAAGGTAACATACAAAGAACCCAGTACTACTAGTCAAGAGCCATTTCTTGACCAATACATATCTCAACAACTGCTTGACTTGTTGGCATACTTTTCTGTTAGTTTCTACTACTATAAGTTCATACGTATTTAAATCCGCAACATGCCTTTCTATCTCTCTGTATTCCTCCATGAATTACACATTGGGGTTGATTCAAAGGTGAAAGTGTTTTTAAGAGGAATTAGGGTTTTTTTTTGGGCTTAAAAACCTTTTTCAATGGTCTTAGCAAAACTAGCATTGGATTTTTTTGGGGGTTCAGTTTATGGAAGAGTAAAAATAGCATAGAGTGCTTTGGCCTACGACATATTGGAATTCAAAATCTTCGGAGATGGGAGAAAGAACCCATAAATTTGGGAGATTATTTTGCAAATATGTTATATAACCATGAGTATGTCAATCACCATGAGTTATAGTATAGTTGAAACTTCCTTCTCCTTTTATAATGGGATAAAGGTTGAGGTCCTGGATCAAAACTCATTGAATGCGTGTTTTAACTTACTAATATAAAAAATCACGGGTTTGTCAATCAATATATGAAGTTGACATTTTTATTGCAAAGAGAAGGAACAAAAGTTCATACATAAGAATTATCCTCCATCGCTTGATCATACTTTTCATTTATGATTTATCTCATCTCTCTGAAGTCAAATCCATGAAAGTAAGGCATTTTTTTATTATATATATATATATATATATAGTAGTTGGGGTTGACTTTTGCCATGCATATATCCATGAACATGTGTAATATAAAATGACATTATGATTGAATCCGGTTTCATTTCCAACTTCTAACTTTTTATATCCTCTATACTTTTTGAATATATCTAATGTACAATATGGCACAGATTATGATCATCGACTTCAAATTGACATATCCAAGTGGCACTGCAACTGCCCATCTTATCAACAGCTTTCACACGCCTCAGGGTGCCAAGCTAGCAAAGTGAGGCCATGACACTCCTCATCAAAACACTTTCCTTTGTAATTTATTTCATAAACACATTAACTGGGTGATAACAATTTTTTACCATTATTTCATTATAGAAAACAAGTGAGAGCATTGGGCAAGTTCTTCTCCTTTAGCTTTCTTTGGGGTTTCTTCCAATGGTTCTTCACTGCAGGTGATGACTGTGGATTTGTAAGCTTCCCTACTTTTGGTCTCAAAGCCTATGAGAACAAGTATGTAACTCTCCTTTAGTACTTGTATTCAAGTATACATTTTTATAATTCATATGCTGAGGAAATCTAGAGAATGAGTATTGAGTTGCAATTGTTTTAATTGGATGGTACAATGATACTAATGTTGATTCTATTCATGCTTCTCGTGTGAAGAAGAAATTTGATACCCAACAACACGTATCAAACTATCAATAAACAATTAGCTATGTTTATTGGGTAATTCATTTGGTTCTTATCTTTGTTTAAGCTTGGTGGTCAAAATGGTGTTAAATAAATGATAAGGGCATTTGGTGTTCCTCTCAACTCTAGTCGTTTATCTTTATTTTAATTTTGAGTTTTTGTGGAAATCCAGGTTCTACTTTGATTTCTCAGCTACTTATGTTGGTGTTGGAATGATCTGTCCATATCTAATTAACATATCTCTACTTGTTGGAGCAATTCTTTCATGGGGTATCATGTGGCCTCTCATAGATAACAAAAAGGGCTCTTGGTACTCTGCAGATCTCAGCCCAAGTAGCCTACATGGCCTGCAAGGTTACAAGGTAACTCATCTTAATTTCCATGTTAATAAGTACAATAATGCTAAGACACAACATACATAACTTGTTGAATTGCTAAGATGTAACGTCACTTTCACTAGCATCACGTTTATTTTGCACCAATCCAATCTCCCACCTCAACAGTTGGGAAAATGTTATGAAATTTGTTGTTTCTTTAGACTCATTATAAAAAGCCTATGGTATTAATTGCTGGCATTAAGAAGGCTTTATGAGCTTCTGCTTCTTTCCTCTTTGTTGTAGGTCTTCATAGCTATAGCCATGATCCTTGGTGATGGCCTCTACAATTTCCTTAAAGTCCTTAGTCGAACTCTATTGGGTTTGTATAAACAACTAAGTAAGAAAGACTCAGGTGTAGTTATCCCTGTAGCAGGTAACTCCTCCCCTCAGAATACTCCGTCACAGTCTTATGATGACCAAATTCGGACCCAACTATTTCTCAAGGACCAGATTCCATTATGGCTTGCCATAGCTGGTTATGTGACTATAGCAATTATATCTGCTGCAACACTTCCCCATATATTTCATCAGCTCAAATGGTACTACATTGTTGTTATTTACATCATAGCACCACCATTAGCCTTTTGCAATGCTTATGGTTGTGGGCTGACAGACTGGTCCCTAGCATCCACATATGGAAAGCTAGCTATCTTCACGATTGGTGCATGGGCAGGTGCTTCTCAAGGTGGAGTTCTCGCAGGTCTAGCAGCATGTGGGGTCATGATGAACATTGTGTCCACAGCATCTGACTTAATGCAAGACTTTAAGACAGGTTACATGACATTGGCTTCACCAAGGTCCATGTTTGTGAGTCAAATTATTGGAACAGCAATGGGTTGCGTTATTTCTCCTTGTGTCTTCTGGCTCTTCTACAAGGCTTTTAATGGTCTTGGAACTCCAGATTCAGAATACCCTGCACCTTTTGCTCTTGTTTACCGTAACATGTCGATATTGGGTGTTCAGGGGTTCTCGGCTTTGCCAAAGCACTGCCTCACACTTTGCTACGTGTTCTTCATTGCAGCCGTAGTCATTAACGGTATTAGAGATGCAGTGGGAAAGAAAAGGGCTAGTTATATTCCACTTCCTATGGCAATGGCAATACCCTTTTATCTTGGATCTTACTTTGCCATTGATATGTGTGTAGGGAGCTTTATACTGTATGTGTGGGGGAAGTTAAACAAGGCTAAGGCTGATGCGTTTGGACCTGCTGTAGCATCTGGGTTGATTTGTGGGGACGGGATTTGGACTCTACCAAGTTCAATACTCGCTTTGGCAGGTGTCAATCCACCCATTTGCATGAAATTCTTATCGAGAGGAACAAATGTAAAGGTGGATGGTTTCTTAGCGTCTTAAGGGCCAGTCTGGATTGTTGTCGAAAATAGAGCTATTGTGTAGAGCTTTGCAAAAAGGATCTATTACTGAAAATTTGAAGGTGTTTGGTAAATTGCAGTTATAGAACTTAAAGCTAAAACAACTGTTTGTCCATTGTGAATCCACCATGTGCGTGTTCAATTCCCGCCGTTCACCCATGAAAATAAATAACAAAACTATTTTTTTTGTTTTTTTGTAAAGACCAAGAAACAAATTCTATTTTCTCTTTTATCCTATTTACTACGGCGACAAAGAATCAAATTATCACTGTATTTAATCATTTTTCTACTTCTTCTTCCAAGTGCAGGATAACCCCAAGGGGCTGCAGGTTTTTTTTCTACCAATTGGAGCCCTCACTTTACCACCCCTATGGGAATGGTCTACTACTATAGGACGCTTACCTAACCAACATTTAGATCCGGCTCTAGAAGTGGGAAATGGGAAATAACAAATTAGTACATTATAATGGTGATTTTTATTTTAGAAATACTAGACATAAAAATAAAAAGCATTTAGTAAGTATTACTATTTTATTTTTTTGTATATACTTATCATCCGACTTGAATCGAAATAACACTTGAAGACTTATCTATATATAAAATAATAGGTGAAGCAGAGAGTGTGTGAAATTGAATTTCAAATTAGAACTCTAATTTTGTGCCATGTGTCTAGAATCTGAAATTGAAGTTGAATTTTGCATCATGTGGCTAAATGTATGTGAACTCATTCTCATTAAAACCACTTCTATGTATCGGGTCAAGTGAGTTATTGTGCTAATTAAGTTTTTTCTTGATTTTGTAGTCAAACGTGAAAACCAAAGAGATTAATATCGGTGATAAGAACTTGGTTTGGGTACATTGCATAATTTCCAAAAAGATAGCAAAGCCAGAGTTTGCATCTTTGTTATAAATTGCTTACAAAGTTTGCATCTTTACATTTGCACTTAGTTTCGGATTAAAATGCTTTCTTTTTGGTTCTGACACTGAGTTTTGTTTACTATTCACTTAAAAAGTTTGCATCTTTACATTTGTTATAAATTGCTAATATGTGATTAGATGCACATTATGCCTAAAATTCACTGTCCTTATATTTGGCTTTTTGTTCAAATTTGGCACCTATAACAATGAAGAAAGCACTGCTGTGGAACGATGGATGATACTTTTTGCAGGCTGCAAAGGAACTTAGTGATCAATGGAATCTCACGCGAATTGGAGAGGACCCGGCTGTAGATGTCTGGATGACAGATGTGAGTCACTATGTTTTTAAAATGTTCAGTGAAGGTAAAGGTTATGAATAATGTAAATTTTTCGGAGAGAGATTTATTATTCTATATTTACGCAAGTTTGGTCGCCTTCTTGGAGTGGATCACTCCTCCCTGTCTTTCTACTAGAATTTTTTATTCAGATTGTTACAATTTAATTCAAAATTTTATTTGAATTTTCCTATTGTTGTTACTATCATATATCATCATTCCAATTGTTCAATTAGAATCTGAAATTGGAGTCCAATTTTACTATACACGTGTACAATCTAATTATTTTTAATTTTGCTATCATGTGCAGAAGCCAATGAGATGAAATTAATAACACATTAAACACTCATGCTTTGGGAATCAGTAGTACCAATCTAAATCCATTAGACCTACTTCGTGATAATACAACTATGAAGGATGTATAAAAACACGCACAAACCCCTCTCTCTATAAAAAGAGATTGGAGAGAATTTCTTTTCTTAGCCATGGAATTTCAGAGGTTTTTTCTTCACACAAATGCCCATCATGTTACAAAATGACCCATCATAAAACTACAAAATGAGTACAACTCTGAGGGTTTTTTTTTTTTTTTTTTAATTTTTAAATTTTTAAGCTGCGAAAATTTCAATCACCAATAGAGATTGAAGATTCAAAAGCATGAATGGATCTTTTGGATAAACATTGTCACCAAGGTTTATCTTTCTGTATAAAATATATATATTGCTAAGTTTTGTTAATGAAATTTTCTGGTTAATAATATGAATTTAGACTTAATTAAGCCTTTTAAACATGAATAAACTCATGATTAATAATATATCTATTCTCGTGCGGTAGCACGGGGCTACATACTAGTTAATAGTAATTGGTGCATTCCAATAAGAAATTGAGTTCAGACTGTTCATCACAGTTTGGTTTGTTTGCATTCTGGGGTGAGGGAAATTGCCCAATTAATTTTTCTTAAATGGGTTCAATGGATGGAAAATGCTATTAATTACATCATCTATTTTTAAAAAATGATAATTTATTTTAGAATTCATTTCAATTTTGTTCTCTTTTTTCCCCCTCTCCCCTATCTTATTATTGTATTTAATGGAAAATGTAGCAAATCTAAGGGCAAGTTTGGTTTGTAATGAGATTCTATTCATTTTCTATTTTCATTTTATGTACTCATTTTCTATACTCAAATTTTGTATTCATTTTTTGTTTCCATCTATTTTTTTGTTTGACATCATTTTTTGTTTTGTCTTTCCCTTGACACCTTTTTTTTTTTTTTTTTTTTTTTTTTTTTCTAATAACCACCAACAGAGAGAGAGAGAGAGAGAGAGAGAGAGAGAGAGAGAGAGAGAGAGAGAGTGTTCTTTGATGTGACAAGTAAGTAACAGTGGGACCCACAGATTTGATTTTTTTACGAAAATGACACTATATTTATTTTCAAGAAAATGAAAATACCAAAAAGTTGGAATTAGTTTTTTCTATTCAAATCCTATTTTTTTGGATATTAAAAATGCAAACTAAATACAAATACAAAACCAAACAAGTTTTTTAGTGATGTGTTCCATAAAAACTGAAAATGAATACAAAATACATCCATTTTTTGCTCAAACCAAACAGGTCATAAGTATCCTCACTTGGATAACAATTTTGTTGCAGAACTTTGTTTTTGTTTTTTGAATGTTACCATTGGTTACTGGTCGGCGACAACGTACGGATGCCAACTGATGACTGCCAGTCTTTGACACCATTAGCCACCGGTCACCTCTAGCTAGTCTTTGCCACTGTCGATCTCTGCCATTGCGGTCCGTTGGTGGCAGCCAGTCTAGCGGACATAACGATCGATGTAAGCTTTATTGTGTTATAATATTATTCGATAACAAAGTATGGCCACTCTAGTTTATTCACATAAATTTATTGTACTATAATATTATTTCCAGTAGCATTAACTTATTACTTTGCCGTATTGATCAATGTATTATAATATTATTTGATATTAATTCAGTAGGTGTGGGTCTTAGTTCAATAGTTTGTGACTTTTTTTGGTTTGTACTTTGTATATAAATACTAGATAGGGCTGCACATGCAAGACACATGCTGGCTTTAGTAAAAAAAAAAAAAAAACATAGCGATTAAGTTTAAATTTAGATTATATTTTTAACATGAATGCAAAATATAAATCAAATGATTTTTAAAGTATGTATATATTTTACCATCAAAAGAGACATTAAAGTGATCACATTTGAATGAAATACAAAGATTATAGTAGCTAACATAATACATCACAACATTATATATTAACATACTTCAAATATATACACGTGCTTTGAAAAGCACCGTATCAAAAGTATATATGATGTGCAAAAAGAACCCCAAAATGTTGATTCTAATAATAGACACATGGATTAACAAAAATGAGGTTATGTTTTGGCCACTTCATTTAGTTATATAAAAAGACAAAGTGATACATTATATAGGAATAATGTATCTATTTGTCTTTTGTATGTGCCTATTTTTTTCAACACAGTTCCAAAAGGACATGTCTTGCATTATATAGAGCTTTAAACTTCATTTTCATGGATTTTCTTGAGGCAGATCATGAATGGCAACGATGTTGAACTTATAGCACTATTCTGTAGGGATGTCCAACTTTACTACTCTCACTTGAATGAGAAACTTCTATTTAGAGGAGAGCATGGCAAAGCTTTCAATATTTTTGATTCCATCCTATAACCAAAAAAGTACTCAATACACATGGGCATTATTCACATATCTTAATGGAAACTAAAATTTTCAACTCTACAGTGTCAATAATAACTAAGAGTTCAAAACATTATCATCCACCTGTAAGATTTTAAGAAAATTTTATATGGCCCACATTTAAATGATAAATGAAAACTCATGTCTTTAGAATTTTATTTGTGAAAGATATTATGGTGAATAACAATTTCTAAATAACTCTCAATTGGTATAACCTCTTTGGTTAATAAAAACCTTCAAGTTGCAAGTTTTAAACTCTCTGATGAAAGGAGGGTTATGAAATAAATCTTAATTTAAAATGGTCCATAGTCTAGCCTATCTCCATCAAAAAGAAATATGTGAGGTAAAGGCCATAGACTTGAAGATACTTTTTATATACACTATCATATGGTGAATCTTATTTTTCTCTAAACACTTAAACAACTATAACTGGAGGTATGTTTATGTTATTTATTTTCTGCTACAACTCTAAATTTTATCTTACATTTGGTATCAGAGCCATCCTTCATGCTATGTTGTTTAGTGATTTTAATTAGTGAAATTTCTATTATTTCCAATTGCCACATGTTTATACGGTAAAAGTTTGTATACACTAATTTAATTTTGGGATGAAATTTAAGTTGTGCTCAATGCAAATATAGAGCATGTGTACTCTAAATCCTAGAGAACAAGTTTTGTTTTGCATCTTTATTGGTATATGTGTAACGAATTAATATTGAGTTTTGAGATTAGAAGTATCAATTTGAAATTCATAGGATTATTATTTATATAGAACTAGACAGGTTCAAAGGTAGACATGTTGTAGGACTTTATTTTCTCTGATCTTAAATTGTCCAAATATAGTATTTGACAATATGCTAATGTGGACTAGTGGGTAATTTGACTAAAATACATGCCAAGGCACTTATAGTTTTCATAAATTTGATTTTGGATTTTGAATTTTTGATATTCGCCAAGTGCTCATCCAAGCATTTATGTTTGTTTCCTGGATATAAAATCTTGATTATTTGGAAAATAATTTGTGACAGTATGATGGCTCATATGACAAACATGCCTCAATAATTTGTACAATTTTCAATTGTAAATTGCTTTAGAGACTATTTTTGTGGTCCACTATATTTGGCATGATAACACAAATTATCTTTATGTTTTGAAAACCATAACGTTTTACAATAAATTATGGGGATAAAGTTTATTGTTACATGTGAGATTTGGATCATTCAAGTGAGTAATTTATTTAATTGCATTTTAGGTTTCTTTGCAATTATCATGTATTGAAATATTATTTCATGTCATTTTTGAGTGCATACTGTCATGATCAATATTAGAATTGGTTGGTCTTTATGATGCTATTTGAGGTGGTGAATAACAAAATGACTTAGGAGTGTCCATAGCATCTTAAGCCATGATGATAATCACATGAAGAAATTTCTACAAGACTTCATTAGGAATAAAGGCATCTAAGTGGTAATTAATTCATGAAGATAATGACTTGGCCCCATAGGGAGGTTATTATTTTTATGATTTAATTGGACTAAGATGGTGAATGTAGCATTAAGATGAGATTTTTCCTAGGCCCATAGGTATAGAAAATTTGATTTTTAGTGTTTATATTTACTACTTTTATAAATAAAGTTTTATAGTAAATCCATGCATGATGCGCCTCTGCCTATAGGAAGGTTGAATTTACTACTAAATTGACATTGGTTAATTTAGAATTAAAGTTTAAGTTTCATAGCATTAAAGTTTTTTTTGTTTTTTTTTTTGGAATCCATGGATCTATGTTTTGGTACTCATGTGTATGAATCACCCATCTCATTGAATAAAATATGTCAAATGAGAAACTAATTATGAGGCTAAGAGTGATCTAATTGCTCAAGAGTAAGAACTTGGGAATTTAATCCTATAAAGCTAAAGGTTTTGTGAAAGCTATTAATATTAATTTACAAGATCCATTAAGGTTTGACTCCCAATAAAAGTTATACTTTGCAAAAGTTAGGCATATAGGCATCCCACTAATGGTACATAAAGGTTCACCAATTTTGTTGTGCCATTTGGTTTTAGTGGGCACATTGTTAATCAGTGTATATACCTTAAGATTAGTAAGAGTAAATGTATTGTTTTTACGTCTAAATATGAATGACACAGTACTTGGAAGTAGTGATTTGATTTTGTCATGTAAGATATCCTATTTGCTATGAAGCTATAAGACAAGCATTATGGACCTCTTAAGGTTGTCAATTTTATGATAAGATATTTAAAGATTTTATAAAGATAACTTGGTTATAATTTTCTTCTCTAAGGACAATGATTATGAAAGCCAAAATAAACATATCGACATAAAGTAATTTAGTCTAAGAAAGAATTTTAAGAAACTAAAAGTATCCATTAAGTTAAAATTATTGAGCTAATATATATTAATTTCATAACTAAAGGTTTGCCGACAAAGCAGTATAAAAGTCTTTTGGACATATAGAACTTGTTAGCTCATTTGGTGTTTAATTTCTCTTTAATTATTTTATGTTTTGGAGACATATTTGGTTAGTTTTGGAGAATAAAATAAATGATTTTTATTTTGTGCACATAATATATATGTATTAAGTTAGATATATCTGTAGAGTTATATAAGGATGATATATCCGTGGAGATGTATAAAAGAGGACCGGAATGGCTAATAGGTAGTCCATTCATAAAGAATTAATGGCTCATAAAATACTTATGCAAGGATTACCATATTGTAAGGTTGAATTTATTCAACCATTTAATTGGCTTTATTCCGTGCCAAATTTGCTTGTAATTCAGCATTTAGTAACCCTGTATTTTGGTAGGTTTGTTGTAAGGGTAGTGAGTGAGATAGAGTGAAGTTTGCTCAAGAGTGTGCAAGAAAACAGAGTGTCGCGGCTGGGACTCGCGGGTGGACTCGCGGCTGCAAGCCGCCAGAAGCTGCACACGTGCCAAGCATGCTGGAAGATGAACAGTCATGCTAGCTGGAGCACTACAGGACAAAACAGGACAACTGGCCATACGGTTATCTCGCAACTGGATCTCGCGACTTGGTCAAGCCGCGAGGTCAAGCCGCGAGCCACCCCTGTTTTGCCAAAACCTGACGTTTCACATTCCTCTCCTCTCCAGTATAAATACCCCTTTAATCCACGATTGAAGGAGAGTTTCGAGAGAGAATTTTGAGAGAGAAACCCTAAAGAAAAAACAGATTGTTTTACCCACAATCTATACCTTAGAGTCTCTTCAAATTCCCTCACTCTCTTCCTCTCCATTGTCAAAACCTTGAGAGGCATTATACCAAACCTGGTTCTCACCATTATCATCTCTGTGAGACAGTCGTTTGGAGTTCTGGGAAGCAGTTAGGAAGGAACCAATATTCATTGGTTGATGCTACGGTCTAGTAGCGGAATCCGGGAAGCTAGAAAAGAAAAAGGTTCAGCGCAACCTCGTTGGAGCAAGAAGCTTGGAGGGCTTAGGTGCACTGGGTAGATTAGGCTTGGAGGGTCTATTGCTGTCCTTGTATCCCAACTGTATTTTCTAGTGGATTGATTACCGCTTGGAGGGCGGCGGAGAGGTTTTTCGCCGAGGTCTTCGGTTTCCTCTTCGATAACACATCGGGTGTTATCTTTGTGTTTGCATCTTCCTTCCTCTCTATCTCTGCCTTTACATTATCTGCTGTGGTTTAATTTTGTTATGGCTTAGATAGTTGTTTAACCAATTTCATATTATAGCATATGTTAAGTTTCCGCACACTAGTTGTTTGACATATTGCTTGTGTTGGTTAAGTTGGTTTTTGGGGGTCTAAACGTTCAAAAGTGTTTTTGTACACGTTTTTAAACTTTCAATTGGTATCAGAGCGGGTACACTGCTGTTTGGTTTCATTACCATTGTGTGATCCTTGACTCCCTTTTTGAGATGGATAGGTCTCAATCCCTTAATGCACCTCCATATTTTGATGGAAGTAATTATGCGTTTTGGAAGGTTCGTATGAGAGCTTTTCTATGCTCTATTGATGAATCCGTGTGGGATGCTGTTGAGATTGGTTGGACCAAACCTGAGGCAGCCAAATCCACATGGGATAAGGCAGCACTTGCTGCATCTAATGCTAACAGTAAAGCACTAAATGCTATTTTCTGTGGTGTGTCTCCAGATGAATTTCACAGGATTTCTCACATTACCATTGCCAAAGATGCATGGGAGATTCTGGAAACAACTTATGAAGGCACGAAGAAAGTGAAAGACACCAAGTTACAAATGTTGACCACTCGGTTTGAGGAGCTTAAAATGAGTGAGGATGAGTCTTTTGACTCTTTCTATGGGAAGCTAAATGAGGTGGTTGTCAGTAAGTTTAACTTGGGGGAGAAAACGGAGGACTCAAAGATTGTAAGGAAGATCCTTCGATCATTACCGGAAAGTTTTCGTGCTAAAGTGACAGCCATTGAAGAGAGCAAGGATCTTGACGACATCAAAGTACAGGAGCTGGTTGGTTCTCTGCAGACTTATGAGATGTCGCTGCCCAATCAACGGAAGAGTAAATCCCTTGCTCTAAAGACCATTAATGAGAAGGTGGAAGATCAAGACTCATCGGGAAAAGATGTGGTTGACAAAGATGTAGCCTACCTTGTCAAAAATTTCAGAAAGTTTTTGAAATTCAAAAATAATGGGAAATTTGATGATAAGAGAAAATTCCAAAATTCTGGAAGGGAGAAGAGGGATTTCAAAAGGAAAGATGGAAAAGAATCCCAATCTACACAAGGTGTCACTTGTTTTGAATGTAACGGGCATGGACACTTTAAGAAGGAATGTCCGAATTATTTGAAATCGAAAGGCAAAGTGTATGCCACGACCTTGAGTGACTCAGACTCGTCTGACTCAGAATCTGAAGAGAGCTGTGATGGAGAGGGGAACTATTCAGCTTTTATGACTATTGCTCATGTTGAGTCGTCGGATGAGTTGAATTTGCTTGTACGAGACCTTGGAGAACATAGTGATGATGAATCACTAGGAATTGTTGAAGAATCAGAAGCTGAAGAAGAAGAAAGCACAGCAAACCTTCAAGAGAATTATAACTCACTCTTGGAGAAGTCGGGTGAATACACAAGGGTGGCCAAGGCTGCTGTGAGGAAAATGAAGAAGGCTGAGGAGGACTACAAAAGTCTCCTAATTCGATATAGGGAGGCCAAATGTGAGATAGAAACACTGAATGGTGAGTTGTCCGAAGCCTACACTAAAGTGAGATTTCTTGAGAATGAGGTTGTGCAAGCAAATGCTAAAATAGAGAGGGTCACCACCAAGAAGCTAGATGATGTGATATCATCTCAAAAGAGCTTTTCAGACAAATCCGGACTAGGATATACCGGAGGAAGTAGTTCATCTGGAAATGTCACTAAAGAAGTGAAGTTTGTAAAGGCCAAAGATCCAGTTGTAGATGATCTTACTGGTGTGAAGCTCGAGGTGGAGGAGAAGAAGAATGTGGTGGACCAACGGATGCTGAATCATCGTAATCAGTCTGTGGGCAGGTCTGAATCTCGTGCCAAGTCACGTCCACGACCACAAAGAGGTCCTAGAGGAACGTATGTGTGCCATTATTGCGGACTTCAAGGGCACACTCGACCAAATTGCCAAAAGCTGAGAGCAAAGAACAGTGCAACTCCTCAAAGGTCAGGAGGACCCAGAATTGATAGGAGAACTTGGGCAGGTGATCAATCTAGAGAGCAAAATGGAGATCCCGGACTGATGAACGTGATGAAGATGATTGGTGCATTCACCAACTGCTTGGAAAGCTTCTCACGAAGGTTTGAAAGCCCTAACTCCCGTACCCAATCCTTTAAGGAAATCACCCCAAACGCAAGTGACGTGTGGGTGAAAAGAGGTACTCATGCATAAGCATTACAACATGTCCATGCATTAATACTTCCTATGCTTTGTGACTATGTTTGTCTGGTATGCTTGTTGTTTTTGATTTTGGTTGTTTGCGTATCTTCTTGTGAATATTTCTTGATTTTGTTTTATCATTCTTTTTGTTTCTTGTGTCAAAAATCCAAAAATCACATAAAAATTAGAAAATCAAAAAGCTTGATTGACTTCGTTGGGTTTTGTCTCAAAACTTATTTTGCCTTGTACCTTTGTGCTAATGGCTTTGTACATTTTCGAGCATTGCTTGTTTTCATGCACTCATATCACTGTGGGAAAAATCTTGAAATCTATGTGATTGTTGTAAATAGATCTTCAAACTTGTCATGAATGATTAGTGAATGGTTATGTTGATCTTGAGACTTGCATAGACTTGTGTCTATATATCTTCCCACTTTTTATTTTTGTTTTGCTAAAAAGAGCTCACCAAATGTAAATCTCCAAATGAAAAGAGATATTGAGCTGCAAAAGCCTGTCGCACATTCTAGTATTTGACTAGGAAAAAGGGTAAGCGACCTTATATTAAAAGTGTATGTTCATTCAAAAAGGCCAAAGGCCTGTTCTTCAAAGAGAAATGTTACATATCCCTCTCACAATGAGAGATGATTGCCTCAAAAGATCAAAAAGATCAAATGTTATGATTGAAAGTGGAGTCAAATGAAAAGCTCCAAGTTATGTTATCAAGTTGTGTGGGAGGTCATATATACATATTTCTATAATTGAGATGGGTCACATGATCTAGTGCTAATTGTGTATGCCTTGGTTGAATTGATCATTGAAGCTTCACATTAGACAAAGGACTATCTCATTGTTGATATCCACACACAACACACAAGTTTATGTTCAATAAATGCCATATTCATTTGTGTGATTGTACTTGATAAAATGTGTTTTCACATGCTCAATCTTTGTTAATTCAAGCACAAAAAGATTTTTGAGTGTTTTTAGGTGTTTTTGGAAAGTATTTTGTTTGAAAAATCTGAAAATTTCAAAAATACAGTTTTGCCCTGTTTTGGCGGCTCAGTCGCGGGTATGTCAAGTCGCGAGGCTCAGTCGCGCATCTACGCTGGTCATTTTTGGCGACTTGTTCGCGAGTGGAAGGTCTAGTCGCGAGGTTCACTCAGAGATTTTTGCGGCTCAGCTCGCGACTCACTCGCGGGTAGACCTTCCAGTCGCGAAAAACACTTAGAAAAATTTTTCAAAATTTTGTTCTTGAGTGCTTTGGCGGCTTGAGCTGGCGACTGTGTGGCGACTTAATCCAGTCGCGAAAATCGCGTGTTTTGCAGAAACAGGAGTAGTTTTTAAACTTTTTCAGTTTTTCCCTCGAATTTTTGTGACTGTTCATCTTCTCTCTAAACTCTCTTCCTCCCAAACACTCTATGCTCCCTTTTCCAATCTCTAGTGTTGCACTCTTGTAGCTCAAAATCGTCTAGTTACAGGTATGGGTTTTCTGTTTTACACTTTTTTCTTCTTGATTTTGTGCTTTTACCCTTTGATTTTTCGCATATGATTGTGTTTTTGAAATGGGTTTTTGTTTCGGTTTCTGCTACCTGTTCTTGCTTAGCTTGTGGATGCTGTTGCTATAGTTTGTGTTAATGATAGTCATATTCTTATTACTCTTCATCTTGTGCTTAGCTAAGTGTTTCTTTTATTTCAATCTGAACTTTGAGCTGTTGAGCTGTTTCTATTGGTTCTTTTTGAGGTTGTGAGTTTTACTGTGCTAGATTTGCATGTTCTAGTGTGTTAATCTGTGGGAAGCTTCTGTTAGGCTCAATATACTGTTTGTGTGTCATATCATTTTTCCATTATCTGTCTCAATGTCATTTATCTGCCTTTAGGATAGTTTCACCATGTTGTTCATGTGTTTCCTATCCTAGGCTTGGTTTATCCATATGTTTGAACTTAGTAGCTTGCTGTTTAAGTTTTTAAAGTTCATTTGTATGGTTGATATCTCTGTGTTTATTACATGGTACTGACTGGTTATGCACATATATTGCTCTATGTTGTTGTGGCCTTTTCTGATTGTTCACAGATGGCTCCCTCACCTCAGAAGAAGAAATCTACTGCAAAGAAGGTTGACAAAAGATTAAAGATGGATTCTAGACTGTTTAGATCAATTCACCACTTTGAGAGATACAAGGATAACTTCTTGAATGCAGGAATCATTCAAGAGAGATTTGTAGATTTGGAGGACTTAAGGCAAACATTTATTCCCAGCTGTTTTGAAGGAAGAGGATGGGAAAAGCTTCTGGGTGGTTTCCCTGTTGTGTGTGAACCCTTAATTAGGGAATTTTACTCAAATGCTGTGATAAAGGATAATGAATTGAGTTGCTGGGTGAGGGGTAAAGAATTTGTCTTGGATGCTCATGTCATAGATGATGCATTAGGGCTTGAAGGATTAGATGATGAAGAATTTATCAATTACAAGGATAGGAGTGTGTCTATTGAAACAATTCAACAAAGGATAGGTGGGCAGAGAGAAGGGAAATGTTTGAATACCACTGCCTTTCCAGTGGACATGAGGTGCCTTACAATAATTATGATGTTTAACCTCTATCCTATTAAGAAATTGACTACAATCAATTGTGCTAGAGCAGTCTTTCTGATGGATCTCAAAGAAAAGAACTTCATAGACATAAGTTCCCACATTTATGACACCATTGTGGATGAGACTAGAACCACCTCTAGGCCTAAATTGATCTTTCCAAGTTTGCTAATGAGGATTTTTAGGAGTAAGGGTGTTCCAATCCCTCAAGACATCAGTCTCATGTCTACACCCTCTGCAATCAACAAGCTTACATGCAAAAGGATAAGTGTTAGGATTCCAGGAGAAGAAGATGAAGGTGATGAAGGAGAGGCTGCCCCAATGGAGACTGAAGCAGAGGCAGCAGGGCTTGCATCAACTTCAACACCTAGGAGAAGTGGCAAAAGACACAGAGCTTCAACTTCTGCAGACACACCTCCAGATGCTTTCCAGATCATTCTGGAAAGGCTTGATGGGATCAGGGCAGTCCAAACTGAGCACTCTGACAGGATGAGAGCCATGCAAGACCAGATTGATGTCTTGGCTGCTAAACTTGACAGCTTCACAACTCAGCATGACCAGTGACCCTTTGGCCATTCCTGTCAAAAAGGGGGAGAAGTTCATTGATGATTGAGAAGCAGAAAAGCAGCTCTTAAGGGGGAGTAATTAGTTGAGGGGGAGTTGCCAAAAACAGAAACTTTGTTTATATATGTTTATGATTAGTGTTTTTATGGTTTTGATACACTGTGTTTTGGTGTATAGCTGTTTCTAACTCTTTTCATATACTCTTGGTTTAATCTTTAATATATTTTGATGATGTTATTCAGGAAGTTTTTGTGTTTGTACCCATGTGCTTTTGTAAGATTTTAGGGTTTTTGTTTTATGCATAGTTTGTAGGCTTTATGGTATGTACCTTGCTTAAGTGCAGCCTTTATGCTATGTTGAAATCAGTACCTTAATCTAAATGTTCTGCATTTTGGTTCATGTACTGTCACTCTTGTGCCCTTGTAGGATTGTTCCTAGATGCATATGCCTTGTGTGCAATGCATTGGTTGAGTGTTGTGCATACGAGTGTCTTGCCTTGTGCTTGTTAACTTGTATGTCCTTGTGTTCATTCCAAGTGTGAATGAGCACTGTGATCACTACCTTGTGGTGTTCACTTGTTTGATCAAGCCATGGTTTGTTTATTAACTCCATCTTTGCTTGATCACATATTGCCTGTTTCATATGCATTTATAATTTTCTGCTTACAATGATCATGGTGTATTGTTGTGTTTCAGGAGTATTATGTTCATATGATTCAAGTGCTTCACAGCTTCTAGAGTTAGGTGTGAGTGAGTTTTGTTCAACTGTTCCCAACTCACATGTTAAGTCTAGAGTCTGTTTTAGGGTTTTGTCACGGAATAGCCAAAGGGGGAGATTGTAAGGTTGAATTTATTCAACCATCTAATTGGCTTTATTCCGTGCCAAATTTGCTTGTAATTCAGCATTTAGTAACCCTGTATTTTGGTGGGTTTGTTGTAAGGGTAGTGAGTGAGATAGAGTGAAGTTTACTCAAGAGTGTGCAAGAAAACAGAGTGTCGCGGCTGGGACTCGCGGGTGGACTCGCGGCTACAAGCCGCCAGAAGCTGCACACGTGCCAAGCATGCTGGAAGATGAACAGTCATGCTAGCTGGAGCACTATAGGACAAAACAGGACAACTGGCCATACGATTATCTCGCGACTGGATCTCGCGACTTGGTCAAGCCGCGAGGTCAAGCCGCGAGCCACCACTGTTTTGCCAAAACCTGACGTTTCACATTCCTCTCCTCTCCAGTATAAATACCCCTTTAACCCACGATTGAAGGAGAGCTTCGAGAGAGAATTTTGAGAGAGAAACCCTAAAGAAAAAACAGATTGTTTTACCCACAATCTATACCTTAGAGTCTCTTCAAATTCCCTCACTCTCTTCCTCTCCATTGTCAAAACCTTGAGAGGCATTATACCAAACCTGGTTCTCACCATTATCATCTCTGTGAGACAGTCGTTTGGAGTTCTGGGAAGCAGTTAGGAAGGAGCCAATATTCATTGGTTGATGCTACGGTCTAGTAACGGAATCCGGGAAGCTAGAAAAGAAAAAGGTTCGGCGCAACCTCGTTGGAGCAAAAGCTTGGAGGGCTTAGGTGCACTGGGTAGATTAGGCTTGGAGGGTCTATTGCTATCCTTGTATCCCAACTGTATTTTCTAGTGGATTGATTACCGCTTGGAGGGCGGCGGAGAGGTTTTTCGCCGAGGTCTTCGGTTTCCTCTTCGATAACACATCGGGTGTTATCTTTGTGTTTGCATCTTCCTTCCTCTCTATCTCTGCCTTTACATTATCTGCTGTGGTTTAATTTTGTTATGGCTTAGATAGTTGTTTAACCAATTTCATATTATAGCATATGTTAAGTTTCCGCACACTAGTTGTTTGACATATTGCTTGTGTTGGTTAAGTTGGTTTTTGGGGGTCTAACGTTCAAAAGTGTTTTTGTACACGTTTTTGAACTTTCACATACATTATAATACATGGAAGACATGAGTAATATCATGGCCATGTTAAAGTTAATATCATTTATCAAGTAATTTAAATGTCAAGTGGGCCAAGTGAGAGAATGTAAGATTTTAAGAAAATTTTATATGGCCCACATTTAAATGATAAATGAAAACTCATGTCTTAAGGGTTTTATTTGTGAAAAATGTTATGGTGAATAACAATTTCTAAGTAACTCTCAATTAGTATAATTCATTTGGTTAATAAAAACTTTGAAGTTATAAGTTTTAAACTCCTTGATAGAAGGAGGGTTATGGAACAAATCTTAATTTAAAAGAGTCCCTAGTCTAGCCTATATATATACCTTGTCTCCGTCAAAAAGAAATATGTGGGGTAAAGGTCATAGACTAGAAGACACTTTTTATATACACTATCATATAGTGAATCTTGTTTTTCTCTAAATACTTAAACAACTATAGCTAGAGGTATGTTTATGTTATTTATTTTCCACCGCAACTCTAAATTTTATCATACACCACCAAATACCAATAGAAAAGCTGCAAGATTCTAAATTTACATCTAGAGAACCACAAAAACCTCCAAAGAGACCAAAATCCCAACTCTCCAAAAAACTCCTCCAATCTATAAACCCCCTCCCCCCCCCCCCCCCCCCACACACAAAAAAAAAAAAAAAAAAAAAAAAAAAAAAACTCTTTAATTTGACACAAACCCAAAAGGCCAAATCACATATCATTCCCTTAGTCCATAAAACTTATTATTCTCATAAAGTGCCAAAAGCTTAAGTCATACATAAAAAATATGAAGTTTCTTATATTTTGTTATAAAAAGTAGAAAATTTAGCTTTTAGATTTTGTCATGTTTGGATGTGAAAGTGAATAAACTATTTATTTAAAGATTAGTTATGATTTTTTAATACCTCTATAGTCTTCATCATTAGCTTAATTGCTAAGCATGATAAAAAAAAATTCTGCAACATCTCCAAATAAAGTTGCCATGAAATGTCTAGTTGTACATATCATCCAACTTAACTTCAACTCGACATCTGAAGTTGGACAACAAAATTAATAATCAATTAGATAGAATGATCAACTTATATAAGGACAATTTTTTTTTATCCATACCATTAGTATTACAAGGGGTTTTTAGTAGTGTACATATTGTGGATTTTTAATAGCTTTTTCCTTGCCATATAAGTATGAAAATTCTTCATTGTAGTCCACACCAGTTTCTTTGTGACACTTCCTACAAGCCATGTACCAAAAATTTTGGTCCAACTTTGTAATGCATATTGTTGCATTTATCCAAAAATTGGGTCACTGCATCAATTGTTTGTTACACATTTCTATTATTTAGTTGATGATTTTTTTTTTAATCCAAATGAAAGAAACTACAATAATAGGCCAAACAAGACATTACCATTTGAACCAAAGTTGCTATTAAAGAAATCTCAATAATATTTTCTATTATTGGTGACAAGGAGCTTGATGAAGCTGTGAGGTAATGCTTTTCAGTGATTATTTCATTTAGCTGCTTTTCCTTTTCAGTAGCCCTATCAAAAATTAAAAGATACTGCAAATGTAAAAATACAATAGTATATATATTGTCACGTATAGTCAAAATAACATTATATAATCAAGAATGACTAAAGATAGCCTTGTATGTGTGAGTAAATGTAAATAAAGTACAACTAGAATATAACATAATTAGATGATGATTTTCAATTAATTAGTATGGGATTTTTAAAAGTGTGATATACACAAGGTGTTTAGTTGTGTATAGTTCTTAAAAAAATAAAAAGGAAATAAAGGAATCTATTTATTTTTGTAGATTATTGATGCACACGAGTCCTAAACTCTGTTAAAACTAATGCATTTATAAATTGAATTGAAGTCATTTTGATGAATGCTTTAAAAAAGTGGATATTAATCATTTATATGAAGTAGCAAAGAATTTAAAAAAGATGCATATTGTACCAGGTTCATAATACAATTGCTTCGGGAATGCGTGGATCAATGATGAAGGAACTTGATGATCTTGTTGAGAGAGATAAACCTATGATAGATAAAAATGTTAGGGTAATCAGCAATTACTAAGCCATTTTTTTTTTCAAAGACTCTACCATTATACAAAATAACTTTTAATCTTGTTGCCATAATAATAGGGGTCTAGTAGTGAACATTCGTGCAAGGGTAGCCGATTTGTTGGTAACAAACTAATCCCACAAAGACAAAATTATTGGTTTCAGCCTATAATGTATAAACCAACTGATAGCAGTCAAAATTTATAATCATTGCTTGTTATTATGTGAAAGAAGAGTTCAAAAGTGCTGGTTTATACCTGTCTTTTATTAATAACAATAATAGTCAATTTTAGATTGGCTAGGTATAAAGAACCGAATCTGAAAGAAATCTGTTGTGGAAAAGACAGAAAAAAAAATTATTAAATTTTGTAACTGGTCAATTAGAATGACTTCTTGGATCATCGATGGGCCATTTCTAGTTTGAAGTTGTCAAGCCAGGCGCACATCAATTGTAACAACAATGACATCTAAAAATAAATAAATGTCATATCATTGTTGGTTAAAATTAGACTATAAGAGGTATGAGAATTAATATTGCATTTCATTTTTTTGATAAGTAAATTAATATTCCAATTCTCGCCGACAAGTGCAAAGTAATCCATATGTTTATGGAACTCGGTAAAAGGAACAAAGTTAAAGGAAGGTGTAGGGACTGGTGAATCATCATCTGATACTTCTTCAACCAACGTAGTTGGATTGATTGTTCACTAGTAAACATTATCAACAATTCGATGCTCTAGTTTGATTGCTTTGACAATCACATTATGGATGTAATATGTCCTTGTTATATGTGTAACCTATGGTTGATCATGACAATCTCACATTGATTAAAGATAGTAGCGTGTACTTTATTGCCCTAAGTAGAATTGTTAGATATGTGAAAGGGTAAAAATGAGCATCTACATTACAAGCACTATCACATAAAATTGAAAGAGTAGATTGTTAATTTACTTGACTATCAACCAATATGAGCCTTGTATATTTGGTTAGGCTTTGTTGTGATGTACATGTTATTGTCTTCTCAGCGACAACAGTCTTCACCTTCTAATTTCTAGTTTTTGGAGTAATGTATTTAATATAATTATATAATGTACGCATCCTATTAAGTTAAGAATGGAAATAAGAAAAATAATGCATCAACTATAGTTAATAGTACAATATTTAATAAGAATGATATGGATCTTGACCAAAATGATAAGTATTAAGCAAGAGCATTTCACAAAGAATGCTACTAGTTTGACATTAAAAAAAAAAAAATTATGAATTCGAATACTTGCATTTAAAACAAACCAAGAAATATACATACAACCAAAGTTTGGAAATCAAGGTCATAACAAGGACTAATCCCACACATTATACAGTTAACACCAACAATACAATAACAGTTTTAGAAAGCTATTTTTAGAACTTACACACAGCAGAAAACTGCCATACACAAATCATATTTATAGATAATTTTCGTAGACTCAAACAATGGAATTTGTATGGACTACTCCTTAACAATTGTCAAAAATTAATAATCTCTAAGAACAATTCAGCAAAATAATAACATGATGAGGTTAAATGACTACTATAATTGAGTAAACATGCATATTTCTATTACTTTTCTCACAAATGAGCAAAATTTTCTAATTCAATAGGCTAAACTCCAATTAGACTGAGATCCTTTAGCTAGCTATCATACCAAATAATAAAAAATATATGAAATGACAATACAAAATATTTGTTATCTGTTTTAAAAATTCACTAGTTTGAAAACAATTAAACCAAAGAAAAATATAGAATACCAAAGCTCATTAATTTTTTTCTAAAATATTGTTAAAAAAATAAATTAATATGTTTCAAGTTTCAAATTGATAGAAGAAGGGGAAAACAAAGTATCATGAATATATGCCATTGGTCACTCATCCCAATCTGGTTGCTCTACATCCCAAATTCCAAAGCAAATACTATCAAAAAACAAACTTGACTTTAATAACATGCATGTATAAAAATAAAACTTCAACAACCACTCTATATTTCTTCATCAAATATTTGATAGAAATTGAAGCAATGAAACTAAAAAGAATGATCTTGTTGAGAGAGATAAACCTATGATAGATAAAAATGTTAGGGTAATCAGCAATTACTAAGCCATTTTTTTTTTTCAAAGACTCTACCATTATACAAAATAACTTTTAATCTTGTTGCCATAATAATAGGGGTCTAGTAGTGAACATTCGTGCAAGGGTAGCCGATTTGTTGGTAACAAACTAATCCCACAAAGTCAAAATTATTAGTTTCAGCCTATAATGTATAAACCAACTGATAGCAGTCAAAATTTATAATCATTGCTTGTTATTATGTGAAAGAAGAGTTCAAAAGTGCTGGTTTATACCTGTCTTTTATTAATAACAATAATAGTCAATTTTAGATTGGCTAGGTATAAAGAACCGAATCTGAAAGAAATCTGTTGTGGAAAAGACAGAAAAAAAAAATTATTAAATTTTGTAACTGGTCAATTAGAATGACTTCTTGGATCATCGATGGGCCATACTAATAAATGATCTCTCACACGCGTACACTACAAAGAGATTGAAAATAATCATTCCAACCCAAGATCCACAAACTGGGTCTAACGGAGAAGAACGAGGAGGAGGAGGAGATGAACAGGAGAAAGGAGGATGATCCAGAAGAAGCAGCAGCCAAGGAGTCATTGTCCATAGAGCAAATCTTCGCTAGCAAAGAGGTGCCTCCATGGCAAAAGCAGGTGACTATAAGAGCCTTGGTGGTGAGCTTCGTGTTGTCTATTCTGTTCACCTTCATAGTGATGAAGCTGAACCTGACCACTGGGATTATACCGTCCCTCAACGTGTCTGCTGGGCTTTTGGGGTTCTTCTTCATCAAGACTTGGACCAAGTTGGTTCAGAAATCTGGGATGTTAAAGCAGCCCTTTACAAGGCAAGAGAACACTGTTATTCAGACCTGCGTTGTCGCCTCTTCTGGCATTGCTTTTAGCGGTATGGGCTTCTCTCTTTACAATAGATATATATATATATATATATATATATATATAACTGCTTTTCATTAATATTAATGTTTGATCTGAAATATATATGTGTGTGGTTTTTCATTTCATGTTGTCAACAAATATTTTTGAAACCTATCCTAAATCCTAATCCACAAAGTCAGATTTCTTTATGCTCAAACAAATATATTTTCTTTTGAATATGGTATTATTTACATAATTCTTCTTATAGAAAGCAGATTATAGAAAACCACTGAATTACAACGCTCTCAATATGTAAACATGATTGTTTTTATTACTATTGTAATTTGAATGATATCATATCATGCTTTGGCGTTGGTTTTTAAAGTTTGTTGAAGCTACTGGAACTGGGATTTCATTTCTTGGAACTCGGCCCTTTAAGGCTTTAACGGTGGTTTCCCATTTTTTGGGGGTGAGAATATGAATATTATGTTCAGGGGTACAGAGTTGAAACTTGACATATAATTTACAAAATAAATAAAAGTACTACAATTGAAAAATGGTAATCATAATTTAGCATGGATGTTAAAGAATTATGAGAAAAATTGTGATTTAATTGGACCATGATCCTTGGCCACGTGACCCTTATGACGTGAGTTAATATTCCACAATTGTGGGTCGCTAGTTGGTTGGTTCAATTCACAATTGTACACACGTTTGATCAAAGACCTAAATTTAGTTCAGTTAGGCGGTGTTTCTTGTGGATATTTCCTCGCATAATAAATACTACCACTCCTACCCGTATTCTTTTCCTGTGGTCCCTCCACAGCCTCTACTTCTTAGAATCAGAAATATTGTCAGGCAATAATAGATAGAAGTGGGAAACAGAAGTGCCTTTTTTTAGATATGGGGGGAAAGTAGTTCCGTCAAGTAAAGAAAGCTATGAATGAAACCAAACTAACCAAAAATATGTGAACTTTAATGGCTTACGAAAAGGATAAAAGGATAAACAATTCAATGGTATCCGATCCTCTCACCGTGTGATATGGCTGCATCTATTCTAAGATAGGGGAGTATTACATTGTTCTTTATTTAAAAAAAAAAAAAAAAAAAAAAAAAAAAAAGAAAAGAAAAGAAAGAAGTGTAAAGCTCAGATTATATTAGAATAAAATTTTTATCTTGTATAAAAAAAAAAGATATAAAATAATGAAAATTAAAATAAAGAGGACATAGTAATTATTAAAGATTATTATATTTTAAAAAAATTGTTTGGATGTTTGTGGGGGTAGGGGAGGGGAGGAAGGGAAATGATCATATTACTATTATAAACTTCGAATAAGTTAAATATTTTGGTTTGTTTTGGTAAATTACATTTTACCACTCAAATTAACATTTAACGATTGCTTCCCATTAAATGCCTCGTCTATTATAAGTTATTTTTAATTTATATTTATTTTATTATTTTTTAAAGTACAAATATACTTTTATTCAACTTTAATTTTTTGTCTTAATATTATGAAGATTGATGATAATGATGATGATGAGCATTGTAATTTCATTTAGTTCTACTTAACACCATAAAAAAGGTACTTATTTTCCTTACACGAGTGCTAGACTTTGGATTACTAACTGGCCATCTTTGGCAAATATCGAAAGGCATTTTCATTGATTAGTTTGTTTCAAAGAGAGTTTAATCCCTAACATATATTTGGATTCAGTTCAAAGGACTATAACATCAGGTGAAGCAGATATGCTATTTTAGTCAGATTTCCTACTGGAGAGAGAGATTTGTTAGGGGGATGATGAATCTTCTAAATAATTAAGATATGATTGTATGCAACATTCAAGATTTGTAGTAGCCTACATGGAGGATTTTGAATATCTTGTAATGGATAGAATCCTTAAGTTTGTGTCAATCATACTCAAAATTTAAATTGCATTCATATGAGAACCATACAATCTTTTTACCAGGTCATATCTTGCTAAACTATCTTTTGTTGAGTTTGAATGAGCAGGCGGCTTCGGTAGTTACCTCTTCGGAATGAGTGAAGTTGTTGCTAAACAATCTTCAGAAGCTACCAGTGCAAAAGATATTAAGAACCCAGCATTAGGATGGATAATTGGGTTTATTTTTGTTGTTAGCTTTCTTGGCCTCTTCTCGGTGGTGCCTCTTCGAAAGGTAACATACAAAGAACCCAGTACTAATAGTCAAGAGCCATTTCTTGACCAATACGTATCTCAACAACTGCTTGACTTGTTGGCATACTCTTCTGTTAGTTTCTACTACTATAAGTTCATACATATTTAAATCCGCAACATGCCTTTCTATCTCTCTGTATTCCTCCATGAATTACACATTGGGGTTGATTCAAAGGTGAAAGTGTTTTTAAGAGGAATTAGGGTTTTTTTTTTTGGGCTTAAAAACCTTTTTCAATGGTCTTAGCAAAACTAGCATTGGATTTTTTTGGGGGTTCAGTTTATGGAAGAGTAAAAATAGCATAGAGTGCTTTGGCCTACGACATATAGGAATTCAAAATCTTCGGAGATGGGAGAAAGAACCCATAAATTTGGGAGATTATTTTGCAAATATGTTATATAACCATGAGTATGTCAATCACCATGAGTTATAGTATAGTTGAAACTTCCTTCTCCTTTTATAATGGGATAAAGGTTGAGGTCCTGGATCAAAACTCATTGAATGCGTGTTTTAACTTACTAATATAAAAAATCACGGGTTTGTCAATCAATATATGAAGTTGACATTTTTATTGCAAAGAGAAGTAACAAAAGTTCATACATAAGAATTATCCTCCATCGCTTGATCATACTTTTCACTTATGATTTATCTCATCTCTCTGAAGTCAAATCCATGAAAGTAAGGCATTTTTTTATTAGATATATATATATATATATATATAGTAGTTGGGGTTGACTTTTGCCATGCATATATCCATGAACATGTGTAATATAAAATGACATTATGATTGAATCCGGTTTCATTTCCAACTTCTAACTTTTTATATCCTCTATACTTTTTGAATATATCTAATGTACAATATGGCACAGATTATGATCATAGACTTCAAATTGACATATCCAAGTGGCACTGCAACTGCCCATCTTATCAACAGCTTTCACACGCCTCAGGGTGCCAAGCTAGCAAAGTGAGGCCATGACACTCCTCATCAAAACACTTTCCTTTGTAATTTATTTCATAAACACATTAACTTGGTGATAACAATTTTTTACCATTATTTCATTATAGAAAACAAGTGAGAGCATTGGGCAAGTTCTTCTCCTTTAGCTTTCTTTGGGGTTTCTTCCAATGGTTCTTCACTGCAGGTGATGACTGTGGATTTGTAAGCTTCCCTACTTTTGGTCTCAAAGCCTATGAGAACAAGTATGTAACTCTCCTTTAGTACTTGTATTCAAGTATACATTTTTATAATTCATATGCTGAGGAAATCTAGAGAATGAGTATTGAGTTGCAATTGTTTTAATTGGATGGTACAATGATACTAATGTTGATTCTATTCATGCTTCTCGTGTGAAGAAGAAATTTGATACCCAACAACACGTATCAAACTATCAATAAACAATTAGCTATGTTTATTGGGTAATTCATTTGGTTCTTATCTTTGTTTAAGCTTGGTGGTCAAAATGGTGTTAAATAAATGATAAGGGCATTTGGTGTTCCTCTCAACTCTAGTCGTTTATCTTTATTTTAATTTTGAGTTTTTGTGGAAATCCAGGTTCTACTTTGATTTCTCAGCTACTTATGTTGGTGTTGGAATGATCTGTCCATATCTAATTAACATATCTCTACTTGTTGGAGCAATTCTTTCATGGGGTATCATGTGGCCTCTCATAGATAACAAAAAGGGCTCTTGGTACTCTGCAGATCTCAGCCCAAGTAGCCTACATGGCCTGCAAGGTTACAAGGTAACTCATCTTAATTTCCATGTTAATAAGTACAATAATGCTAAGACACAACATACATAACTTGTTGAATTGCTAAGATGTAACGTCACTTTCACTAGCATCACGTTTATTTTGCACCAATCCAATCTCCCACCTCAACAGTTGGGAAAATGTTATGAAATTTGTTGTTTCTTTAGACTCATTATAAAAAGCCTATGGTATTAATTGCTGGCATTAAGAAGGCTTTATGAGCTTCTGCTTCTTTCCTCTTTGTTGTAGGTCTTCATAGCTATAGCCATGATCCTTGGTGATGGCCTCTACAATTTCCTTAAAGTCCTTAGTCGAACTCTATTGGGTTTGTATAAACAACTAAGTAAGAAAGACTCAGGTGTAGTTATCCCTGTAGCAGGTAACTCCTCCCCTCAGAATACTCCGTCACAGTCTTATGATGACCAAATTCGGACCCAACTATTTCTCAAGGACCAGATTCCATTATGGCTTGCCATAGCTGGTTATGTGACTATAGCAATTATATCTGCTGCAACACTTCCCCATATATTTCATCAGCTCAAATGGTACTACATTGTTGTTATTTACATCATAGCACCACCATTAGCCTTTTGCAATGCTTATGGTTGTGGGCTGACAGACTGGTCCCTAGCATCCACATATGGAAAGCTAGCTATCTTCACGATTGGTGCATGGGCAGGTGCTTCTCAAGGTGGAGTTCTCGCAGGTCTAGCAGCATGTGGGGTCATGATGAACATTGTGTCCACAGCATCTGACTTAATGCAAGACTTTAAGACAGGTTACATGACATTGGCTTCACCAAGGTCCATGTTTGTGAGTCAAATTATTGGAACAGCAATGGGTTGCGTTATTTCTCCTTGTGTCTTCTGGCTCTTCTACAAGGCTTTTAATGGTCTTGGAACTCCAGATTCAGAATACCCTGCACCTTTTGCTCTTGTTTACCGTAACATGTCGATATTGGGTGTTCAGGGGTTCTCGGCTTTGCCAAAGCACTGCCTCACACTTTGCTACGTGTTCTTCATTGCAGCCGTAGTCATTAACGGTATTAGAGATGCAGTGGGAAAGAAAAGGGCTAGTTATATTCCACTTCCTATGGCAATGGCAATACCCTTTTATCTTGGATCTTACTTTGCCATTGATATGTGTGTAGGGAGCTTTATACTGTATGTGTGGGGGAAGTTAAACAAGGCTAAGGCTGATGCGTTTGGACCTGCTGTAGCATCTGGGTTGATTTGTGGGGACGGGATTTGGACTCTACCAAGTTCAATACTCGCTTTGGCAGGTGTCAATCCACCCATTTGCATGAAATTCTTATCGAGAGGAACAAATGTAAAGGTGGATGGTTTCTTAGCGTCTTAAGGGCCAGTCTGGATTGTTGTCGAAAATAGAGCTATTGTGTAGAGCTTTGCAAAAAGGATCTATTACTGAAAATTTGAAGGTGTTTGGTAAATTGCAGTTATAGAACTTAAAGCTAAAACAACTGTTTGTCCATTGTGAATCCACCATGTGCGTGTTCAATTCCCGCCGTTCACCCATGAAAATAAATAACAAAACTATTTTTTTTGTTTTTTTTAAAGACCAAGAAACAAATTCTATTTTCTCTTTTATCCTATTTACTACGGCGACAAAGAATCAAATTATCACTGTATTTAATCATTTTTCTACTTCTTCTTTCAAGTGCAGGATAACCCCAAGGGGCTGCAGGTTTTTTTTCTACCAATTGGAGCCCTCACTTTACCACCCCTATGGGAATGGTCTACTACTATAGGACGCTTACCTAACCAACATTTAGATCCGGCTCTAGAAGTGGGAAATGGGAAATAACAAATTAGTACATTATAATGGTGATTTTTATTTTAGAAATACTAGACATAAAAATAAAAAGCATTTAGTAAGTATTACTATTTTATTTTTTTATATATACTTATCATCCGACTTGAATCGAAATAACACTTGAAGACTTATTAATAGTAATTGGTGCATTCCAAATAAGAAATTGAGTTCAGACTGTTCATCACAGTTTGGTTTGTTTGCATTCTGGGGTGAGGGAAATTGCCCAATTAATTTTTCTTAAATGGGTTCAATGGATGGAAAATGCTATTAATTACATCATCTATTTTAAAAAAATGATAATTTATTTTAGAATTCATTTCAATTTTGTTCTCTTTTTTCACCCTCTCCCCTATCTTATTATTGTATTTAATGGAAAATGTAGCAAATCTAATGGCAAGTTTGGTTTGTAATGAGATTCTATTCATTTTCTATTTTCATTTTATGTACTCATTTTCTATACTCAAATTTTGTATTCATTTTTTGTTTCCATCTATTTTTTTGTTTTGTCTTTCCCTTGACACCTTTTTTTTTTTTTTTTTTTTTTTTTTTTTTTTCTAATAACCACCAACAAAGAGAGAGAGAGAGAGAGTGTGTGTGTGTTCTTTGATGTGACAAGTAAGTAACAGTGGGACCCACAGATTTGATTTTTTACGAAAATGACACTATATTTATTTTCAAGAAAATGAAAATACCAAAAAGTTGGAATTAGTTTTTCTATTCAAATCCTATTTTTTGGATATTAAAAATGCAAACTAAATACAAATACAAAACCAAACAAGTTTTTTAGTGATGTGTTCCATAAAAACTGAAAATGAATACAAAATACATCCATTTTTTGCTCAAACCAAACAGGTCATAAGTATCCTCACTTGGATAACAATTTTGTTGCAGAACTTTGTTTTTGTTTTTTGAATGTTACCATTGGTTACTGGTCGGCGACAACGTACGGATGCCAACTGATGACTGCCAGTCTTTGACACCATTAGCCACCGGTCACCTCTAGCTAGTCTTTGCCACTGTCGATCTCTGCCATTGCGGTCCGTTGGTGGCAGCCAGTCTAGCGGACATAACGATCGATGTAAGCTTTATTGTGTTATAATATTATTCGATAACAAAGTATGGCCACTCTAGTTTATTCACATAAATTTATTGTACTATAATATTATTTCCAGTAGCATTAACTTATTACTTTGCCGTATTGATCAATGTATTATAATATTATTTGATATTAATTCAGTAGGTGTGGGTCTTAGTTCAATAGTTTGTGACTTTTTTTGGTTTGTACTTTGTATATAAATACTAGATAGGGCTGCACATGCAAGACACATGCTGGCTTTAGTAAAAAAAAAAAAAACATAGCGATTAAGTTTAAATTTAGATTATATTTTTAACATGAATGCAAAATATAAATCAAATGATTTTTAAAGTATGTATATATTTTACCATCAAAAGAGATATTAAAGTGATCACATTTGAAAGAAATACAAAGATTATAGTAGCTAACATAATACATCACAACATTATATATTAACATACTTCAAATATATACACGTGCTTTGAAAAGCACCGTATCAAAAGTATATATGATGTGCAAAAAGAACCCCAAAATGTTGATTCTAATAATAGACACATGGATTAACAAAAATGAGGTTATGTTTTGGCCACTACATTTAGTTATATAAAAAGACAAAGTGATACATTATATAGGAATAATGTATCTATTTGTCTTTTGTATGTGCCTATTTTTTTCAACACAGTTCCAAAAGGACATGTCTTGCATTATATAGAGCTTTAAACTTCATTTTCATGGATTTTCTTGAGGCAGATCATGAATGGCAACGATGTTGAACTTATAGCACGATTCTGTAGGGATGTCCAACTTTACTACTCTCACTTGAATGAGAAACTTCTATTTAGAGGAGAGCATGGCAAAGCTTTCAATATTTTTGATTCCATCCTATAACCAAAAATGTACTCAATACACATGGGCATTATTCACATATCTTAATGGAAACTAAAATTTTCAACTCTACAGTGTCAATAATAACTAAGAGTTCAAAACATTATCATCCACCTGTAAGATTTTAAGAAAATTTTATATGGCCCACATTTAAATGATAAATGAAAACTCATGTCTTTAGAATTTTATTTGTGAAAGATATTATGGTGAATAACAATTTCTAAATAACTCTCAATTGGTATAACCTCTTTGGTTAATAAAAACCTTCAAGTTGCAAGTTTTAAACTCTCTGATGAAAGGAGGGTTATGAAATAAATCTTAATTTAAAATGGTCCATAGTCTAGCCTATATATATAGCCTATCTCCATCAAAAAGAAATATGTGAGGTAAAGGCCATAGACTTGAAGATACTTTTTATATACACTATCATATGGTGAATCTTATTTTTCTCTAAACACTTAAACAACTATAACTGGAGGTATGTTTATGTTATTTATTTTCTGCTACAACTCTAAATTTTATCTTACATTTGGTATCAGAGCCATCCTTCGTGCTATGTTGTTTAGTGATTTTAATTAGTGAAATTTCTATTATTTCCAATTGCCACATATTTATACGGTAAAAGTTTGTAAACACTAATTTAATTTGGGATGAAATTTAAGTTGTGCTCAATGCAAATATAGAGCATGTGTACTCTAAATCCTAGAGAACAAGTTTTGTTTTGCATCTTTATTGGTATATGTGTAACGAATTAATATTGAGTTTTGAGATTAGAAGTATCAATTTGAAATTCATAGGATTATTATTTATATAGAACTAGACAGGTTCAAAGGTAGACATGTTGTAGGACTTTATTTTCTCTAATCTTAAATTGTCCAAATATAGTATTTGACAATATGCTAGTGTGGACTAGTGGGTAATTTGACTAAAATACATGCCAAGGCACTTATAGTTTTCATAAATTTGATTTTGATTTTGAATTTTTGATATTCGCCAAGTGCTCATCCAAGTATTTATGTTTGTTTCCTGGATATAAAATCTTGATTATTTGGAAAATAATTTGTGACAGTATGATGGCTCATATGACAAACATGCCTCAATAATTTGTACAATTTTCAATTGTAAATTGCTTTAGAGACTATTTTTGTGGTCCACTATATTTGGCATGATAACACAAATTATCTTTATGTTTTGAAAACCATAACGTTTTACAATAAATTATGGGGATAAAGTTTATTGTTACATGTGAGATTTGGATCATTCAAGTGAGTAATTTATTTAATTGCATTTTAGGTTTCTTTGCAATTATCATGTATTGAAATATTATTTCATGTCATTTTTGAGTGCATACTGTCATGATCAATATTAGAATTGGTTGGTCTTTATGATGCTATTTGAGGTGGTGAATAACAAAATGACTTAGGAGTGTCCATAGCATCTTAAGCCAGGATGATAATCACATGAAGAAATTTCTACAAGACTTCATTAGGAATAAAGGCATCTAAGTGGTAATTAATTCATGAAGATAATGACTTGGCCCCATAGGGAGGTTATTATTTTTATGATTTAATTGGACTAAGATGGTGAATGTAGCATTAAGATGAGATTTTTCCTAGGCCCATACGTATAGAAAATTTGATTTTTAGTGTTTATATTTACTACTTTTATAAATAAAGTTTTATAGTAAATCCATGCATGATGCGCCTCTGCCTATAGGAAGGTTGAATTTACTACTAAATTGACATTGGTTAATTTAGAATTAAAGTTTAAGTTTCATAGCATTAAAGTTTTTTTTGTTTTTTTTTTTTTGGAATCCATGGATCTATGTTTTGGTACTCATGTGTATGAATCACCCATCTCATTGAATAAAATATGTCAAATGAGAAACTAATTATGAGGCTAAGAGTGATCTAATTGCTCAAGAGTAAGAACTTGGGAATTTATTCCTATAAAGCTAAAGGTTTTGTGAAAGCTATTAATATTAATTTACAAGATCCATTAAGGTTTGACTCCCAATAAAAGTTATACTTTGCAAAAGTTAGGCATATAGGCATCCCACTAATGGTATATAAAGGTTCACCAATTTTGTTGTGCCATTTGGTTTTAGTGGGCACATTGTTAATCAGTGTATATACCTTAAGATCAGTAAGAGTAAATGTATTGTTTTTACGTCTAAATATGAATGACACAGTACTTGGAAGTAGTGATTTGATTTTGTCATGTAAGATATCCTATTTGCTATGAAGCTATAAGACAAGCATTATGGACCTCTTAAGGTTGTCAATTTTATGATAAGATATTTAAAGATTTTATAAAGATAACTTGGTTATAATTTTCTTCTCTAAGGACAATGATTATGAAAGCCAAAATAAACATATCGACATAAAGTAATTTAGTCTAAGAAAGAATTTTAAGAAACTAAAAGTATCCATTAAGTTAAAATTATTGAGCTAATATATATTAATTTCATAACTAAAGGTTTGCCGACAAAGCAGTATAAAAGTCTTTTGGACATATAGAACTTGTTAGCTCATTTGGTGTTTAATTTCTCTTTAATTATTTTATGTTTTGGAGACATATTTGGTTAGTTTTGGAGAATAAAATAAATGATTTTTATTTTGTGCACATAATATATATGTATTAAGTTAGATATATCTGTAGAGTTATATAAGGATGATATATCCGTGGGAATGTATAAAAGAGGACCGGAATGGCTAATAGGTAGTCCATTCATAAAGAATATAATGGCTCATAAAATACTTATGCAAGGATTACCATACATTATAATACATGGAAGACATGAGTAATATCATGGCCATGTTAAAGTTAATATCATTTATCAAGTAATTTAAATGTCAAGTGGGCCAAGTGAGAGAATGTGAGATTTTAAGAAAATTTTATATGGCCCACATTTAAATGATAAATGAAAACTCATGTCTTAAGGGTTTTATTTGTGAAAAATGTTATGGTGAATAACAATTTCTAAGTAACTCTCAATTAGTATAATTCATTTGGTTAATAAAAACTTTGAAGTTATAAGTTTTAAACTCCTTGATAGAAGGAGGGTTATGGAACAAATCTTAATTTAAAAGAGTCCCTAGTCTAGCCTATATATATACCTTGTCTCCATCAAAAAGAAATATGTGGGGTAAAGGTCATAGACTAGAAGACACTTTTTATATACACTATCATATAGTGAATCTTGTTTTTCTCTAAATACTTAAACAACTATAGCTAGAGGTATGTTTATGTTATTTATTTTCCACCGCAACTCTAAATTTTATCATACACCACCAAATACCAATAGAAAAGCTGCAAGATTCTAAATTTACATCTAGAGAACCACAAAAACCTCCAAAGAGACCAAAATCCCAACTCTCCAAAAAACTCCTCCAATCTATAAACCCCCTCCCCCCACCACCCCCCCCCCCCCCCCACACACAAAAAAAAAAAAAAAAAAAAAAAAAAAACTCTTTAATTTGACACAAACCCAAAATGCCAAATCACATATCATTCCCTTAGTCCATAAAACTTATTATTCTCATAAAGTGCCAAAAGCTTAAGTCATACATAAAAAATATGAAGTTTCTTATATTTTGTTATAAAAAGTAGAAAATTTAGCTTTTAGATTTTGTCATGTTTGGATGTGAAAGTGAATAAACTATTTATTTAAAGATTAGTTATGATTTTTTAATACCTCTATAGTCTTCATCATTAGCTTAATTGCTAAGCATGATAAAAAAAAATTCTGCAACATCTCCAAATAAAGTTGCCATGAAATGTCTAGTTGTACATATCATCCAACTTAACTTCAACTCGACATCTGAAGTTGGACAACAAAATTAATAATCAATTAGATAGAATGATCAACTTATATAAGGACAATTTTTTTTTATCCATACCATTAGTATTACAAGGGGTTTTTAGTAGTGTACATATTGTGGATTTTTAATAGCTTTTTCCTTGCAATATAAGTATGAAAATTCTTCATTGTAGTCCACACCAGTTTCTTTGTGACACTTCCTACAAGCCATGTACCAAAAATTTTGGTCCAACTTTGTAATGCATATTGTTGCATTTATCCAAAAATTGGGTCACTGCATCAATTGTTTGTTACACATTTCTATTATTTAGTTGATGATTTTTTTTTTTTTAATCCAAATGAAAGAAACTACAATAATAGGCCAAACAAGACATTACCATTTGAACCAAAGTTGCTATTAAAGAAATCTCAATAATATTTTCTATTATTGGTGACAAGGAGCTTGATGAAGCTGTGAGGTAATGCTTTTCAGTGATTATTTCATTTAGCTGCTTTTCCTTTTCAGTAGCCCTATCAAAAATTAAAAGATACTGCAAATGTAAAAATACAATAGTATATATATTGTCACGTATAGTCAAAATAACATTATATAATCAAGAATGACTAAAGATAGCCTTGTATGTGTGAGTAAATGTAAATAAAGTACAACTAGAATATAACATAATTAGATGATGATTTTCAATTAATTAGTATGGGATTTTTAAAAGTGTGATATACACAAGGTGTTTAGTTGTGTATAGTTCTTAAAAAAATAAAAAGGAAATAAAGGAATCTATTTATTTTTGTAGATTATTGATGCACAAGAGTCCTAAACTCTGTTAAAACTAATGCATTTATAAATTGAATTGAAGTCATTTTGATGAATGCTTTAAAAAAGTGGATATTAATCATTTATATGAAGTAGCAAAGAATTTAAAAAAGATGCATATTGTCCCAGGTTCATAATACAATTGCTTCGGGAATGCGTGGATCAATGATGAAGGAACTTGATGATCTTGTTGAGAGAGATAAACCTATGATAGATAAAAATGTTAGGGTAATCAGCAATTACTAAGCCATTTTTTTTTTTCAAAGACTCTACCATTATACAAAATAACTTTTAATCTTGTTGCCATAATAATAGGGGTCTAGTAGTGAACATTCGTGCAAGGGTAGCCGATTTGTTGGTAACAAACTAATCCCACAAAGTCAAAATTATTGGTTTCAGCCTATAATGTATAAACCAACTGATAGCAGCCAAAATTTATAATCATTGCTTGTTATTATGTGAAAGAAGAGTTCAAAAGTGCTGGTTTATACCTGTCTTTTATTAATAACAATAATAGTCAATTTTAGATTGGCTAGGTATAAAGAACTGAACCTGAAAGAAATCTGTTGTGGAAAAGACAGAAAAAAAAAATTATTAAATTTTGTAACTGGTCAATTAGAATGACTTCTTGGATCATCGATGGGCCATTTCTAGTTTGAAGTTGTCAAGCCAGGCACACATCAATTGTAACAACAATGACATCTAAAAATAAATAAATGTCATATCATTGTTGGTTAAAATTAGACTATAAGAGGTATGAGAATTAATATTGCATTTCATTTTTTTGATAAGTAAATTAATATTCCAATTCTCGCCGACAAGTGCAAAGTAATCCATATGTTTATGGAACTCGGTAAAAGGAACAAAGTTAAAGGAAGGTGTAGGGACTGGTGAATCATCATCTGATACTTCTTCAACCAACGTAGTTGGATTGATTGTTCACTAGTAAACATTATCAACAATTCGATGCTCTAGTTTGATTGCTTTGACAATCACATTATGGATGTAATATGTCCTTGTTATATGTGTAACCTATGGTTGATCATGACAATCTCACATTGATTAAAGATAGTAGCGTGTACTTTATTGCCCTAAGTAGAATTGTTAGATATGTGAAAGGGTAAAAATGAGCATCTACATTACAAGCACTATCACATAAAATTGAAAGAGTAGATTGTTAATTTACTTGACTATCAACCAATATGAGCCTCGTATATTTGGTTAGGCTTTGTTGTGATGTACATGTTATTGTCTTCTCAGCGACAACAGTCTTCACCTTCTAATTTCTAGTTTTTGGAGTAATGTCTTTAATATAATTATATAATGTACGCATCCTATTAAGTTAAGAATGGAAATAAGAAAAATAATGCATCAACTATAGTTAATAGTACAATATTTAATAAGAATGATATGGATCTTGACCAAAATGATAAGTATTAAGCAAGAGCATTTCACAAAGAATGCTACTAGTTTGACATTAAAAAAAAAAAAAAAATTATGAATTCGAATACTTGCATTTAAAACAAACCAAGAAATATACATACAACCAAAGTTTGGAAATCAAGGTCATAACAAGGACTAATCCCACACATTATACAGTTAACACCAACAATACAATAACAGTTTTAGAAAGCTATTTTTAGAACTTACACACAGCAGAAAACTGTCATACACAAATCATATTTATAGATAATTTTCGTAGACTCAAACAATGGAATTTGTATGGACTACTCCTTAACAATTGTCAAAAATCAATAATCTCTAAGAACAATTCAGCAAAATAATAACATGATGAGGTTAAATGACTACTATAATTGAGTAAACATGCATATTTCTATTACTTTTCTCACAAATGAGCAAAATTTCCTAATTCAATAGGCTAAACTCCAATTAGACTGAGATCCTTTAGCTAGCTATCATACCAAATAATAAAAAATATATGAAATGACAATACAAAATATTTGTTATCTGTTTTAAAAATTCACTAGTTTGAAAACAATTAAACCAAAGAAAAATATAGAATACCAAAGCTCATTAATTTTTTTCTAAAATATTGTTAAAAAAATAAATTAATATGTTGCAAGTTTCAAATTGATAGAAGAAGGGGAAAACAAAGTATCATGAATATATGCCATTGGTCACTCATCCCAATCTGGTTGCTCTACATCCCAAATTCCAAAGCAAATACTATCAAAAAACAAACTTGACTTTAATAACATGCATGTATAAAAATAAAACTTCAACAACCACTCTATATTTCTTCATCAAATATTTGATAGAAATTGATGCAATGAAACTAAAAAGAATGACAAATCGATCTTTAAAAAATCAATCAACCCATAGAGAAGAGAACTTTAAAGAGAGAGAGAGAGAGAGAGAGAGATGCCTGTATTATGATGAGTTGAGAATGTCGAACCACAAACCAGCAAAAATTTCTATCTGGTCTTCTCTTCTCTCTCTCAACTTCCAAGAAACCCATACCCACCCGCAATCTCCACCAAAGTCTATTCCCATCCTTTAAACCACACAATCCTCTCCCCCCTAAAAACCTATAGCCCTTTGTCTCTAAGCCTTATCTCACCAAATCTGTATGGATTACACTGACACCACACACTTACTAAGCTCAAATTTATCTCTCTGTTGAGTCTATCAGAAGATGAAGATATTTCTTTGCTTTTGGCCCGCATTGGACTTGCTCTTCTTTCCCACACAAAAACATTGAGTTTTGGATGTTTGGTGAACCAAAATAGGTGTGGGTTATGTGTTTTTCTTTTAAGCCCAAATAAAACAAAGTGATGAAACAATGAGTTTTGCCCACCAGATTGTCTAAACCAAAAAGTTACTGTAGATAGACACTCTTTTTATATGGTTAGAAGATTTAAATGTTTAATGCTTAAATTCAAAATAAACATAACTTATGTCCAATTATGATACATACATACATACATACATACCTATATATACCTAAAAATAAACATTAATCAATTAATTGTCGTATCCTAGACATGTGGTATCCTAGCTTTTCAAGAAATACCATGTCGTTGTACTATGTATCGTGTCGTGCTATGTATTGTGCCTGTATCCGTGCAACTTAGCTTGACCAGCACCCATTATAACAAACTTGGCCTATGGTGATGAAATCTAGCGAGGAAAAAATATTTAATCACCAAACAACAACATTCAGTGAGGAAATAAAAAATATGTCACCAAATATTAAAAAATACATAAAAATGTTGATGAAATCATATTTTTGTCACTAAAGATATTACAATTGGTGACAAAACTTCCTTTCGTCACCTTAGGCCATGGAAAAAACTAGCACCAAAGAAATTTTTAGGCACGAATGTCTATGGTGACGAAATATTTCGTCACACAAAGTGGGATCTAGGGAGACGAAAATATTCGTCACTAAATATTATCAATAGGTGACAAAACACTAATTTCATCAACCAATATAAAAGAATTTATTATCATTGGTGACAAAATGCTTTTTCATCACCTGTAAATCCTAAAAAAGTAAGGTGCCAATCGAAAATGTTGAGCGAGAAAGACAAAATTTGTTGCCGCTAAACATTTAAAATAAACACATTTAGTGACGAAATCTAATTTTGTCACCTAATGTTAGGGTTGTCAAATGGGTGGTTTTTTGGGTGGGCATAATATTGGGTTCAGTACATAAAACTCATTTACCCATTATTACCCATTTAACTAATTACTTCTAAGTTCTAACCCAAACTCAACCTAATTATTAGAGGTTTAGAGCTATTTTGGTTGTTTTAGAGGTTTCAAGAATTTTTTTTTTTTTTTTTTTTTGGGTAATTTTAGAGGTTTCAGGTTATTTGTGGTCATTTTAGAGGTTTTGGGTGTATTTTGGTCATTTTAAAGGTTTAGGGGTATTTTCGTCATTTTTAGATTTCGGGAATATTTTGGTCATTTTTTAGATTTAGGGGGTACTTTCGTCATTTTTAGGTTTTCGGAGCATTTTGGTCATATTTTAGGTTTTGGGGGAATTTTGGTCATTTTTAAGGTTTCAGGGGATATTTTGGTTAGTTGACAGGTTTAGGAGTATTTCATCACCTTATATGGTCAAATAAAAAAAAAATTACAAATTAAAAATCATTGGTGACAAATTTATTTCATCTCTAAATATAATGTGTTAGGACATATGTTACTATTTTATGTAATTGATTAATCCTTTGACAAAACGCACTTTACTTGTATTTGGGTAGATCTAGGATGTGTTTAATACTTTAAGAAACAAAATTTCAAGTCTAAGTGTTAAAGCCATGCAAATCTGTCCAAAATTCAAATCTGAAAAGTGCTGTTCATTAAAACTCGACAGCTAGCATCTATCGAGCCTTGAAGAGCTGTTCCAACCCGTGGCTTGACAGCAATTCGACAGAAAGGGTATCTGTCAAGGTTTATGAAACTCAAAATTTTTGGTCTGTTTTTCATCTAGTTCGTGATTGTCTGTTTGGGCTTTCTTTTCTCACAACCCTAAACTTATTTTAAGGGTCGTCAAAGGAGACACAAGTTGCACAAGTGTTGAGCAAATTAAGTTCGTTCAAGCAAATTGTGATCGGAAACAAAATTTGTCCTAGTTCATCTTTCTTATGAAGAAGCTATTATGTTTGTGCACCGTAGGGTTTTGTAACCAAGGAACTTCTCGATCTTTATCGTGTGATGAACTGAAAAACTTTGTAACCAACAACCTTCTCTAATTGGTGATTGAAGTCACATACTGAGATCCACTCAATTGATTAGTCACGTACTAGAAGCTGTGCATTAAAAGGAGAGATTGTCACTACAGAACAAGCCCAATTGGATATTGGGGTAAGGGTTCTATTGTAGGCTGGTATAAGGTATTGGAATTCTTTTACTTGTTATCACTTGTTGTGATAATAGTGGATTCTTGGGAATGGTAACCTTAAAATCACCCGGTAGGGTTTTTGCCGTGTAAGTTTTCCCCATTTGTAAACAAATCACCGTATCAATTTATTTTCCACTGCATACTTAGTTTAATTGGTGATTTGTTTATGCTACCACGCATCTTGCATGTTAATTTGATTAATTAACAAACTTTGCTAATTAATCAATTAATTTATCATAAGGGGTCAATTCTTTTTTGGCCTATCATAATGTTTGGTGACGAAATATATTAGGTGACCAAAAAGTTTTCATCACCTATAATTTTTTTATTAAAAAAATTAAAACAATTTAGTAACAAAAATTTTTGTCACCACGAATTTCTGTGACCGAGATTATGCGACGAATTATGTTTCATCACTATCTGTCATAGGTGACGAAATAAGGGTATTTAGTGATGAAAAGTGTTCGTTACCATAGGTCTTGTTTGTTGTAGTGACCGTCGCTAATGACTCTTCGCCTCCTTACATATATACTATGGTCGATAATATTCTCTATCTCTACAAGTCATGAGAACAGTGACAATTTCATTTGCCAATTAGTAATTAGGATTGATCACTAACTTTGATATGGCAAGATTAGCTATTGACTCTTCTGTTATCTTCCTACAGGGACAACTTTAGGAAATTTCCTCACCAAGCGTTCAAAGTGAAAGATAGGGATAGGCAGGAAATGCATAGTGGTGCTTTCTCAATGAATATTCAGACCTAGAAACAAGACTCAACATGGTAGACCACATTCTTGCCGCGTATAAAGAAAATATACAGAATGTTTAGGGATAAGTAAGAGAACAAATTTGAAGTAAAAGTTGAATTTTATGGTTTTATGTAGTTTCCTTATTATAAATTTCTTTATAGTACAAGTACTAGTAAGAGAATAAAAAATAAAAAGTGTTATGTTTGCAATATTTGTACAACATTTTCACAACAAATTTTAAGTGATAACAAGTTATTATTGGTTTTAAGTTAAACTCACTACTGAAATTACTTTTTTGCCTATCATAACAGCCGGTAACAATTAGTTACTTAAAATTTATTGTGAACATAATATTTCTCATAAAAAATAAATCATAAGTTCATTTTGCATATTGTTTCTTAATACAATGAACATAATAAGATTAATGAACACAATAAAGTTTTCTTACTTACTCCAAATAATATATCAATTTTTAGATCTTCTATTTTAACACATTAAAAATTGAAATTATGCATTTTCTACTCTCAAAGAGTGTGGGCCGCTAACATGAAAGTTTTCGCAACTAGTGCTGTCAAAGCAAGCAGATTCTACCGGGAGTTAAACTCTCAGACTGTCAAGCATTTGGTAAATTGCAGAACCAAAGTACTAGAAGATGATTCAAAGTACGACAACTATGTTAAATTGTCCTTATATGTTATTTTGACGAAAAGTTTGGCAAGTGATTAAGAAGTTGTCCTTAGTGATTGCATTAGTCTAAGCCATCTGTCGACTTTATGAGTAATAATAAACGTTTCTGTTTAGGACCTTTTGCTCAATACGAAGTGTTCAACTATTTTAAGGATATTTGTTTTTACATATTGCAGGATATGTTTTACGAATATCTAGGATATGCTTCACGAATATCAACTAAATTATGCGTTTTCTGTCTGTGAATTTAGCTTAGGCCGTGATGCTTCTTAGAATAAGACCGGGTGAACTTAACTGATTTTTTTTTTTTTAATTTTTAATTTTTAATGCGTTAAAATAGAAGATCAAAAAGTTGATAAATCTAAAAGTTAGGTAAAAGTTAGATAGAGTAGAATTCTATCTTGTATAAAAACAAAAATCTATATGTAAAAGTTAGGTTTTAATTTTTACAAAACCTAGCTTTTAGATCTTCTTGTCCCTTAATTTTTTAGTTTTTTATGTTTTGAGAGGAAAGACACATAAAAAGGTAACAAAAATACAAATTTACTCATGTTAATAGAAATGGATAGCAAGAGACAAACGGAGCTAATCTCAGGTGGGTAAAATGCCAATTTCCCCAAACTTTTATCTATTGTTTATTTCAAAATTTTTAAGACCTAAATGTGTTTTTTTCGAGGTTTAAGATGAACAAAATTTAACCTTTTGTTGTTGAGCTTACTATTTTTTTTACCAAATTTTAGCTCAAATTAGTTTGTTGTTAGTCATTTTTTATGTGTTTAAAAAGACTAAGATATTATTAAGAGAATCATATTTAAAAAAAATTAAGGTCCAAATGGTCAAATAAAAATAATTATATATAAATTTTCCGTGTTTGCCCAAGCTCGAGGTTCATTTGAAATCCTGCACCTAAAGTTAAAGGCTAAAGCCGTCCATGTTCACAAATTAAACAATAAAATATTTTTACGTATTACTATTATCACATTTTGAAATTTCTGTTTACGTCAAAAAAAAAATTTTTGAAATATCTTCCTATAAAGCATTCACATTTGAGGATGTAAAAAAAAGAAGAAAAAAAGTCATATTTGACCTCTCAAACGTTATTTTGTCTATTTTACCGACCTAAGAAAATAATATAAACTACATAATCAAATAATAATTAAAAAAAATTGTTTCTCTCCTCTTTCATCTCTCTTTCCTCTATTCCTCCTCTTAATTGTCTCTCTCCAAAAATATATATATATATATATATATATATTTTATATATATTTACAGCCCATGAATAGTAGGTTGTATATTTGAGGACTCACTAGTTTTTTACACCCCAATACTAATGCATTAGCAAAAATAGATAAATAAATAAAATAAAATTGTATCATACAGACTCTGACACTCACTTTGTCTCTGCTACAATGGGCAAGGAAAACCGAAGCAACGCGTATCTTTGGGCCACCCTCTGACCATGTTTCACACCTCTCTACATCGCCTTCTTGCTGCACCACTTGAACAGCACTGTTGGCAACAACTCTCCGTCTCCTTACATAGCAGTCGACAATATTCACCTTAACTGTGGCCCCTACGGCAATTCGACCACATCAGATGGTCGGACCTGGATTGGAGACGAGAATTCTATATTCTTCCCAGTTGAACAACCACAAAACAATGCATCTCAAACTACAAGTGTTGTGCAGCAATCCTCCTCTGCTACCCAACTACCCTATACAACAGCCCGCTTATGATCTCTCCCCATTCAGCTATATATTCTCATCAGTCACTGCAGGCCAAAAATTCGTTGGACTATACTTCTACCCAGCTACATTCGACACCTTTGACCACTCTAAAGCCCGATTTTCTGTCAAAGCTGGACCTTTTACTCTTCTTCACAACTTTAATGCTTCACTTACAGCAGACGCTGATAGTGATTCTGGTGACACCATATTTAGAGAACTCTGTGTCAATATCGAGGAAGGTCAGAGGCTGAAGTTAACCTTAACTCCAAGCGATTCCAATTCATTTGCTTTTGTCAACAGAATTGAAATCTTGTCTATGTCTACTAATCTCTATTACACTCCGTCTGATGATCGAATGCTCCCTATTGTCGGCCAACAGCAGCTATACCAAGTCTTAAACGGAACTGCTCTCGAGATGCTATACAGAATAAATGTTGGAGGGAAGTCCATCTCACCCAATGAAGATACAAGAATGTTCCGGAGCTGGAGTCCGGACGACAAGTACTTGACTGAACATACATCATCTGTTTTAGTTGTTAACACAACTATTGAACTGCTCTTTACCAAAATACCTCCAGACACTGCACCAGAAGATGTTTATCGGACTGCCCGGACTACGGGGATCAAGATGAGCCAAAACATCATTAAGAGCTACAATCTTACTTGGGAATTTCCCGTAGATTCTCGGTTTATTTACCTTGTTAGGCTACACTTCTGCGAGATTCAATCAAAAATTTTTAAAGCGGGCGACCGAGCGTTTCTTATTTTCATAGCAAATCAAACCGCTGAGACAAAGTTCGACATGATCACATTGAGTGGTGAGCAAGGTATTCCCGTATATGTGGACTATGCTGTACTGATGTTTGACAAAGACGGCGAGAAGAAAATGAACCTCTCTATCGCCCTGAAAGCCAGTGTCTGGAATTCTTTTTACAGTGGTGCAATCTTGAACGGTATCGAAATCTTCAAACTAACTTAACTAAGCGACTCCAGTGGAAATCTCACCGGACCTAACCCCAATCCATTTTCGTTGACTCCTCTACAAAAGACAAAGTCTAACGATAGTGAAGACTCCAGTGGACAAACACTAACTGCCGTCGTTGGTGGCGGAGTTTCCTGCTTTATTGTACTTTCGACTATCGGATTTTTCGTTCTTCGGTGGGCCAAGAGAAAGATGACTAATTGGCAAGGTCCATTTTGTTTCTATACGAGGACCAAGTCAACAAAGACTCAGGGGTCAACGCTACCGTATTTGTGCCGGTACTTCTCATTGATTGAGATTAAAGCAGCCACCAAAAACTTTGATCAAAATTCCATTATTGGTATTGGTGGGTTTGGTGACGTGTATAAAGGGTACATAAACATTGATGATGCAGCCACCCCTGTTGCAAACTTGCAATCAAACGATTGAAACCCGGTTCTCAACAAGGGTACCACGGATTCAAGACTGAGATTGAGATGCTATTTCAACTCCGCCACCATCATCTCGTTTCTTTGATTGGATATTGTAATGATGGTAATGAGATGATCCTCGTGTATGATTATATGGCCCGTGGGACTCTATGTGATCATCTCTACAATACAGATAAACCACCTCTTCCATGGAATCAACACCTCCAAATTTGTATTGGTGCGGCAAGTGGGTTAAACTACTTGCATATAGGTGCTAAGCACCCCATCATTCATCGTGATGTGAAGCCCACAAACATTTTATTGGACGAGAATTGGACAGCCAAGGTGTCCGATTTCGGGTTATCAAAATTTGGTCCACTAGCACGTCCAAGGCCCACGTTAGCATAACGGTCATAGGTAGTTTGGGGTATTTGGATCCGAAATATTATCGACGCCAACAATTAACGGAGAAGTCAGATGTGTACTCTTTTGGTGTGGTGTTGTTTGAAGTGTTGTGTGCAAGGCCACCCATCATGCATATGGTAGAGCACGAGGAGATGAGTCTAGCAGAGTGGGCCCCGAAATGCTATCGCAATGGAAAGCTTGATCTGATTGTTAATCCATTATTGAAGGCTGAAATTGAACCAGAATGTTTGAAGAAATTTTGTGAGATTGCGGTGAACTGTTTGCATGACTATGTAACTGAACGGCCATCGATGAATGATGTGGTGTGGGGTCTTGAGCTCGCATTGCAGTTGCAAGGTAGTGCAGAAAACGCTGTCTTCCATGGGGAGCAAAGTTTTGCTAGTAAGGAATATCAGGATGGATTGATGTCGATGTTTTCTGAGATTATGAATCCTGAAGGTCGATGAAAGATATGCTAGCTAGCTGAATTTTGAAAGTTTTATTTAAGTGATGGTTGCAATCTTGCAGACTAGCACAAGTCATTTTATTTCACTTATGATTATTAAGAAACATAATAGTGGTAATGCAGATATCTGATAAGAATACTCAGCATACACTTATAAGCGTTCTTATTGTAGTAATATTCAGTTGTATAAAATTATAATTGTACGTTTTTCTCGGATGTGATATAGAATTCTGAAATTTTGAAAACTAGAATAAGTACTTGTATCCATATAATCAAGGTATAAATGTACTTTTAGTTCCTATATTTTGGGGTCATTTCTATTTTAGTCCCTACATTTTCATTTTACCATTTTTAGTCCCTAAACCAATTAACGCGTGACATTTAAGTCTTTACCGTCATCCAACTAACAGAAAAAGCTGATGTGACTGACAGCACATTAAAATAATAATTAAAAAATCTATTTTGGCATTAAAAAATGCCACATTAGCAACTAAATTAAAAAAAAAATTAATTTATTAATTTTAACTGAATAAAAAAAATTAAAAACAAAAAATCACATGAATTGAGATCTAAAAGTGCCTTAAATAAAAACAATAAGAACACAAATCCAAATTTAAGAACAAGAACATTATCCTTTATTTGACATTTTCTCTTTTTTTTTTCTTAGAAAACAAACACAAGATTAAGCAAGAACACAAACACATTAAAATAATAATTAAGTCTTTACCGTCATCCAACTAACAGAAAAAGCTGATGTGACTGACAGCACATTAAAATAATAATTAAAAAATCTATTTTGGCATTAAAAAATGCCACATTAGCAACTAAATTAAAAAAAAAATTAATTTATTAATTTTAACTGAATAAAAAAAATTAAAAACAAAAAATCACATGAATTGAGATCTAAAAGTGCCTTAAATAAAAACAATAAGAACACAAATCCAAATTTAAGAACAAGAACATTATCCTTTATTTGACATTTTCTCTTTTTTTTTTCTTAGAAAACAAACACAAGATTAAGCAAGAACACAAACACAAATCCAGTAAGAACACAAACACGAACACAAACACAAATGCTGACAAATCCAACAAGAACACAAACACAAATCCAGCAAGAATACAAACACAAACCCATCAATCCATCTTCAGCAAAACCAACAACAACCCAAAAAACACAAACACAAATCCAAAGAGATCCATGGCACAGTCCCCAGAATTATCGGATGGAAAAAAGGCAGATCCAATTCTCAGATCGGAGGTCCAGGACATTCTTAGTCGAACTAAAATAATTCTATAACACAAGAATAAAAGGCAGATCCGATTCTCAGAGCTTATCGATCGGAGCAAATCCTCTTTGGAAATGGATCGGAAAATGTAGCAGAGGAAACGACACCATCGTCGCTATCGAGCCTCATCTCTCTCGCCTTCGCTTCCGCCTCCTCCTCCTCCGCTCAACAACCTTACTTCTCCGAGCTCCTCTCCTTCAATCTCGATCGTCTCCAAAAGGTTTTGGTTTTCTCACTCTCTCTGCTTTTGTTTTGTTGTGTGAGAAAATTTTGATACAAAAATTTGTAGGGGTCAGAGCTTCTTCGAGTCGATGTGGAGCGGATCCAGAGGCAAATGCAAGAGGTGGTTGTTGGAAGCTATCGAGCATTCATTGCCGCATCCAGTGCAAGTCTACTATTTAAGAAGTGTGGTGGTCGGGTTTTGGGTTTCAATGTGAGTTTGGTGATTGAAGAAGTGTGGGTTGTGGCTTCTGGGATTTGATGATTTTCTGGTTTTGAACTTTCTGGGCTTATGGCTTGGGGATTTGATGATTTTGCTGGGTTGAAAATGAGGGCTTTGAGATTTATGATTTCGTTTTTGAGCTGAATTTTTTGGTTTTTTTCTTTTGTGTGTTTGTTTCTCAAGAAAAATTTTGAGGATGAACCTAAGGAACGTGAACATGTTCTTCAAAAAAAAATTTATGAAAGAAATAAATTTTTTTAATTTAATTATCTTATTTTATTTTAAAAGAATTTAGAAAAAAACATGAAAATGTCTTTTTTATTATTATTTTATGCTGACTTGGTATTTATTAAATAATAAATAAGTTTTTTTTATTATTTTATTAGCCACGTCAGCATTTACTGTGCCAACAGTGCATTCCATTTGCCACGTCAGCTTTTTCTGTTAGTTGGGTGACGGTAAGGACTTAAATGTCACGCGTTAATTAGTTTATGGACTAAAAGTGGTAAAATGAAAATATAGGGACCAAAATAGAAATGACCCCAAAATGTAGGGACTAAAAATATATTTACGTCGAAAATCAAAATATCCATAATATTGAAGTGTTGTGTTCATAATCATAGTCGAATTGTTTTTATTTATTATTATTTTTTAACCTTATAATAAGAGACCAAGTATCTGGTGTCTTGCCAGAATTAGTGATTCAAGCTGTCTTATGTGGCAATTTAGTGGAATCATATGCTCATTTTAAGTGCCCTGCAGCAAGGGCCATATGGCATGCCTGCAGCTGGGTTTTAAGATCTGGCACCCTTCAGATATTATTAAGCTCGTTCTAAATCCACCCATTCAGTTTCTGCCAGGTGATCAGCACTCTGCAGCACAGGGAAGTGAATGAGATATGCTCCTTGCAGATGACATTCACTTTAATTGGATTCTATTTGGAATTTAAGAAACCATATTGTTCACAATGGGGGTGAGGTTAACATCATGGCTACCATCTGTGCCATCGAAAATAGAGTGAAAGAGTATTTGCTAGCTTTAGCTCATGAGGATGACATAGCTTAGAGTGAAGAAATGATTTCCTAGAAGCCCCCTCCTAGGGGTATGATAAATTTAAATGTGGATGCTGCTGTTTTCGAATGACTTTACTACTTTGGCTGTGGTGACTAGGATGATTTTGGTGAGATTAAAGGTTTGGGCTATGTGCTCCAATCCAGGCTGAAGCACTTGCAATACTCAGGGCTTTACATATAGCCAGTTGAGAAAATTGGCTGCACATTATTATAGAGGGAGATGAAAACCATGCTTTGATTCTCTGGCTGTGGAAGGCATTCAAGCTGACTAGTCTAATTAAACTGTTATTGGTAATATCTTAGAACTTAGTAATTCTTTTAATTGTTGCAGCTTTTACTGTCTGCAGCTGATGTTCCTACAAAACTAGCTATTAATCTTAGGAGTTCTTTTTGTTTGGAATAAGCATGATATTCCTGCTCACAGCTATACCTACACTCAATGGTGGAACCTCCTTTACTTTCTCAATAATAAAGTCTTTTACGTTTGTATTGGTTGGAAAATATTGTTCAGTTCCATACTTCCATACCATCTTGGATGTGTGCAGGTCTGATTGCTTCCCTGCGGTTCTGTAGTTTTGGTTTTAATGAAAGCTTCAGTTTATCAACCCAAAAAAAGGAAAAAAGAAAAGGTACTGTAAGCTTTTGCATACCAAGTCCCAGGCAAATACTTTAGATGGTTGGAGAAGGTTTTTGACATATATACGTGCATGCCTCATTTCATTTGAAGGCGTGAACAGTTGCTTAATATCTAAAACTACATTGAATTTTTTTAGAAGATAAAACTCTTACTCACTCCAACAGTTGCTAATGTAATACTGAATACCTCTCATTGGCTGTAATCAAGCTGGAAGCTCATTCGGGACTCTCAAGTCTAACCAATGGGTGTTTGGTACACCCACTCAAACACACATTTTCAGTTTTTAAACAATATTAAACGTATTTCCATATACTTTTTTATCCACATGTATTTCTACACATGTTTTCAAACAACAAAACACATGTACCAAACACCCCCTCAATTTCTAGTTTAAAATTTGATTGAAGTATGTAACAAATTTTTATTATTAGTTTCAAAAGTAGAATACAATGTCCCATGTAATATCTAACTTAAACCTATATTCTCTTTCTTGCTCACTGGAAGAAAAATACAGGATGACTTCAATTCAAGTTCCTCAAGAAGCCTATAGAAAATTTTCATGTAGTGTTCTTAAAAATATTTGAGATTTTAGATTTAAAAGTTATTTGGAGTTAAAGGCCTGTGTTAAGATTTAGATCCAAACGGGTAATTCACAAGCCAAAATATGTGATTATGAAGGTTGTATACTCGTAGTAATTGTAATTTAGTTATGTTGTGAAATTGGTCAAGGTTCAAACTGTTCAAGTTGCAATTTGAACCATGGAGTTTAAGAAGAGTGACTTAAGGCCTCGCTTGAACAATCATACAAGTCATGAGAACTGTGAAAAATTGTTCCTAGTCACAATCTTCTCAGCAAAAGGAGAAATTATGTCCCTTGTTCTGAACTTCACAGTCTTTTTTCTTGTGAATGGTCTCATCCTTGACAAGGGGAAAGCATCACAACCCTCTTTGCAGTTGCCTCGTCTATTGGACTAAATGACTCTTCTACTTCTACACCCACTAGTATCACTCTTTTTCTTCATAGTATTATTATTAAAATAATTATTTTCTACATTAACGTTGTCACGTTTATTGTTCTTGATTTTCCTTGGCTTCCTAGAATAAACATTCGCAATCTCATTCATTCTCATGGTTGAGATTGAGATTGGGTTCCTGTGTATGTGATTGAGATGCAGAGAAATCGAGATAACTTACGATGGTTGTTGTTCTCCATCTCCACCTAATAGATTATCGGTACAAAACGATGCCGTTTCTTCTGTTCCCGACATATTATTGCATGCTAAGATTTTAAGAAAGAAATCTTGGTCACTTGGTTCTTTCTACTATTTTATCCTTTTAATTCTATTTCTGGTGATTTGTGTGATCCAATTATTATTATTATTATTTTTAATCCTTCCAGCCCAATAACATTACAGTACTTTCCAACCCACTTCATCATCCAGTTGAACTTGTGTTATGGGTCGTTCATGTTTGTGTTAGCACTTTGGACCCTATTCAATTTGTATTATCCGCTTACAACATGTCTAGGTTTCGTTTAGAAATTGGGGGAATATAGAATGAGGGAACTAAAAAATAGGGGAACAGAAGAGATTTTAATTTTCTTTCATATTATTTGGTTGGAGGCATGGAAAAATGTAAGGATAGAAAATTTATTTTTTTGGTTGAGAAGAAAAATAAGAGGATGGATAATGTAATTTGTATGATTTTACTCTTATGCTCTTATTACATAATATATAAGAAATAATTTTTTTTAGAAAATGTATATGAAATAATTTGACACATTATAAAAGTGACACAGCATAATTATTACTTTTTTTAAACTTCTTTTTATATTTTCATATATAAAATGTGTGATTAATTAAATTAGTTAAAATAACGTACGAAAAAAGAAGAAGGAAGAAGCAGCAATGTTACTTGCTAGCATGGTTTTGAAAATTGGACCGAACCGTTTGGTTGAATTAGGTTAACCAAAAACTACCTACTAATTTGATTTAAAATAAAAAACTGCAAAATCAAATTTTTATGTCGAACCTCATGACATGCGGTCCAACGGGCAGGTCTTTGCACCCATGAATGGGTCTAACAATCAGATCTAGTTTTTTTCCCCTCAAAACAGTGGCTGAAACAAACCAGATCTACAGTCCATCTTCCTCACAGACTTCAACTTCGTTCATTTGTTGTTGAAGCTCCTTTTTGGTAGTAACATCTTTTTCTTTTGTCTTTTCAATTTATTTGGTTATATACATTTTTTTTATTTTCTCTTTTTTTTTTTTAATAATAACTAAACTTTAAAATAACTTCAATTTTTTTTATATATAAAAATAAAATGATACCTCCAAACACACTACCAACTTTGACATATAAACTCCTATTCTCAAAAAAAAAAAAAAAAAAAAAAAATTAATAATAACAACAACAACAACAACAACAAATAAAATAAAATAACAACAACAACAACCTTGACACATAAACTACGGTTCAATTGTTCTAGTTGTCAACTCTTGGATAATGGGTTTTTCAAATATTTGATGGCTATTTTTGAGCTAAAATAAAAGTGAAACTCTCATGTCCTTTGAGGTGAGTTCGATTTGGGACATGTTCTCCATTGTGAGGGAATAAATTGATGCAATCACTTACCCAAAACCATTAAAGAGTGAATGTGAAATTGACTCCTAAAGTGCTCGCTTAAACATGGTTTAAATTTGTAAAATTTTGAAGTCTCACCCAGAAAAAGAATTGAATATTTTGCGAGTTTATTCCAAACAATATAAATGTCCTCTCTCAAGAATTTTAATTATTGTGACTTTAAACTGTCAAGAATCTACAGCTCTTGTGATTTAAAATTCTTTGCAACCAAACAAATTTCTCTCTCTTCACCATTGACTATGCCTTAGAAAAGTGTAGTCCGGTCATTTTGGAGGGAGAAATAAAATAGTGGAATCCGGATGTTTAACATTAAAAAAATTAGTTAATTTGAATTCGAATTTCATGCAATTCTACACATTAATATTTGCTCATAACTTATATGATGATATATGTCTATATTTAGAGTTGCAAATTCACATAAATCAACACCATAAGGAGGTTTGTAAAAACCCTAGGAATTTAAGTTTTACAAAGTAAATGGTTTACACACAAAATAGGTAAGAGCATTATCATCAAATGTGTCAAAATCCAATTATTTTTTTGCAATATGCTACAATACCATTCCACTAATAGAATGGTACTATAGCATGTTGTAAAAAAAAAAAATATATATATATATATATATATATATATGTAAGGACTGAATTTGGATTGGATCCAATATGGGATTGCGTTTTAGCCCAACAAGCCCAAACAATGAATTTGTAGAGTGTGGGTGAAAGAACTAACTCTACTCCAAAAGAAAGATAATAAAAGTTGCTGATTTAAGATCATTAAACACAAATAAGATAAGAAAATTGGTTCTCGACACAGCCTGAGGAGCTTATATTATAATGTCTGGTCTTTTAACAAAGTTACAAGAGTTCACAGTATTATTACAAAAATTTCTTGATTTTTTCCGATCCTGCTCCTTTAGGCCACCTTCCCATGCTATATACTACAATCTTGGTATCATCCCAACCATACATGTGTAGGTTAGATTCTAGGAACTCCTTCTTATCCCATCCAACACCTCCCAAAACTATCAACTAATAACTGTAAGGCTACTTGATCATTGTTCAAGCATCACCTCCACATTAATGCGGCCAGAGAGTTAGTTGGAAGGCATTTAATGTGGAGGTAGCAGCTTTTGAAGATATTTGTTACCTACCTTTGCTCATTCTTTATCCAATATCCGACTCCTAGTTGTAATGCAACTTTGAAAGATATCCGGGATGATAAGACATTCTTACTGACCTCGGATCTCCGTTTCCGAGATGACTTTTCTCCTCAGACGTATTTTGAACTATCACATACAATCTTTATTTCTTCTTCTTATACAATTCCCATTATAGCCTTATTTGACCATCCTCGGATTGGTTGATGTCCTCGAATTGGGCCATAGGCCCAATTCATACAATTTTAATGGTACCTTCTAGATAATTGGCCCCCACAATATATATATATATATTCTCTCTTATCTCTCATCTCTTATCACCCGGTCAGATTCAAACCTCCTTTCTCTTCTCTTCTCTTTTTTTCTCTCTCTCCTCTCTCCTTTCTCTTCTCTCACACTAGTAGTTTTTTTTTTTTTTTTTTTTGGGCTAAGATCGGCATTTCCAGTGGTGGTGGCCCTGAGATTGATGGCTGCTTGCAGTGGTGTCCCTTTCCTGCACACTGGCAAAGCCACCACCAGTAACCTCCGACCTCTCTCTCTTTTATCTATCTCTCTTATTATTATTATTATTATTATTATTGTTTTCGGTTTGTGTTTGTCTTATGGTCTTTGTGTTTTGGTTTTAGGATGGGTTTGTGGTGGTTTTGGTATCTCTGGTGGTGGGTTTCGATGGTAATGGTAAAGGGTTGTGGGGGTGATAGACAATGGTGCTTGTGGTTTTTGTTTTGTTAATTTTTTAATATAGATGAGTTTTTATTTTATTTTATTTTATGTGGTGTAATGTTAAAATAGAAGATGTGATGTAAAGCATATTGTAAAATGATGTGCTAAAATTGATAAAATAAGTTTTGATGTAGTAAAATGACATTTGACATAGCATGCCTAATGCTAGTGCTTTAATTATTAAATTTAAAACTTTAATAGAATCATGAGTTCTACTAAAACTATCATAGATCATTTTATGTATTTTTCTTTTTTGTTAATTTCTCTCTTCATAATTTATTCTCTTCAACACCAAAATCTTATTTACCTTCATTATACAAAATTATCTACTAATTATCCCAAACAACCGAAGTGACTCTAAAGACATAATATCAGTCTGTTTTTGTATTTGTTTTTAGAAGCATATACACATGGGAAAAGAGATGGTTCTATCATTATTTTAATGCATATTCCAATAAGCCCTTAATTTTTAAGGATTTCGGAAATATTTGACTCCAAATACTTTTGGAGTTATCTTACTTAAACTTATTATTTGACAATTGAATAAATTCTCTCTATAGATTGTTTCAAAAAAAAAAAAATTGTCTCTCTCTATATATAATTATAGTCATATAGATTTTTAAATAAATTACAAGACTTGTTTAAATAATACACATAATAAATATACTATTATAAATCGTTACGTAATAAGTTGAAAAAGGTAATCTTAAATTTATTTTAAGGCATATTTTTTTATATTTCAATATGTGCTTCGAACAAAGTTATTTTCCAAAAACACTATTTAAAAAATAAAAAAAAAATCTTAAAGATCAAACGTGTGTGCTAATTAGGCTACGTTTGGATTGGGCTGAAAATGGAACATGTTTGTGTCTGCGTTTTTCCTTCTTCTTTTTTTCATGCGTTTGTGAGACTTGTGGTTACTATTCATGCACTGTTCAATGAACAGTAGCCGCAAAGTTTGACTTTTCTCATCTTTTTCAGTCAATCAGTGCACATCGTGTACTATTTATGGACCCACAAATTTCACTTTTCAGTAACTTTTCATTAAAAATAGGTCTCACGGTACTATTCACACATTTAAAAATTATTTTGTTACAGTATTTTTCAGTTTTCAATTTTCAATTGTATCCAAACTGATCCTAAAAAAAAAAAAAAAAACAAACAAAATTCAATCGTGCATGGAATTAATTAATTAGTAATTTTTTTTTTTTTTTTTGAGAAGGAATTAATTAGTAATTAATAGAATAGACGAGTGATTAATAGTACAAAAGAAGACAACTTTCCAGCTTCCAACTTTTTCTTCTGCTACAGATATTAAGGAAGCCTGCCCTGTTTTGTGCTTTTTGCCTCTTACGTCTTTTCGAGGAGGCCTCGGGGTCTTTTCATTGTCTCCAAACGCGCGCACAGAGAGAGAGAGAGAGAGAGAGAGAGGTTACGGAAAATTTTTTTTGATGGAAAGAAAGTTTATGGAAATGGCGGAGGTGGATTGGAATAATCAAAGGAGTAAAAGGATGATAGAAGAACAGGCAAAGGAGGAGTTGGAAATACTAGAAAGCCAACATCCCAACCGTTTTGAGTACCTGAAGCTTGAGCTCAAGTCCTTCATCTTTCACATTCAATCCCAGAGCCAACTTCCACTTCCTGAGAACTACAGCTCCAGCTCCTTTCCCACCTCTTCTATTGCTACCACTCAAGGTTATATATCTTTCTCACTCTCATCTCATATAATCTTCTTTTCTTTATTTAACTTTCCATTATTTTTCTTTGTGATGACTTCCTACATATAATTTTTTTTGCTAAACAGAATCAACCAGTAATAGGAAGAGGAAGGTAGGTGATTGTCTTTGTGTATTAATGGAGGATGGAAATGAATCACCCAAGAAGAAATTGCAAATGGGTACTACTAACATTATGGGAAACATGAAGGGGATCACTACTAATAGGAAGACCAAGAAGAAGGAAAGGGTCGATGAGGTTCTTGAGAGGGCTCAAGCATGTCTCCAAAAAATTCAGCACTTAAAAGCCTCTTTATTATTCTGCTGCTGATGCCTTGTTTGTATATTATGCTAAAAGAGCAAATGTTTTGTACTTTGTAATGAGATGCAGAGTCTACTTTAACCAGATAAGTGTTTTGGTTTTTGGCAGGGTGAATCTATGTACATTCACAGATTCACTACATTGTGCTTGTTTTCTACTTTACTTTTGATTGCTTTCTGAAATTTTTTTGGGGAAAATAAAAATTGTCGAAAAAGTTTTTTAAAAAAAAGCATCTTTGCTTTTGCTGTTTTCTTTTCAAATTTTACTGATTTGAATATTGTCTTTTTCTACTTTATTTTACTAGTTGTAGGGGTAGCAATTTTATCTAATTTAAATGTGCTAAGTTTTCAACTTTTTATGCTTTATTTATTTATTTTTTGATGAATAAAAAGGAAGAGGGGCGATCATATGTGACTTATCCCAAAGCGTGACCTAATAGAGACACTCCCTGCTAGGGAATATTGGATTGAACCATAACTACTGTAATCGAGGTGCCACATACCTCAATTGTGTTCATTAATATGGCAAAATCAATTTTATCATTTCAAAAGCAATTCAATTTAATTATATGATTATTCTAAGATCACATAATAACGTGTCACACATGCAATAGTAGCAAAAAAAGATGGGATTGTCAAAAGGCATAATAATTGTTGCAAAGAAGTGGCATTAAGATACCAATGTCATATAAACCAAGGCATCAAACTAGGTAATCACCAATATCATCACACAAGGGGAAGACTACATAAAGAGCTCACATGTTAGTATAGCTAATTTACAAAGCATATTTCCCAATAGTTTCATAAATGATCTAAATATCTAAGATTTTTACAAAATTTGCAATGTTCCCAAACTATATTCTTAGATTTCCCCATCAAAATTTCCCAATAACATTGTCCAAAATAAACAATTTTGACACTTCCAAATATTCCAAAAAATCTATAAAATCCATAACCAAAAGATTAAATAAAAAATATTCATCTTTTCCAAACCAACAAATTATGCATTTTCCCATCTACCATACTAAGGAAATGATTTTTTTCATAATTAAAGAAATATTAACAATCTAGACACTACCATCGTGCACCTTTGGTGCGGTGGTCACTCTACAAGTATATATGCTTGTGAGGTGTAAGAGGGCAAGAGCCAAGATTCAAATCTCCAGGAGGGAGTTTCACACATATATACACTTAGATTAGGGTAGTTAAAAATTTTATCTTATATAAAAAAAATAAAAAAAAATTAAAAAAAAAAACAATTTAGACACTCATAATACTCTTTTAGGAAAATCTTAGTTCCATGGGCAATGTTCTAAAATATGAATTCTCCATGCGATAAAATGATTATAATCGTGGATAAAAGGAAAGTATAAACTTATAACTTGCATTTGTAAAAATTCATGATAATTTATAGGAATTTTTACCAAACAATTAAATTTATATACATGAAAATAATATATATTCTCAATTTTTTACTAATTTAATATATTTATTTATAATTTAAATAATTATTGAATTAATTATGACATCATCATGGTTTAACCTCGGTTTGATCTCAAAAAACCTTGAACCTCTTTCTTGCTTGGTTCTTTAAACGATCCAAGTTTCAAAACCATGTCTAAGATCACATGATAAGGTGTCACACAAGTGCAATAGTAGCAAAAAAGATGGGATTGTCAAAAGGCATAATAATTGTTGCAAAGACGTGGCATAAAGATTCTGTAGGGACACGATTTTAGTTGACCCGATCCTTGTTGGTCAAATCTTGGCCCAAAACGTCCCACACAATGAATTTTTTCGTAGAGTACGGGCTGAAGAACTTGGTTCCAGTTAGCTTAAACGGTTTGTTGCATGGACTCAGGAGATACAGAAACAAGAACAAAAGGAGGTAGCAGTGAAAAGAGATCCTTCTCAGATGATAAGGTTTCAAACTGGATTAATAGGCACAAATTCATACAAATAAAATTTCTCTACAATGTTCTCTCCGCTCTCTCTCTCTCCGTTTTTCCGTCCCCCTCTCTTGGGGGACTTCTACATATTATATAGACCCTCTTCTATCATCTGGGCTTTACACTTGTTGATCATCCAAACTCCTACTTGAGCACCTGTCCCATCAGACACCCTTATCAGTTCTTTGTAAGTTGCAGTGACCAAGGCAGCACTGTTCAGGGGTCTTCTCTTCATTAATGCGGCCAGGAGAGTAGTTGTGGTGCATTTAATGTGGTAGTGGCAGCCTTTGCTGAGATATTTTGGGTTTCCTTTCTTTTTACGTGCTTGAAGGGAGGACTACAGTAGCAGTGACGCACCTTTGATCTGGATTTTGAAATGTCCGAGGAGGAATTACTTCTTGGACATGTTCTCTTTGACCCAGTGGGCCTGAGTAAGGATTCTGGGCCACGATGTCTCCTCGGAAGGATCGGTCCTCGGACGAGCCCAGGGCCCAGTCAACCTATTATTCTGGGCTAGTCCCCACAGATTCCAATGTCACATAAACTAAGACATCAAACTAGGTAATCACTAATGTCATTGTGGTCATCACTAATGTCATTACACAAGGGAAAGACTACATAAAGAGCTCACATGTTAGTATAGCTAATTTACAAAGTATATCTCCAAGTAGTTTCATAAATGATCAAAATATCCAAGATTTTTACAAAGTTTCCAATGTTCCCAAACTATATTCTCATATTTTCCCATCAAAATTTCCCAAATAACATTATCCAGAATAAGCATTTTTTAAACTTCCAAATATTCCAAAAATCTATATAAAAAAATATTAATTAAAAAATATTCAACTTTTCCAAACCAACAAATTATGAATTTTCCCATATACCATATTAAGGAAATGCCTTTTTCATAAATAAAGAAATATTAACAATCTAGATATACATAATACTCTTTTAGGTATAATACTTAGGTGTTATTCTTTATATTCATTCTTAAGATTTTTCCATGTGGATTTTTTCTCATAGGATGGAAGTGTATATTTTAGTTAAGTAGCCATATGACTGAATCTTAAGAAGGAAACTTAAGGAACAACACCTAAAGTACTGTACCTAAGTTTTGTTTTTTAGGAAAATATTAGTTCCATGGACAATGTTCCAAAATGTGAATGCTCCATGCAATAAAATGATTATTTCATATTTTCTAAAATTGTACTAGGTATCTAGTTAGACCAAGAGTGTGTTTGACACCAGTTTTTAGTTTTTATGTATAGTTTTTTAAAACTTCACTTTTTTAATGCTTTTTCTTACATTTTCAAGTACAATACTTTTAGCAAAAAATTAGATAAATTATTCTCAAACAAATGCCAAGTGTCCAAAACCAAAGAGCACAACTCACGTGATACTAAATTTGTTACCAAAATCCTTGCAATTTAACAACACAAGCATCAAAAGCCTAAAGTAAAGGCAACATAGTTACTTGAGGTAGGTTCCTGTACCTAAATTTTGTCTTTTAGGAAAATATTAGTTCCATGGACAATGTTCCAAAATGTGAATGCTCCTTGCAATAAAATGATTATTTCATATTTTCTAAAATTGTACTAGGTATCTAGTTAGACCAAGAGTGTGTTTGACACTAGTTTTTAGTTTTTATGTATAGTTTTTTAAAACTTCACTTTTTTAATGTTTTTTCTTACTTTTTCAAGTACAATACTTTCAGCAAAAAATTAGATAAATTATTCTCAAACAAATGCCAAGTGTACAAAACCAAAGAGCACAACTCACGTGATACTAAATTTGTTACCAAAATCCTTGCAATTTAACAACACAAGCATCAAAAGCCTAAAGTAAAGGCAACACCGTTACTTGAGGTAGGTTCACCTACACCTATTTTATGTTATCACCGATTAGTTAAATATGAAAAATTATTTCATTTCAGCTTCTTGGATTATTATTATTTTTATTTATAATACATTGAATTATTACTTTAATATAAGCAAGTATATCCTAAATAACTATTTAAATAAAAGAAATATATATTTCATTATGAAATACAAAGTTTGTTTCTATAATGTCCAAACATCATACTTATACACAACTTCTTATTCTTCGTTTTTATTTGGGAAAATTACATTTTGCTCACCTGTGGTTTGCCCAAAAAGCACTTTGCCCACCTGTGGTTTAAAAATTGACACTTTACCTGCCTAAGGTTAACTTCGTTAGTCTCCTGTTACCCAGCTCTGTTAAAAATATGGACAAATTTGTATTTTTGTTACTCTTTTATGTCTCACTCCTCTCAAAACATAAAGAACTAAAAAATTAAGGGAAAAAAAGATCTAAAAGATAGGTTCTCTAAAAATTAAAACTTAACTTTTACATTTCTCAACTTTTAGATCTTCTATTTTAACACATAAAAAAAAAAATTTCATATGATGAGATATTATTACTTAAGGAATGAAGAAAGTAGAATTCCAATATTACCATAAATTCAGAAATGAGAAGAAGTGGTTAGTTTATGCAGAAATGATGCATATGCCATTGGCATTGGAATGTATGCTATTGAGTGTTTTTTTTTGCTTAATTAAATTATTGTTTTGCATTTTGATTGATTTGATTATACCATCTAAGTCCTTCACACAATGAGTTTTTATCAGATATGTTTAATTAGAGAGATTCGTATACTGTATGACAATTATTTTTTCTCTTGATGTTCGCTATCCTTAAATGGAAATTTGCTATATAGGTTCTAGTTTTTTCATTACATGAGATTTTAATTCATTTTAATAATTTCTTTAAATTTTCTCTTAGGGTTGGGACAAATTTACCGGGTTGTGGGTATTGTTCTGTAGTCTGTACCCATCTTATTGCTATCCGATTATGTTATTGAATTATATGAATTATTGTTTGTCAATGATGGCAAGTATGATGTGCTTCTAGCATAATTTTTTTTTTTAATTCTGAAATGTTTGTTGAATGAAAATTTATCTGTTATCCTCATAAATTTATCTGTTACCTTACCTTAATGAATTTTTACATGACCAGAGGGAATAAAATTGATCATGGATTTTAGCTGAGGCATGGATTAAAATAGAAGATCTAAAAGTTAGGTTTTAACCTTTACAAAACCTAGCTTTTAGATCTTATTTTCTCTTGACTTTTTAGTTTTTTATGTTTTCAGATGAGAGACACATAAAAGTGTAGGAAAATACAAATTTATCATTATTTTTAACGGAGGTGGGTAATAGAAAACAAATATAAGGTAGGTAAAATGTCAATTTTTAAACTACAGATTGACAAAATATTTTTTAGACAAACCACAATTGGGCAAAGTGTAATTTCCCATTTTTATTTTATCTATTTGAATGGCATACCTATGGTGGATAATTTATAACTAGGATCCAATATCTTGTATATTAAATACTTAACTAACATCTCTTAGTATATTTTATGATGATTTCTTTTATTATCATATTAATTGATTTTAATAGTTAATTTTCAGCGTTGAAGAGTTTAAATTTCAAATATTAATTGTGTTAAATGAAAAAAATGGAAAGGAATAAGGGAATGTACGGGGTTGGACATTATAGAATTTAGCCGCATGCAAATTGCAAAACGGCGCCGTGGATCGGCCTTGTTGAAATTGGCCATGTAAGTGGCAAGTGGTAGCAAGTAGTAAGTAGTAACGCGCACATTGGCCCTCGGTCTGTATCGGTCGCGGCGCTTCCGTTCGACTAAAACGACAAGAGACAGAAATCAGAAAATCAGAAAGAAGAAATTTGACAAACTATGGTGTGGGCTCTCTTTCCTGTAGACCCTGTCTCAGGTAGCTTCACTTACACCTTCTTCTTCTTCACCCAAACACCATTTCTTGATTATTTATTTGGCATTCACCTATTTCATCAAAATTGGAAATTGAATAATCATTGTTACTTTTGTTTGTGGTGTAGTAATCATCTCAGAATCAAAGGATTAAAGTTTAACTACACTTTTCACACTACCAATGTGGTTGTTGTTAACTTTGGCTTTTTTTATTTATATGATTTACGTTTGCTAAACATTGTCTTTTGTTATGTATATAGTGTAAGAGTTCCAAGTTTGTGTGCTTTTATTTTATCTTCGATGTCAAAATTTGGCATGTGTATTGTTGAGTTCAAGAAACGAGTTCTGAAGGGTTTTTGGGGTTTTAGCTAATTCATTGGCGGTGGACAAGGTAGACCCTGTGGTGGGAATTTTTGGCTTGAGACCAATTCAATGTTTGGTTTCTGTACATATTACAGATTTGGTCTTGCATTTTAGTATGTGAAAATTGAGCATGTTTGTGTTTACTCTCTTTTGGGGTCATGCTGAAGACTGTGATTTTAGATGTTGGAAAGAAAAGAAAAGATTTTTATTGTCTAAGGAATTTTGAAGATTTGGAAGGCTATTCCCCTGTGTGTGTTGTGGACTATTTGGCAAGAGAGGAATGGTAGAGATTTTGGTGGTGTTGATAGGACTAATAGTGTAATTAAGCAAATGATGTTGTGCGGATGACAGTATTGGGAAGCATTCCCTCCTTTTTTTTTTTTTTTTTTTTTTTTTTAAGATCTTGTGAGCTTGATATTGTATTTCTTTGGGAGTAGTCCACTATACATAATTGCATATTGTGTATTTGGACTATCTCCAGTTTTGAATAAAAATTATTTTAATTGTATAATGTTATTGTTTTCTCTGATTTGTTCTATAGCTTTGAAACATAATATTTTACGTCTGTTCTTATTTTAAGGTTCAGGCTTATGTTGATATCTAACTAGGTCTGATGTATATGACAGGTGAGGATAAGTACTATATATTTGCAAGGGGAACTTACAAAGTTGGTCGCAAAGGTACTCTAGCATGTGCTCCTATAATTCAATTTCCTAATATCTAAATTTTTATAGTTACACATTTATTTACATTCTGAAGGCCTGCTAATGTGATTAAAATTTTTATAATTTAGACTTCTAGGTTTTCTCTTATCTCAGCATGGTACTGGACAATGGGTGATTCTTAGACCTAGGCTATCTATCATCCTTCGTGCCTTACTATTAGCCAGTGGCAGGATGCTGCTTGGTCAAATATATTTTGATGTTCTTTTTTTTTTTTTTTTTTGATTGGTTGATTTCTTTGTTCCATAATTAGTCTCATGTCTTGGAATACCTCTAAAAAGTCATCAAAATTAACAAGCAAAAGAATGGACACTATCAATTTGTCCCCACAAATATTTCTACTTTTGCTTGAATGCTCTAGTAAAAGAATGGCACTATCAATGGTGGTTTCCAATTAGCCAATTGGTAAAGTCTCTTGTTGTTGAACTAATGATTTGGGTTCAAATCCCTCCCACACCTATGAGAACCCAATTGGTGTCTTGGCCTAGTGATAAAGAGCAGTTATCATGGAGTGGACACTATAGGTTTCCTATTGTGTGTCTATATATATATATAAATTGTCACTATCAATGAAATGAAATTCAGGACTTAGCAAATCATTTTATGATAGGTAAAGGTAATTATTATTATCTTATTTTTAAATCAGTATATTTTTTGACTATTAAACAACAGATAAGTTAGACATTTTATCAAGAGAAAGGAAAGTTTGAAATGGTGAGCTTCCTTAAAGAATTACAAACGGACATTCATATTGTCCAAAAATCAATTGTAGATATACATGACAACCCCTAGTCATAATGTAATATTCAAACAAAGATCTCAGAAAACTTTTCTTAATTTCCAAGATTGATTTCTCTTAATTTTCAAAAGTCCTATGGTTTCTCTGTTTCATTTTCAAAAGCTATTTTCATAGATGCTTTCACTATCCAAATTTCCTTCCAATGAAAATTTGACTTTACAATCCCTTTTATTGCTTTTAGTATGATTGAATAGTGAAATGACTGTGTCTATTTATTGCCCAAGGCACCTTATCTTTTATGCCTTGATACATGAATTTGGGCTAAATACAACTGAAAATAATTGTTTATCAAATCCAATTCTCAATGGTGTGTGGAACTCACACAAATTGTGCTATTGTGTATGCCAATGAGATCTAGCTCAATTGGCACCTCCTTCCCCTGTAAGAGCGAGGTGGGGAAGTGAAGATGTAGGTTCATGACCCACCAGGTGCTTGTGTAATTTTCCAAACATGAAATCCAACATATCTGGAAAAAGAATCTCACCTTGCTTTTATCTCCTTCTAAACTCGGCGAATAAAGACACTAAAGCTCTATCAGCCCACCAAATATCATACCAAAAATTCACTCTTGTTCCATCCTTAATGTGAACCTGGAAAAGGAATCTCACTTTGCTTCGATCGCTTTATAAACTCCTAAGCCATATGTTGTACGAACTGGTGTGTATCCAACTCTCCTCATTACCATTCTTCTTTTTAAATCTCTGAAACCACTTTCCCAACAAAGCATGGTTAAAACTTAAAAAGTACTCAATTTCCTAATACCTAGACCTTTTGTCCATAAGTATGTACTTGCAATTTTCCAATCCACTAAATCATCAAATTTAGCCCTTGTAATATATATATATATATATATATATATATATATATATATATATATTATTCTTCTAATCTAAGGAGGTCTGGACCATGTTCAGAAAGACAGAAACCATGGTTGGGTTGGGGCTTATCGGTGTAAGCCACATAGGGCGTGCAATAACTTTGTCAATCTTTAGATTTGACTTGTGCGTGTGCGTCATGTGAAAATTTTCTCCTAGATTATGGTTATTTTACCATCTTTTGTATTGTGTTTAACTTCTGATTCATATTTTTCAAACTTATGGTTTCTGGTTGCAGGTTGTGACGTAATTATTAACAAAGACAAAGGAGTTTCTCGGATCCATGCAGAAATAGTTGTTGATGCACTGAATTCTTTGAATCCCCTGAATAAAAGACCTTTCAACACTTTGTCTAAAGTTAGGATTAGAGATTGCTCCAAATATGGAACATTCATTAACAAGAATCTGGGGCAAAAGGAAAAAGTTCATGAGCTCCCAAATAAGGAAACAACTTTAGAAGATGGGGACCTGGTTTCTTTTGGAACTGGTAATGCAACCTACAGGTAAGTAAAATGTTTTTGCTGCATTTAGCTGCTGCATGTGTGACATTTGCTGACAGCATCATGAGATGTTCAGTTTTTGAGATTATATCTATATAACATCCTTGAGGATTACATTTATTATTTTTAAATGTTAACATCCTTGTGTATCGCATGATCATGTCCATCTCTATGTTGATTAGGTCGTGTCTGCCCTGGAAAAAAAAATACAGCGTTTAAAATTGGTGCTATTACATAAAACTTTACACTATCATGTTCTACTTATTCCTTTGAGATTTCACTCCATACAGGTTTTGTTTTGTTCCTCTCATATTTTTTGTTTGCTCGGAGTCCTCCCAAGTGAATCAACCCCTTCAAGACAAAATTTCAGCAATTGGTTAGTGAGAGGTGCCCTTTTTAGCTATCAAGAGATATGTACTTGCTTTTATCTTGGAAATATTGCTTATTATATTTTCATAAATAATATGTGTCTTGATTTTCGTTCAAATAAGGTCTTCCTAATATAATAATATGAGTTCTGTCAACAGCGCAGAAAGGTAAAAGACACTATCACAGAATCAAATGCTTCCTTGTTTATAGATTTACTTTTATCCATTGAATGAGTTGAGTCAAATAGCATATGGCCTCACCTTCCCCTTTTTGAGTACAACTATCACCTTGTTTTGTAAGGATTATGGGGAAGTAATTGGTCCTACATATGTAACTAATCATGGTTAGAGATATAATAAACATGAAATTAAGATTCTTGAGATGCTTGATAGCTGTACTTTTAGTGCTTAATGCTGGTGTATCTTTGGTATACATCCTTTGTCCACGGGTTGAGCTTGTGTCTCTTCGCTTTTAATTAATGAAATGTTTACTTAAAAAAGAAAAAAGAAAAAGAAATTAAGACTGTAGTGAGTTGAATATTTTCAAAGTGTTAGTTTGCCAATTGCAAGTGCTTTAGATTATGGCATGTTTATGACACGCAATTAGAAAAGAGTAAAAAAGAGAGAAATCTAGATCATAAATTATTTGAATTTATGAAATTATAGGTTGTAACTTCTGAAGGGGTTTAATATATATACCTCCACTATGCTCAAGAAATTCTGTTACCCATCAAAGTAGAGAGAAGACCAGACAATAACTATGAGTCTCACTGCATGATGAAATGCCTGTCTCCATGTGGTCCAAATGCTGCTGGTAAAGGGACCCTAAATGTGATACCCAGTTATCCTACATTTCAAGTAATTGTACATCGCTCTGGCTATCTTACATCTCTAAATTGTACAGCTGCTTGAATATTTGTTCACTATTGTGATTATTTTGGTTCATTATGAAAATTGAAATATTATTGGACATGACACAATTTATTTGGATTGCATCTGAATAGTAATCTTAATATTTTGGGGGTTATTAATAAGCTTATTATTATTTGGGAGCTTTCAGACCTAAGAAGTATGCATAAGAGAATTTCGTTATACTTATCCCCCCCCCCCCCCCAAAAAAAAAAAAAAAAAAGTTTCAGTAAAATTGGGTTCTAGAAATTCGATGTAATAACTTAAAAAAGAAGAAGAAGAGAAATTCAATGTAATAACCTGGTTATCCTACATTTCTAATAACAATATTTAACAAATTTTTAGAAATTTTCCCATTTAGAAATGTAGGATAGCTGGGGTATCACACTACAAAAATCTCTATAGGCTTTATGGTGGTATCATCTTTATAATCTTTTCGCCCAAATATATTTGGAAACATGGTATGGTTTTGCTCAAGGCAACATCTGACTCTTGTAAAAAATTATTGCTCCTGCTTTCAATGTGACTTTTGATAATATTCTACAAGTGATGTATAATAAATACTCTGCTTTCTTTATAGGAGCTCATATTACTCACAGCCTAGCTCAAGAGTGCACACATGTGCTTGTTGATCAACTCAGGCCAGTGAAAGAAGATGTGCTTGATGCCATTGTATCAAAAAAACCTATTGTTCTTAGTAGTTGGGTTGAGGTAAACTAACATTAAACATCTTGAATTACTTCTCTGGGATATAACTGTGTTGTTAACTTATAATTGAGAGCATACTTATCAAATAATTTCTTTCCAGAGTACAGATTTGTATGCTATTTTGATAACACGGTCATTTAGTTGCACATTCATTTTAACTTATCCAAAAAACGGCAGTTGCATGCACATCTTAAGTTTTAAGAATACCTTGTGGGCAAGGGAATAAGATAATTAATACATGCTTAAAATAAGAAATATTAAGTGCAGCTTTTAGTACATGCATTTTTTTTTTTTATTAGTAAAAAAGTTTCTTTGATTAAAAGAACATCAAGTATACAAGGAGTATACTAGGTATACTAGAAATATCACATTCTGGAGGGTTGTGCCACACTTTGTTATGTGGTGCATTTGGCGAGAATGGAATGCGAGATGCTTTGAGGTAAGTGAACGGTCTATACTTGAGATTAAATGCCTCCTTCATTCTTTGCTGGATTGGAGTACTGCTTTCTATTCTCTCCCCTATTCTTTTCTTTTAGATTTAATTGAGTTTTGTAATTTGAGAGGTTGATGTACTGCTACTCAAGTACACTTCTGGTGTACCTGGGTATTCTCTCTCTGTTTTTTTGATCAATACATTTTCATTATCAAAAAAAGAAAAAAAAGAAAAAGAGCTAAGCTTTTATAGTACAATGATCCATGAAATCTAAGAACTTAGAGAAAGGATATGTCCCTGAAGCTAGTATCCACTCAAACAATGTTCTGAAAAGTTGCATCTTCAAGTCGGAACTAGTCTGTTCACACCCAAAGTTCTAGCATTTCTTTCACACCACAGACACCATTACCATATCAAACAATGTGGAACGGCCTTCCATATTGCACTGTTTCTATGTCTCCTAAATTGGTTCTTCCAACAAGATAGTAATTCTATAACCCCCTTAGGCATGACCGGTTGAACCTCAAAGAGACTAAAAATCACATCCCATAGATCGCTAGCAACAGGACAATTCACAAGCAAATGGTTCATTGTCTCCCTGTCCTCCTTGCACATACAAAACCAGCTAACCACATTTATATTCCTCTTCTGCAAGTTCTCAGCAGTTAAGATCCTCCCCAAAGATGTAGTCCAAATAAAGAAAGCGACTCTAGTTAGAAATTTTAACTTCCAAATACCTTTCTGAGGAAATTTTGCAACTCCAGTAGGGACTAAGGCTTTGTAATAAGAACTCACCTCGAATCCCCTATTATCAGCAAACCTCCAACATAACTTATCTTCCTCATTACTTTGCACTGTTAATAGAGTACTTCCAAGAAAGTCAAAGTGGACTCCAACTCCCAGTCCTATATCCTCACAAAATTCACTGCCTAATGAACCTCACCCTTCATTTAATTACTATGGGAGAAGGAAGTTCTAGTTAATCTATAGCTCATTGGCAAAATAAACCTTGAAAGCTTTTCCCAACTCCTTATATTTTTCCAAAGGTTCACCCCCATATGTCCTAGTAACTATTGAGTTAGTCCAACTGTCCTTGAAAGAGCCATACTTCCTCACAACTACCCACCCCTAAGGTAGTCATCAAAACATGGTATCCTCACATTAAACCAAGTCTGTGACTATGGAATCTCTTTCCTTTGAAGTTTTTGGGTATATTCTTTTAATAGGTTGGGTTTGCTGGGTTATGGATCCGAATTGCCATCCACATTTTGTAAGGGGCCTAATGGGCCATTAACTACTCCTACCCTTTATCTTTAACCTATTCACCATCGGGGGCCTCCATACCCATTCGGTATTTGGATGTGGCCCACCCGCTTTATTATTTTGGTCAACACTCACCATACCCACAGCAGGGGTGGGCTTGTTGCTTGTGGGCCTAGTTTCCTTCTTTTTGTTGATACTAGCCCACTGACCGTTTGACCCATATGCCAACTTAACATTTAGGCTAAAATGCAAATTGTATCCTCTAAGTTTGATTAAAATTCATTTCAGGCCTCTAACTTTACTTTAGTTCAATTGAATCCTCTAAGTTTCAAATTTATTCAATTTAGGAATTCCATCCAATTTCGTTAAAAAATTGCCATTAAAAAAATAATTTTCTTGCATGAAAAAAATTTATAAAATTAATAAAAATACTCTATAGATTTTTTATGTGAGAATTATTTTTTTCAAAAAATCATTTTTCCTTAGTTAATTGCATACTTAACAGCAAATTTTTAACGGAATTGGATGAAAGGTCTGAATTGAATAAATTTGAAATTTAGAGGATTCATTTGATCTAAAGTAAAGTTAGAGGTCTGAAACGAATTTCAATCAAACTTAGAGGGAGCAATTTGCATTTCAGCCTAATATTTAAATTCAAATCCACCTCTTCAAATCACAGCCACGAAGCATGCTCCTACCAGATTGGAGGTGAGTGGGACTCATTGCCCTTCTCTGGTTGATTTTCTTCTTGCTGGTGAGAGATTTGTTGCTATTGGGTATGTCCAGTTTGAGTTTCCTATAGGATTGGATGGCGATTCTCAGTGCCCTTCTCCCTTGAAAAGGGCACCCTTTTCGCTTCTCAGAAAGTTGAAAATTTCACTCAACTTGACGTTGTAGCAACTTTACATGGTTGATAATTTCATCCAAAACCAATATCAAAAAGAAACATTATGAGGCATCTTAGGCCCCCATATGCTTTTCCACGGGAATTCCTTTAACAACAAAGTACAGAACCTATTCAGAAAGGGGTTGTTTTGTCAGTCCAACCTAATTGCAGCATTTCTTCGTCATTGTCCATAGACATCAACTGGCCTCCTCATTTATTCCATGGTTGTGGAGGGGATGAATTTCTAAGTTGAATAGGTGTCCTCATGCTTGTGGTCTTTGGAGGAGCATCCGGATGTGTTGGGAAGGTTTTAGTAAATACATTTAGTTTGAGGCTGGTTTGGGAAATCAAGTGCAATTTTGGCATGATTGTTGGTGTGGTGACCAAATTCTTAGAGATGATTTCCCAATCTTGTTTGAGATTGCTATTGTTCGGGAGGCAGCAGGGAGGGGAAAGGAGTTGGGATGTGAGGTTCCAGCATGATTTGAATGATTGGGAAATGAAATCAGTGGCGGCCTTCCTTCATACAGTATCAGATTCCTCCTATTGAGGGTGGGGACCGGGTGAGGTGGAAGTTGAAGAAGACTGGGGAGTTTGACATTTGGTCTTTTTATAGTGTGTTGAGAGGGCATTCAATTGTCACCTTCCCTTGGAAAGGGATTTAGGGGGTCAAGGCCTCTTGGTGGGTTTCCTTTTTTTGTTTGGATGGCGGCATGGGGGAAAATACTCATTGGAGATAACTTGAGGAGGAGAGGTTATTTCCTTGTGGATCGGCGTTGCATGTGCTGGTGTTATGGGGAATCAGTGGACCATCTTTTGATCCATTGTGAGGGTGCCTGTCATTGGTGGAGCTTTGTTTTTAGATCATTTAGGTTGCTTGGGTTCATCCTAAGAGAGTACTCAATCTTTTGATGGGATGGTGGAACTGGCTGGGGAAACAATAGTCTAACATTTGGAATTTGGCACCTTTGTGTTTGATGTGGTTTATTTGGAGGGAACGGAAAAATTGTAGGTTTGAGGATGTCGAAAGCTCGGGGCTTCAGCTTTTTGCCTTTTTTGTAGGCATCTTATTTGATTGGTCTTAGGCTTGGGAACTCATATCTAGTGATTCCTTCCTGATGTTTATAGATTCCCTTTTAGCTTGTACATAGTTTTGTGTTTTCTTTGTATTTTAATGACATTTTTGTGCCCTTTTTGCACGAAGTAGTCTTTTTTTTTGTGGCTCTTGTAAACTCCTTGTGTATTTGGGCTTCACCCTTTTTCCTTCAATAAAATTGTTATTACTAGCTGATTTATATGACTATGAATTCAGGCTTTTTAATCATTAAATACATATAGAATGTATTAATATTTAAATCTGGAACCCTGAGTAATTTTCTTAAGGGCCATTGCTGCTTGAGCCATGTTTTGGGGAACTCGCATGTGTGGTTCTTGGAGGGTGGCCGGATGTGGAGGTGGGAGAAGCTAGTAGGAGCCATCCTATTCCAATAGCATATTTTGGAACTCATGTCTAGAACCCACTAGCATGCTGTCTTTTCTCCCCCTTTCTTAAATTTTAAATATTTGTTGGCACTAAAATGCTTTTCTACACATATACTCAACTTCTGAAACATAACTGACTGTGTATCTTATTTAGTTTGTTGCAGAAAAGAACATTCGCACTGAAATTCCTAGCTGCAGTTCGTAAGTATTTCTTAAGATCTTGCTTCTTGTTGGATTAGTTTTTTATTCAATGATGTTCCTGGGGAACTAGCTTGGTTTAGCTGATTTTTTTGTTTTGTTTTGTTTTTTTTTCCTCAATAATATCAGCTATGCTCCAATGTTGACAGTAGAAGGAGAATCAATCAAAGTTGCAGACCCTAAATCTCGTGAAAACTGTTTGGAAGGATATACTTTTTTATTGGAAGAGACAAACATGGTTATATTTTGAGTCCTTTAATCTCTTTGAAATGCTAATCTCTCTCTCTCTCTCTCTCACACACACACACAGACAAGCAATGATATCATTAATGATTCTGTTGCAAAAGAAAATTTTGTGATACTTTCATTATATATCTCCTGAGAATTTTATTGGAAGATTATATCATGATACTAAAAGCCTTTTTTTTGGCAAGATGTATTGGATAGTTCTGTTTATTTTCCTATAATATATTTTATTCATATTTAAGGGCATGCTCATTGCTGAGAACATTTGGAAATTTCTCTGGTGTTTAATACCTGTTTTTGTTCATGTACAGTACAAGTTCAGGGATCGGTTGCAGTCCTTATTGGAAGTGGGTGGTGCAAAGATTGTTTCTGTATCAGGCTTTTGTTCAAGTAGCCAAGTATGCAATTCTTGCTCTTTATATACATGTGTGTGTGTGTGTGTGTGTGTGTTTTTTTTTTCCCCTTTAATGTTTAGAAATTTGTAAGTAGTTACTGTAAAATTTACTTTACTACTAATTATAGGTTTTGCCTTTCTTATTATTTTTTAGAAATTTTTGCTTTTCTATGTATTTTATATGATTAGTTGTGACATCCTTCCACTGTTTTCGTAATTTTCATTCTTAATTTCCACATTCTTATCACATGATCACAAGAAAGTTAAAAGAAAATAAGCATGTGAATTTTAAGATTAATTATGATGGAAGTTGGAGAAAGTATAGCGGCATGAGGACATTGTAACTGATTTCATAGTTTAGGGGATTGATTGTTCAAATTTTTAGGTTGTTAAGGATATTACAACTGACCTTATGGTTTATGGTGGGAAAATGCAATCTACTTGTAATTATTATATTTACCTAATACATGATGTTTCTATATTGAACCCTTCTTTTCAACTGGTTACTTTGAAAGTAAGAAAGAAAAAACAAATGGCACAAGATTTCCCTTTTTATTTTGAAGGGACACTATAGTATATGTATATTTTCCCTTATCTTTCCTTTCTCCCTTCCTTTTTCTGGTAACTTCCTTTCTCTTTTTGGTATTTTTAAATGATTGGCTTGTGAAGAGCTTAAAAATTGTAATGGGGGATTTCATTCCTAATTTTTGGCATTTTCCATTGTGCAGTCATTGTCTTGGTTACTTCTTTTATTGTTTATTTTTGGTGGAGGGTTTGGAGGGGAGAAGAAAAGAAGAAAGGATTTTTTTTGGGTTGGGGGTGTTTTTTGGGGGGGGGGGGGGGGGGGTGTGGGGAGCGTATGTGGTTGGGTTCGAAACTATATTAACCTTTGGTAGAGGTGATGGAGTCATGAAGGAAGGTTAGGTTGCTGTAATTGGAGTAATTTTGTTTTTGGTAGTATAAAGTTTTCCTTATGTGGGGTTCACGTGCAAGTTGGATTGACAAGAGTCTTTTATTTTTTTGAAGGGTAAATCATCAGGAGTCTATGGTCAAAACAATTTTTAATGTGGGTCCTTGGTTTAAGAGTCAGGTGTGTTTTGTGCAGGGGCAGGTATAAAATTTCATTAAATTTTTGCATGTAATATTATTTTTTGGGTTCTTTTTATAATTGCATTTTTAAGTATTAAGAGATTGCTGTATTGAGTGGATGAAATTTCCCAACTGTTTTTTATCCATGCTTGATTTTCTGTGCTTTTAGGCCTTGAGGTTCTCATCTTGTATACTTGGATGACAACATTCATTATTTTTTCCAGATTATTATAGTGTGTCTGTTCTCGTGGCCTATGTTCTAAAATTTTAAGTGAATAATTTATTGTAGGACTTGGAATATGGAGATAATAATCGTATGGTTTGTGTTATCCCTGGAGGATCAACAGAGCAGTCTGATCAACTCAAAAAACTCAGTTCGTTCTCGCGAGTAAATGAGATGGATTTAATACGTGCTGTTTTAACTGGATGGCTGAATCCATCCTTTTTGATATCAGCATGCGGTAAGTACTTGTATATATGCAGAATAAGTGTTCCTTGCTTTTTAATCACTTTTAAATAATGATGTGCACATAATTATTTGTACTTTTACAGGTAAACAATCTTTCTATATTCTTACCATGTCCAGTGGCTAGTTAAGTTGCATTTTATTTTTCCACTAAAGAACATTTTAAGTTTTGCAATTTTGGTTATAATTAAGGAAAATCCAATAATACTTGATTCATTCTCCAATTTCTTTTTCTTTTTCTTTCTCCTTTTTTTCCCTTGTTCTTTTTTCCTTCTCTCCGTGTTTCTAGTACACCAGTGTTAATGCAAGCAAGTTTTAGCTGTGCTTTAGTGAATTCACCTTATGCCATCTTTCTCGCTAAACTCATTAAACTTGCAAGAAAACTAGATGAGGTGTTTTGTTAGTGTGTTAGATTATAGTAATTTATTTTATCCTTCATGTTGGGTTAACAAATGATTGACATTCAATGTTGAGTTATAAATTAGAATTTGTACCATTTGGTTTCTTATTAGGGAAAAGTTAACAGATGCCCCAAAGGCATTGGTTTAAGAAGTATTTTTGGAAATTTTTTATGGGAAAAGAAAAAAGCAGCTGACTTTTTTGACAGTTTTTTATATTTCCCATGAAAATGGTATTAAAACTTTCCTAAAATGGTTTATTAACAAATGCCTAAGGGCACCTGTTAATAGGACCCATCTTATTATTCCAAATACTAAAGGCCATTTGCCAGTAAAGCACTGATAAAGAAAGTTTACTGAAACCTATGCCTGAGCATGAGCAGAAAGGAAACATATGTTTTTTTATTTTTTATTTTTTTTATAAATCAAATTTACTTCCTTTAAAAAAGATGAGTAACCACCAAGTGCATCCAAAATCGAATAAAAGTACAAAAATCCAGCAAAATTGAGAAAGAATGGCCACTTCAAGTAGCCATCCAATCATACAGAGTACATAGAAAAATCAGCTTCATATCTACATGGGTCATTCAAGGCCTTTGAAGGTTTGGTTATTTCGTTCCTTCCATATAGTCCACATGATGCACAGAGGGATTGCATTCTTGAGTGGTTTGATTATTTCGTTCTTCCCATATAATCCACATGATGCATAGAGGGATTGCATTCCAAATAACTCCATGGTGCCTAGCATATTGTCCCTTCCAACATCAATGACCCTTTTATGCATGACCCACTGCACCCCCAATAAGCAAAACGCTACTGAAGACCATAGATCTCTGGCCATATAACGATGTAACAATAAATAATCAACAGATTCCCTATCTTGCTTACACATACAACACCAATCCACTACGATAATTCTTCTTCTTCATCGTAAGTTTTTTATAGTAATAATCTTCCCTAGGGAAGCTGTCCAAATTCTGCGCTATCCTGCCTTCTACCTGAGCTTCTACTCTCCCCATTCCTGTACAACAGCAGGATTTCTCTACTTTGTGCACTGATTCTCTCCTGACAGTAGAAAAACTTCTTTTTCAGTGTTTTTTGTTTTTGTTTTTTATTTATTATTTATTATTTATTTATTTCCTGAAGTGAGCAAAACTTTCTACTTTCTTCTTTTACATTTTCTTTAGAAAACCAGATCCCCCCCCTCGGCCTGAATTTCTGTAGCAGACTCTTGCCCCTAGCTTTTATCTTGCATTTTCCACTCTTTTGCTGGAAGTAGAAGTCTCTATATATAAAAAGCAAGCTGAAGAGCTTCATTAGCAAATAGGAATCAACTTCCCCTTTCTTCGAAGAGATTTCTTCCAGAATTCTGATGATCTTATCTTGTATCTTAGTTGAATTCTTGTAGGAAACAAATTTGTTTAAAGATAGGACATATGCCCTTACTTGATAGGTCCAAGAATCCTTCCTAGAAATTAGCATTTTGCTGAATCTTTCCCTTTTTCTTTTATTTATGGCTGTTTTTACCTCTCCTGGAAAGAAATTTATACTTGATCTTTTAGATTACAATCAAATTGTGTATTTCTTTCTTACACCAAAGTAATGTAGTTCAATATTTGTCATTTTGCAGTACTTGTTTCATCTTCATGCTCCACAGACGAAACGGTGGTAGCAGATTCTGATTTAGAGGGGGAAACGGCCACATCAATTCAGGCAAATGTCACAGTCTGCACTGATGAAGCCATTAAAGTTGTGAGCAAAGCTGAAACATCCATGGCTTCTGAAGAACCCATCAAATTTGTGAGCAAAGATGAAGTCATTAAAGTTGTGAGCAAAGCTGAAACATCCATGGTTTCTGAAGAAGCCGTTAAATTTGTGAGCGAAACTGAAACGGTCATAGATCATGCTGCCATCAAATCAAAGGATATCTGTGGTACAAGCTGCAGAGACGTTAGTTGTGGTATTACAGTCAAAATAGACAAGGGTGATGAGTCTGAATGCGGAAATTCAGATATACTTTTCAGCCAAGATTTAGTTGTGCGAGATACGAACATACCTTCTCGCTTCAGTACAACCACCAACAATGGAGTTCTAAATTTCAAACGCTTCAGAAAGGTGATGACCTTTCTGCCAATACCGTGCAATGGAGTTACACATTAGAATAATCACTTTTGGCTTTTTGGAGGAAATATCCATTTGTCCTCTTCTCTTGATTTAGGCATGTGGCATTTGGAAAATAATTTGTTAACTCTGAAATTGTCTAGTGCTTAATCGATCTGATTAATAAATCAATTGATTAAACTTGAAATTTTAGGCTAGGAATACATGTTGAAAAATGTAATTGGCCATGCCCTGAAATGCATCAAACATCTTGTCTTATTTCTACAAGTATATATATAAGTAATTGTTTTTTGCTACAGTAGTTGAGAGGACCTTACCCAGGCTTGAACCTGAGCTTATAAAATGCCTAATTTTTTTATTTTTTTTTGGTTTTTGGAATGCAATGGCAGACAAATACTCAATCTGGGAATAGCTTCAACAATCTAATTCCATTTTCGAAGCACCCATATAAGTAAGATTTATGTCTCTAAGCTTATTCTGATTTCTGTGTGGTGTTTGAATCATTGTGTAAGCATAATGTATCCATTTAACTTTTTGTTCCTTGATGATAGAGATTCTGATGGTGGGAATGAGGAAATGGTTGAGTCTGTAAAAGAAGAGAAAAAGCGAAAGCAAATGGAAGCTATTGCAGAGGACTTATTTAACAACGAGAAGGTGAGAAATGCTTAATATTCTAGCTAAACTGAATTGGGGACATGCCTTAGAACTCTCTCTTTTAATTATGTAGGGAAGGAAGCGTGGTGTAGCTGGTTCTCTTCGTGGGCTTCTTACTCGTGGTTAGCGAAGGTAAACTTCTCTTGATGTGATGTCCATATATTATGTTGGGGTTAATTGTAAAACATCATAGCTGCAAATTTTGTGAAACTTTTGCCTCCAAGTGATCTAAATTGGCTTGAAGTTATACCACTAAATAACTTCACGGTTGCTAATTGTAAGGAAAGTTTCTGACCAAGAGTGCCAAACGGCACTTTGGTACAGACTGATTGTGCATAACTGCACTTTGGGTTTTGTCCAAGAATGCCGATCGGTCCTTCTCCTCTTGCCTCCATATGTGCACAGAAACCTCGGAGAGTCACAAACAAGTACTTGCAGCTTGGGATTTAAATTGGATCTTAGAGTAGAGTTAATTCCTGTAATAAAGTGAAAGAGTCAAAGCATTTACATGTTGGTTGTTAGTAGGATAAGGACCATAAGGTACAGTTAGAATTTCAGCGTGCTAGACACATTAAACACATGTTGAATTCCTATTATACACATGCTAAAGTTTTTTAAGCACATGGGAAATAGAGGACCGACCCTATGGAGCCATGTGAGCCAAAGAGATGATGGTTATGGTTCTATAAATAGCCAATTGTAATCTCTTTTCTGTTCTTTGAATGAAACTACCAAAATTTTCTTGCTTAGACTTGATTGTCTTGCAGGAAGAGACTCTCTCTCTCGAAGTCTCAATTGGAGGTGACTCTCTTGAAGAAGTCACACCTTACATCCTATCATCCATTTCTCATATCATCTCATTCTCTATTCCATTTCTATAGCCAGCACCAAAACCCTAGTTGCGTCACTATACATCCTAAGCCATTTTCCCTTCAAGAAACCAAATCAAACATTCTATACACTTGCTGCCCTAACCTTGCCTGACCATACACTTGCCTAAACAGCTCATTCTAGTCCTGTTATCAACAACTTCTTACATTTACACTTCCGCATTCAACCATAATTCCGCCTAAAGATCCAAGAAACTCTAATCCTTCATCGTTTCTATTCAAGATTCTACAAGAATTCCCTTAAGAACACTCAACCCATTATTGTGTTCTCAACACTAATTTACTGTAAGATCACATGTTCTCTCCATGCACGCTGAATTTCATATCAATTGAATGCTAAAATTTTGAACAATTCACAGAAGAGATAGCTTTTAATCTCCAATCATTGTAATATTCGACGAGTACGATACATGTAATCTAACTCTATGTTTGTGAAAATATTTTGGCAATTAAAAGATTTTGGGGGTGTTATATTAACCAAAAGTTGCAGCAGGTGTATATATAAGTACACTACACCCAACATGCACACACTCAGCCAAATAGACACATCTGGTAGGCTTCCTTTTGCCACTGGAAAACCCTTCCTTTTGACAATTTGAACCTTGGACCTCTCTTTGTAAGAATGAGAGGAATCATTAGGCAACAAAATCTGGTTAGATTGAATAAATCGTGTAGTTTATAAATTGTTATGCTGTTTTCGGTAGTTTGTGTTCTAAAAGATGATCAGGGAAATGATGTTGGAAATGTGGATCCAGAGAAAGGGTAGCTTCACTAATTTTTGTTGACTGAAATTCTGTCTTCAGTCCGATCAACTATGGATTTCACCCTGACATATGCAACTTCTTCATGTAGCACCGTTACATGTCAAGCTTCTGAACATAAAGTAGCTATCAGTTAGGAACCTTCACCCTACATTGTACTATCCATCCTAGGAAATCTAGGGTGGACAGGTATATGTGGTATAACAGTGGCTCACAATGTGCTTATCAGTATGTCCGCAGCTCACAAATCACAATGTGCTTATTTATCCACATATGCATTAAATATGTGCATTACAACTGATACTATAACTGAACTTTGGGTGAGCCAAGAAATCTTCTCTGGCTAAGAGCAATTTACAGACCTTTCGGTTGAAACTGATTCATTGGATTACTTTGTGTGCATCTTGCAGTTGGATCGCTGGGTTGGCCAATCTTCAATTGCTGCTTTTATCATGATCTGCTTTAGCCATGAGAAGGCAAGTTCTCTGGCTTATGGCTCAGCTGATTACCACCATAGTCTCTTTTTTCATCAGTGTGCAATCTGTGGCTTATCAATCAGCTAAGCATGTGCCTGTTGGTGCATTTTCCCTCGTTTTCCTTTATCCTCTATTCTTAATTTTCCCTTTTTCTTTTTTAAAATTTATATTTCTCTCTCTTTTCAGTAAACTGATGCTCTTGTGGTTATCTTGGCCTGTAACTAATATGCTCTGGCAATAGAAAAAAGAAAAAGAAAACTAATTTGCTCTGTACATGGTATTGATATAGTTGTCTGAACAAAGTTCACCACTTTCAAATTTGTAAGTTATCACATATCTCTTCTCAAGGATTATCATGCTGTAAATCATAAATGCCATTTCTTCCTTACTGCTGAAGCAACGATCCTTTTGAATACTCTTTTAAGTTATAGCAATTTTTAAGGAGTCAACGGCTGTGCTAGTAAGTAAAACAAGCAACATAAACGTAGGGATATATTAATTCTAACTATGTTGTCTTTTTGGTGATGATGGTCTATGCAAGGAAAACAAATTTTGTAGATTTAATTATTAACTAAAATTTTCAAATAATTGGCTAACATATTACTGTCCCTGATCCTTTCTGACTCTTGGCATTTATTGTTGCTTGTGCAAATCTGGCAATGATGTTGGTAATTGATCTTGTGGCTTTTGCATCAGTCATGAAAATTTGGAAAACATAAAATAGGATCTAATGGAAACTTCATGATGGTGGGTTTAATTTCATCTTCGCTCCTATGTTAGACTGACCAATGCTTTTAGTTAGGAGTTTTTGGTCTGAACTTAGATTATTGTTTAACAAACTGCTACAGTTAGCATGGCCTACAGGTTCCATTTGTTATAAAAATAAGAAAGATGTGCAAATATGTTTTCTCTATTACCTTTATTTATTTATTTTTATTAACAAAAATCTTGTTTCTGTTTTAAATTTAATCATAATCGGCTTGTTAGCTCTTAAATTATTTTGCTATCAAATATTATGGTAATGATACGTTAAACATGGTGGTTTATCTTCTGAAGCGGGCTAAGATCTCCAATGATGCCATCGCAAATCAACCCACCTGAATTTACTCTCTCTTGGTGATATCCTCCTCTCTCTCTCTTTGCAAAGTAGGAATCAGGAAAAGTTGTTGCTGGTGGAGCTAGCTTGCGTATGGGTGTGTGAGCTAATTAGCTAATTATGGTTTTATTTCTTTCATTTGGTTTTATTTGCGTATGGGTGTGTCGGCCATTTCCCAAGTTTATCCCCCGATCTTCTACCTCTTGTGAAATCTATAGGCTTGGACCATAAGAGGAAAAATTGTTGTCTGAGCTATTGGAAGTTGGTCATGAGTGAGTTTTAAGAAGCTAAAGAGTCAAAATCCTTCCTTATGGCCAGTTTGGAAGTTTAGAGAGGGAGGAGAGTAGAGGGGATGAGAGTAGTAGGGAGGAGAGTAGAGGGAAATGGTTCTCCTCCACCTTGTTTGGATGTTTTTAAAATTAATAAAAGGGAAAAGAGTAATTAGTCCTTCCCTTTATTTGGATGTTTTAAAAATTAGGATAGAGAGGAGAAGAAATGATTAAAATAGAAAAATTTACCCCTATTTGAAAATGGACTTGCAACATTGGTCTATTATTAATTTAGAAAGGGTAAATTGAGAAATTTATCTAGTCAATAATTTATTTACTCTACTCTCCCTCCAAATCTCTCCAATTTGGGGAAATTAAAAATGAGGGGTTAGAGGTGGTTGAAACCCCTCCAAACTCCTCTCCCTCATTCCTTAAAAAACTTCCAAACAAGGTAATTGAATTACTTTCCTTCCCTCTACTCTACTCTCCCTCATTTTTTAAACTTCCAAACAGGCCATTAAAGATCTTATGTTTTCTAGGATGTTTGTGAGTCCAGCAACTCTTGTACGGCTTATTCGTGTTGTCTGTTAGTCTTTTGCTTTGCTCCAGCAATTTTAATGAAGAAGATGATACAAACATGTCCTTTGTGCTATGCACTATCAGTTTCAGTGAAGCAGATGATACTATGTTGACATGTGTGAGATGTGATCTGTTTGTGATAGATAATGCTTATGACTTATGAGTAGTCAAGTATTTTGTGAGACTTGGTTGTGTGCTTCCAAGAGCAGCACTTCACTCCCTTGATGATGATGATGATGATGATGCTCATTTGTGATTGTGGGTCGTAAAAGTCCAACCCATGAAGTAAAGATAATATGGGTTAAAGGCCCAACCTATGTACTAAAAAAATTGTGGGCCAATAGCCGAATAGTTTATGAAGAAAAATTATGAATTGATACTTTTTTAGGCCTAAGCCTGGTTCCTCTGTGTTATACATAGTTAAAAATAGATTGTGTTCTAATTGTATTGAAAGTCTGTGCCTAGTGCATCCATACTACAATCTACATAGGTCTCCTTTTAGGTATCTTTATAAAATTGTATAATATAAGAAACTATGATTGGTGGCGTTTAGTTAAAGTAAATGGGCGGTACAAGTTTAATTATGCATGAACCAATCAACTCGGACTGTAGATTTGTAATTCAATTTGTTGATGCTCTACTCAGCGAAAAAATTAAATTAAAAAAAAAAAAAAAAATGACGCGGCTTGCTAGATGCTTTCTTACGGCATCTAGCGGAAGCATATATTTTGGTATGGGCAATGTTTATTAGTTATTACACACGCCTGTTTTAAACACCTTACATTAACATACACACGCCACGGACGACGGTATAGCCTTTGAACGAAAATACTACCATTTAGGGGTTTGTTTGTTGTACATGTTAAACAGATTGCAATATTTAATAATGCCGAGTACATAGCTGAATCCCTTGTGCCTTCTTTAGGAACGCATTGTCCTTTACTTTCGTGGAGTGAAAGTCATGGTAGTCACACATAATAATCTCCATATATTATGGTAGAGGATCCGAATTTCTTGTTTTGATATCAGATAGAATTTTCTAATTCTGTCAGTGTGAACAATGTGACGAATGTTTGTAGTAATCTGGGAATTCTCTTTCCAATCAAAGACTAGTGGGTTGTATTGTAGGCTAGTTGTAAATCTCTCAAGGGCTTAGATTTTTCTTTTTCTTTTTCTTTGGAGGTTGCTTTTATGTCATTGGGATATATATATATATATATATATATATATATATATATATCTGTTATAGTTATTAACTTACTATAAGGGAGGATACGAATACTAAATGTCATAAAAACATGAGAGTATCAACCAATTGAGTTACAAAAATTCTTGGCGTTATGTCATTGGGATTCGGGTGAAGATTTTTATTATATTTTAATTCGATAGTACAATGTAGAAGGGGGATTTGGGTTAAATTTTAATTTGATAAAAAGCAATCCCCATTTTGTTTTAATCATAACTTACCATATAATTTCTCCTACTCTTTGTAAATAATCCTCACTAAGGGTTGATCTAATTAGTGATACAACTATAGTTTAATTCAAGACTTTAGAAACACTATGAGATGTCAATTAAGCTACGGAACTCTTAACAAATTTTGACTTAATGCTAACATGAGCTTTAAAGAAAAAGCTCCAAATTTGAACTTTACCTTAATGCACTTTTTGGGAGCCTTAAAGCTCTTTTCAAACTTTGCCAAACAATTATGTTTCTCTTAAAGAGTTTGAAGTGTGTTAAAGCTCACTAATGAGTCTAGTAATGCAATACCATTAATTACGTGTATTTTAATCACATAATTCATTAAGCGATTTCACTATTAAATCATAGGAATATTAAATAAGTTAGGTAATTTAAGCTACTCATAAATGGTCACATGACAGATTTAAAGAGAACTTTCTGATTAAAGGAAAAAAAATCTGTTCTAACTTCTAACACTTACTATAATATATATATATATATATATTTTTTTTTTTTGTGTTGATAAAATGCTATTATCTTTAATTATAAGAGACATTAGTTATGTCACATGCAGAGAGAGAGAGAGAGAGAGAGAGAGAGAGTTTGCACCATAAACTACATATGAATAGTACTATGCTCAACAAATAATATGAAGTATAATGCCTGAATAGAATACAAAGGACATATAGCAGTGTATAAAAATAACATGGGGGACTTATGAACCTAAATCTAATCCCGCACTTCTAACTGGGAAAACCCAGTAGGTAAAAAATTAAAAAAATACAATCAAGCATCAAATGCAGAGATATACTAACATAGTATAAGATTTACAGCCTAAGCCTGAACTTACAGCTACTACTACTTATAGTAATTTGATTATTAGCAGCTAGATCATCAACTATAAGCGTGCACCTAACCCTGAACTTGACCGTAAAGAGCTTCAAGCTCCCAAGCTTAATCTTCACCGGCTGATTAACCTTAAGACCGAGCGGAATATTGCCTGTCTCTTGCCGCTGCTGTGACAACGCGTTGATCAAGCCGGTCGCGTTCTGAGTTTGTCCCGTCAAGGCCAGATCAAGCACTGTGGTGTTCTTGTGGCCCTGGTAGAATTTTGGCAAAGCACCTTCGCATAGTTGTGTGTTTTGGTACCACCCACTTATCTGACTCCCACCCTCATAGTATATCCCAATCTTCTTGTTTGGATTTGTTGCAGTAATTGTGACATCAAAAGTGGCATTTAAGGTGTCATCGCTATTGTTGAGATTGAATTGGGTTATCTCCAACTTGTCCACAGAGAACTTGGGAAGCTTTGGCCGGAACACAAGGAATAGGATTCCAACAGTAGCACCAATGAGAATCACTAGCAGCAATAGCAGACTTATTGTCCAACACAGGCACTTGCAGCAACAGCTTCTCCTCTTTGGTGGTTTTGAATGCATCACAGGGATGGTGCGTTGAAAGGGAGGGTAGTGCCCCTGCCGAACCACAGCCGGATCACCTTGGTCGGATTTGGACGCGCCTCGCGGCACCAATGGGGCGGTCGGTGCTGGAGGTGCTTCAACATCATGGGCTACCGGATGGATTTTCTGATGATCAGCCATTAGTTAAGGGGTTGATGAGAAGTTTAATGTATTGTTGATGGATCGATAGGAAAAACTCGTGAGAAACAATTTGTGATCACCAGTGAAATATAGAAGAATGAAGAAATGAAAATGCTTCTTCTGGGTCTTGTATTAATAATAGAGGCTGTATATATGTATATAGCAGTGTCTCTTTCAGCTATATAATGTTTATTTGATTAAAGTAGTTCCCATTTATTGACTTTCAGACCTTGAAAACTTTAGCGTGTGCCGCTTTCTGCGAAGTATTCAATTGTGAGTTTTTCTTTTATCACATTCCTACCCGAGGACGTAGCATAGTATTCTAGAACACATGCGTTTCCATTCGATAGAGTCACATTAATGCTGCGGATTTTTTTACTATTATTTATTTTTTAGTTTTCCCTGAGAAGTCTATTGCATTGAAGGCTATATAAGTTTCACAAAAAAAGAGGCTATATAAGTAACAGTCATTTTGTCTCACAATAAATACTAATATCACAATAGTTTCACAAAAAAATATCTCGGGACATGTTGTATTTGTAGCTTTATTAATATTGGAAAATAGAACTTCATACTCTTTAATTTGTTTTTCATACTATTCTAATATTTTCCAAATTCAGATAAGATTTTTATAAAAATATTTCACTTCTAATAGAAAAAATAAACAATGTTTTAAAAAAGAATACTATAATTTTACGTCTCTATGGGTGAATAAAAAATTGAGGTGGAAATTACGGTCATGGTTCTAGGCTTCCAGCTGAAGAATAATCTCTTCACGGGTGGGAAGTGGGAACACACTGGAACAGGATATGGTATTACTTTGGTGAAACGAATTGTCGAATGGAAATGTTGACATTGTAGCCTTGTAGGTGTATGTAGAAAATTATTACTTTAGTTTGAATCTGGTACTGGTATAGCGACTCCTTTGAGGGCATTATAGGGATTTTTCTATACTTAAATTCAAGTTTAAAGTGTTAAATTTCACACCACACAACATTTGGAGAGATTGGAGTATGAGAGGCTTAGTAAAACTGTCATGCATAATGCATATACGTATTATTGATTTTGTTTTAAAGCATTATGTACCTTTTAAATCTTAATGATTTTCTTGAAGTTTTGATTTTATACACTTTGTAATTATAATTTATAAACCAAATTAAATGGTGGAATTTTTTTTTAAATTTAATATTTCTTTTATATAAGAGGTGTCATTTTTTTTTTTCTTTTCCAAAGGATATATAATGGAGAACATACAACATATGCCTTCTTGAAATAGCAAAGGCACCGAAAATCATGGCGCAAGATCAACGGGGGTGTCAGTAGAAGCTATCAGGCTGACTATGTCGGAATTGCATGAAATTTGGAGGGTTGAAGGGAAATAGCCTTTTGATTAAGACTTGAGATTTTGCCTCAACGGTCGCCCTAATTTAGGTGAATTTCTTTGTTAAGACCCTGAAAACAGTGATTTTGATATTTTTAGTAATATTTGTTTTCCTCAATACCTTCTATTTTAAAAGTCAAAATAAGATCATGTTTGTTTCAATTTTCGCAATTATTTCAATTTTTCTATTTTTGGTAAAATTTACTATTTTGCCACCTAATTACGTGATAGCGCGAATTAGGGTTTTCAAGGCATTTTCGTAACCGCCATAAGTTTTCCATTTTACTATTTAAACATATCGTAGCCTCTAAGGCAATTCAGTTTTGAGATTAATAAAAATTCAAACTTTGTCTTTTTTTTTTTTTTTTGGTGAATTTCAGAACCTTATCACCTTGTAAATTCAAAAAACCCTTAATAGATTCAAAGTTTTCATGTAGAAGTTAACGTGTTTATTTTATTTTTCATTTAGAAAGTAACATATTTATTTTCTTGTAGGTTCCACGATATCAATATATTATTTATAATATATGACAACTCGGGATATCATTTCCTTAAAATTATGGTTTAGTACAACTTGTTGCAGGGAAGTTCTAGCTTCCTCAATGGTGAATTATGGTTTGATATCTAACATGTAAAGATAACCCTTGAACTTTCTTTATTAGCAAATCTCCTCTCATGACCTTTGCCTTTGTCTTTACTCATCGAACTCTATATGAGAGACCATGAAAGGTTAGTAGAAAGGATATTTTCAAACTATTACTAATATATATAGAGATTTGGACAAAACAAAACAAATTTAAGATACAGAAAAGTGCATTTTGTCACATGAGAACAAATTTCAGAAGCCGGACCCTCTTTCCAAACAACATTTTGAAAAACTCAAGGGACCAAGTCTACAAACGCAAAGAGGAACCTTCGAAGTCAAAAAAAGAAATCAAAATAGTTTCACAATTGCAAGTTAACAAAAAAAAAAAAAAAAAATATATATATATATATATATATATATTTATATATATCTAAGCAAGGCCGGCCCTAGGCCTAGGCCACTTAGGCCACCGCCTAGGGCCCCTATTAGAGGAAGGCCCCAAATTTTGGGGCAAAATTTGATATATTAAAAAAAAAAAAAAAAAAGGAGATATAGGGAAAAAAAAAAAAATAGTTTTATAATTTTTCTCTATTTTCAAGAAGTCCCAAAGTATTGAATAATGCTAGAGATAATACAACTTTAAATACATGGGTCTTACAAATAGAGTAATGCTATAGTTTTACAAACTATTTTACAATATTTTTACAAACTGTTGTTATAGCCAACTTCTTCTGGTTCTCATCTGGACCCACCGATAACATCACTTTTTTATTTATCAATAATCATTCTTCACATCATCAATTTGTAAAAGTTTTTGTAAAAGAATTTGTATTTTTAGCATTTTCTCTTATAAATATATGTGTCACTAATCGCAAGAAATAATTCAGATAGAAATATGCTAGAAATATTATTAATTTTACTTGAAAATTTTATAAATTGATGTGACAATTAAAATGATATTTGGACGTCAATAACCTATTAAATACATTTTTGAATTATTTTTTGTGATTAATGATACATCTTTGCAAGTCTCATGTTGTAAAATTTATAATATCCCTAACATCATTCATTCAAATACTTGTTTATTATCTCCTTGAAGTATCACTAATCGCATTCATTTCTACATTGTTTGAAAGCTTTTTTTAGTAAAATTTGTTATATTTTTAGCATTTTTCCAAAAAAAAAGAGCATATTACAAAATAAAAGGAATAAATTTTTGTTATAAAAAATTATGATATTAAATACTAGTTAAATATATCACCTCAAATTAAAATATATCGCCTTAAGCCTCAAATTTGTTGAGCCGCCCCTGTATCTAAGATGATAATAACAGTGGACTTCTTAATTATTACTTCCAATAATGAAAGAGATGGGGTTGAGGTCAAGGACTCAAGTTGTTCATCTACTACAAGCAAATTCCTTTTGTCCTCTTTTAAAAATGACCGTTTATATAGCAGCGTGAGCAAGGAATATATCATTTCAAATTACAATGGAGATGCTCAAAAGCTAATGCAATACGCGGTGTTTAAAGAAATTAAAGCAAGACAAAGTCGAGCCAATTCTGCCATTGCACGTCAAGATTCAAAAAAGTGTTACGTATTTTTTTTTTGTTTTCAACCTTTTGGCCATATATATATACCACATTTATTATTCTAGAATCTAAATATTGTAATGGGAGCGTATGGATGACTAATACCTACTATTTTTGACTTTTCCGAGGCAGGTGATATTTAATGCCTCATTGACCTCATGCCTGCCATCACCATCTTTACTTTTTCCCTTCTAATTTTATAATCTTATTTTGTTTTCTTTCGCTTGTTTCTTTTTCGGATCCTAAATATTTATAAAAACCATCAAACTAACTACGTTTACTTTCAATCATCAATATCCCAGAGGGCTTAATGAGGATTAATATATATATATATATATATATCTATAGAAAGTACAAGGTTACCTTCAATTTTATTTATTTATTTGGTTTTTTGTTTTTTCCTTGCTAATTGGTAGAAGAATCAAATCTACATGTCTCACAAGATTATGGATTAAATGATATCCATCTAATGGCCAAAAAGAAAATCGTGGCTATCTTAACAAGCAGTACCAATTTGATTGAGTAGTCTTGAACTCTCAAAACTTTCTACTAGGCATGAAGGCATTGATTTAAAAAAAAAAAAATTATGTTCCTATATATAATGTTTTTTTTTTTTTATTGATGGGAATGTGACGTGAATGTGGGTTTTATAAGTCAGATGTGAAGCATACTATATGTTCGAGTTAGAGGCACATGCTACCACATAATTTATTATCCTGGCTATAAAACCAAGTATCGAGATTGTACAATATAAGGTATTGATCCAGGTAAAGGAATCACAGTTGGTCCTCTTATCCTTTTGTTTTTGTTTTGTTTTTTCCTTTTTGAAAACTTATCCTTTTGTTTTTGGTTATGCACACACACAAGAAACAACGACAACAACCAAAAAAAATGTGACCTTAGTAATGTTGGGTCAATAATACAATTGAGTTCATGTAAAGGCTAAGCTATGGTTTATTATTGATATCTTAATGTTTGAATTACTTTTATGTGATTAATGACACAATTATGTGAAAAATTCATAATATCCTAAGTATTTCTCTAAAAAAATTACACTTATATGAGTAACATTTTAGTCCAGTGGTATTTTTCTTTTTTATTTGGAAAAAAGGGTTGAAGATTCAATTATATTAAAAATAACAAGAAAATTAGATACAAATTTGTTTTGTTTTAGGTGAAACGTGAGAGATCCATATTTTTACTAATTAGGAAAATGAGAAAAAATAAACAAATGTTTAAATCATTTGTTTCTGTTGGAACCTTTGGTGATAGGTTTACATCAATGAAAGTGATCAGAGTAGAAAACCTTTATTTGAAGCCAATCAGTGGCGGCTCCAGAAATTTTGTTCAGGGTGGTCATTAAGAAATTTAAATTAAACAAAATTTCATGAAAATAAAATTTGAATATATTGACATAAAAAAACAATCGCAAATACATAAAGTTTTAAAATTTCATTTTACAAGTTTTTCATATTTTGAAATTGTTGTATGATAGCTTCATTATTAATGCTGTCAACTATATTTTTTTTAACATACACAATCAAGTAATCATTAAACTACTGATCTCTCTTTCAATTACCAACATCTTACCTAAATAAGTAATAATATAAACAAAATGCATTATCCTTTTTTATGATATGTTCCAACCTATATTTCGTATTCTTTAAACTAATTAGGATTAAATTAGTGCAGTGCTCTACTAATTTCTTTTTTAGGGAAATCATGGCAAAGAGGTTGATAAGAACATCTTTGTAAATATGCTCCTTTTATTTTCTCTCGATTATTAGGATGAAAAGATGACAACTTTCTCATAGCCTAGGATCTAAAAGAAGATTATTCAAGTGAATACAAATTTGCTTAAAAGATAAATTTTGTAATAAAAGTAATTTCCTTATAAAAATTTTGTCCATAGTGATAACAAAAAAATAAAGGGTAAGTTACAAGTTCATTCAACGTATTCAACTTAAGCATTAAACCGTTACATTAATCATGTTCAATAAAATATTGAGGTATTATTTTAGTGTATATGTGTATGTACAAGATGTATCACATAAATCCAATAAATTCATCTAAAGACTAAAGCAAGTACTAATTGACTAGCTATTGGAAAATATGCATTTTTTTAATAAAAAAATAGCAATTTAAAATGTCTTTTGTAAACATAATTTAAAATATCACAATTAAACATTTGATTTGGGCTTTTAGGCTAGTTTGTTTGTTTGGACAATTTTTGAGAAATGTTACGTCCACAATATTTTTACAACAAATCCTAGTTAGCAATTGTTACTAGTTTTAATTTACATATCATTAAATTTTTTTTTTACCGGTTACAATCTACCACTTAAGATTTGTTATAAAAGTGTTGAGGACATGTTGTGAACATAGCACTTCTTGTAATTTTTTGGTTCAATCTTCAATGGACCAAAATTTTGGAGAAGTCAAATTTTTATTTTTAATGGACAAATTTTTATTTAGGATGTTCAAGTTTTTTTTAGGGTGGTCAAGTTTTTTTTTTTTTTTTTTTTTTTTTTTTTTTTTTTTTTTTTTTTTTTTTTTTAGGGTGGTCAACAATCTATATTAATTTAGAATTTCCCTTTTTTTAGGTATAAAATTTATTTATTTTTCTAGTTTGAGGGTGGTCCTGTGACCACCCTCAATTGTATATGGTGCTGCCCCTGAAAAGCTAAGTTACAAATTCATTCAACATATTCAACTTAGGCATTAAACCGTTATATTAATCATGTTCAATAAAATATTGAGGTATTATTTTAGTGCATACGTGTATGTTCAAGATGTATAACATAAATCAAATAAATTCATCTAAAGACTAAAGCAAGTATTAACTAACTAGCTATTGGAAAATATGCGTTTTTTTAATAAAAAAATAGCAATTTTAAAATGTCTTTTGTAAACATAATTTAAAATATCACAATTAAACATTTGATTTGGGCTTTTAGGCTAATTTGTTTGTTTGGACAATTTTTGAGAAATACTACGTCCATAATATTTTCACAACAAATCCTAGTTAACAATTGTTACTAGTTTTAATTTACGTATCATTAATTTTTTTTTTCTACAGGTAACAATCTGCCACTTAAGATTTGTTATAAAAGTGTTGAGAACATATTGTGAACATAGCACTTTTTGCAATTTTTTGGTTCAATCTTCAATGGACCAAAATTTTGGAGAAGTCAAATTTTATTTTTAATGGACAAATTTTTATTTAGGATGTTCAAGTTTTTTTTAGGGTGGTCAATTTTTTTTTTTTTTTTTTGGTGGTCAACAATCTATATTAATTTAAAATTTCCTTTTTTTAGGTATAAAATTTATTAATTTTTAAAGTTTGAGGGTGGTCCTGTGACCACCCTCAATTGTATATGACACCGCCCCTGAAGCCAATAATTATAATTTGTCATGTCCTTCAACTCATGAGATTGAGCACTTTAAATCCTTACTTAACTTCACCCCTCCCCCCCCCCCCCCCCCCAAAAAAAAAGGAGAAAAAAGAAAAAGGAAAAGGAAAATATAGTTAGGCCGATTGAACCTTGCAGAGGGTTAAATCAACCAAAATCCAACTACAAGAAAAATACCTATTAGCGACCAAGAATTTTTGACGGACCCAAAAAGCCCTCTCAAAAAATTTTATTTGTGATGGCAAAATAAAGCACTCGCAAATACTTGATAAAATGTGAAATATTTGTGACCAACAAAAAAACCTATCGCAATTATGTGTTATAGCCGTCACAAATACTAATATTTTGGAGGGAAATTTTCCCTCCATATTATTTGTGAGGGACAATTAAAAATCCCTGGCAAAAAGTGTATTGTTTGTGACGGTTAAAAAAAACCGTCACTAATACTAAGTTATTTGCGAGGGCTAGGATCGATCTTCACAAATAATCATTAAAATGTCAAAATTTTTGAAGAAAAATGTTCTCACCAAATTATTTCCGAGGGACAATAAAAATCCCTTGAAAAATGTTTATTTTTTGTGTGGGTTAAAAATATGCCCTTACTAATACTAAATTATTTGTGAGGGCCACGATTGACTTTCGCAAAAAATCATTAAAATATTAATTTTTTTTGAGGTAAAAGTTATTCTAAAATTCAAAGAAAAATAAAAAGAAACGTATAAACATATAGCATTTTGTATTCTTTAGATGATCCTTTTGTTTACAATCTAAAAAAAAACCTTTTATATACATCCTATATAAGAAATGTCTGTTCTTATTTTCTAAACAACTGCACCCATAAAAAAAAAATGATAGTACTTTCAACTTCAAAATGGTAGCCTAAAATTCAAGAATTTCAGCCTTTTGTACTCTCTCTCTCTCTCTCTCTCTCTCTCTCTCAAGTGAATAAAAATTTCTTCCCATTAAAATAACCGCTAAAAGATGAGTTGAAAGATCAAATGGTAAATTACATTCGATTGGCATGAAAATTGACATGAATGTTAAGAACGTATAGAACATGTAATCCAATGGTTGAATTTTCAAAATATGAATTCAATAATAAGTTATTGGGTGATGTAATATTTTTTAGAGTTACAACACGTGTAACTTGAATCCAACACTATATTTCTTAATTCAATGTGAATTTTGACAAATTTACTGTTAGATTACATTATCTTCATATATTTTTCATACTTATTAAATTTCAAGGTGATCAAATATTAATTTTCATGTCATCAATCAATTGTTTAAATTCAAGTTTTTGTAGTTTAAAATAATGCATAAAAGATAAGTTTATAGATCAAATGGTAAATTACATCCGATTGGCATGAAAATTGGCATGCATGTTAAGAACATATAGAGCATGTAATCCAATGGTTGAATTTTCAAAATATGAATTCAATAATAACTTATTGCGTGGTGTAACATTTTTTAGAATTACGTCAGGTATAACTTGAATCCAAACCTATATTTCTTAATTCGATGTGAATTTTGACAAATCTACCATTAGATTACATTATCTTCTTATATTTTTCATGTTTACAAAATTTCAAGGTGATCAAATATCAATAGTCATGTCATCAATCAATTGTCTAGATTCAAGTTTTAGCAGTTTAAAATAATGCATAAACGATGAGTTTATAGATCAAATGGTAAATTATATCCGATTGGCATGAAAATTGGCATGTACATTAAGACCATATAGAAGATGTAATCCAATGGTTGGATTTTCAAAATATGAATTCAATAATAAGTTATTGGCTAGTATAACATTTTTTAGAATTACATCAGGTGTAACTTGAACCCAACCCTATATTTTCTTAATTCGATGTGAATTTTGACAAATCTACCGATAGATTACATTATCTTAATATATTTTTCATGCTTACAAAATTTCAAGGTGATCAAAAATCAATAGTCATGTCATCAATCAATTGTCTAGATTCAAGTTTTAATAGTTTAAAATAATGCATAAAAAATGAGTTTATAGATCAAATGATAAATTACATCCGATTGGCATGCATTTTAAGACCATATAGAAAATGTAATCCAATGGTTGGATTTTCAAAATATAAATTCAGTTATAAGTTATTGGGTGGTGTAATATTTTTTAGAGTTACGTCAAGTATAACTTGAACCCAATTCTATATTTCTTAATTCGATGTGAATTTTGACAAATTTACCATTAGATTATATTATCTTCATATATTTTTCATACTTATTAAATTTTAAGGTGATCAAATATTAATTGTCATGTCATCAATTAATTGTTTAAATTCAAGTTTTTGTAGTTTAAAATAATGCATAAAAGATAAGTTTATAGATCAAATGGTTTACATTCGATTGGCATGAAAATTGGCATGCATGTTAAGAACATATAGAGCATGTAATCCAACGATTGAATTTTTAAAATATGAATTCAATAATAAGTTATTGGGTGGTGTAATATTTTTTAGAATTACGTCAAGTGTAACTTCAACCCAAACCTATATTTCTTAATTTGATGAGAATTTTGACAAATCTACCGTTAGATTACATTATTTTTGTATATTTTTCATGCTTACAAAATTTCAAGGTGATCAAAAATTAATAGCCATATCATCAATCAATTGTCTAGATTTAAGTTTTAGTAGTTTAAAATAATGCATAAAAGATGAGTTTATAGATCAAATGGTAAATTACATCCGATTGACATGAAAATTGGCATGCATGTTAAGAACATATAGAACATGTAATCCAATGGTTGGATTTTCAAAATATGAATTCAATAATAAGTTATTGGGTGATGTAATATTTTTTAGAGTTACTACACGTGTAACTTGAATCCAACTCTACATTTCTTAATTCGATGTGAATTTTGACAAATATATGGTTAGAATACATTATCTTCATATATTTTTCATACTTATAAAATTTCAAGGTAATCAAATATTAATTGTCATGTCATCAATTAATTGTTTAAATTCAAATTTTTGTAATTTAACATAATGCATAAAAGATAAGTTTGTAAATCAAATGGTAAATTATATCTGATTGGCATAAAAATTGGCATGCATGTTAAGAACATATAGAGCATGTAATCCAACAGTTGGATTTTCAAAATATGAATTCAATAATAAGTTATTGGGTTGTGTAACATTTTTTAGAATTACGTTAGGTGTAACTTGAATCCAAACCTATATTTTTTAGTTCGATGTGAATTTTGACAAATCTATCGCTAGATTACATTATCTTTGTATAGTTTTCATGCTTACAAAATTTCAAGATTATAAAAAATCAATAGTAATGTCATCAATCAATTGTCTAGATTCAAGTTTTAGTAGTTTAAAATAATGCATAAAAGATGTGTTTATAAATCAATTGGTAAATTACATTCAATTGGCATGCATTTTAAGACCATATAGAAAATGTAATCCAACGGTTGGATTTTCAAAATATAAATTCAGTAATAAGTTATTGAGTAGTGTAATATTTTTTAGAGTTACGTCAAGTGTAATTTGAACCCAACTCTATATTTATTAATTCGATGTGAATTTTGACAAATCTACTGTTAGATTACATTATCTTCATATATTTTTCATGCTTATAAAATTTCAAGGTGATCAAATATTAATTGTCATGTCATCAATCAATTGTTTAAATTCAAGTTTTTGTAGTTTGAAATAATGCATAAAAGATAAGTTTATAGATCAAATGGTTTACATTCGATTGGCATGAAATTAGCATGCATGTTAAGAACATATAGAGCATGTAATCCAACGGTTGGATTTTTAAAATATGAATTCAATAATAAGTTATTGGGTGGTGTAATATTTTTTAGAATTACGTCAGGTGTAACTTCAACCCAAACTTATATTTCTTAATTTGATGTGAATTTTGACAAATCTACTGTTAGATTACGTTATCTTTGTATATTTTTCATACTTACAAAATTTCAAGGTGATCAAAGATTAATAGCCATATCATCAATCAATTGTCTAGATTCAAGTTTTAGTAGTTTAAAATAATGCATAAAAGATGAGTTTATAGATCAAATGGTAAATTACATCCAATTGGCATGAAAATTGGCATGCATGTTAAGAACATATAGAACATGTAATCCAATGGTTGAATTTTCAAAATATAAATTCAATAATAAGTTATTGGGTGATGTAACATTTTTTTGAGTTACAACACGTGTAACTTGAACCCAACTCTATATTTCTTAATTTGATGTGAATTTTGAAAATTGGCATGCATGTTAAGAACATATAGAACATGTAATCCAATGGTTGAATTTTCAAAATATGAATTCAATAATAAGTTATTGGGTAATGTAACATTTTTTTGAGTTACAACACGTGTAACTTGAACCCAACTCTATATTTCTTAATTTGATGTGAATTTTGACAAATCTATGGTTAGAATACATCATCTTCATATAGTTTTCATGCTTATAAAATTTCACGGTGATCAAATATTAATTGTCATGTCATCTATCAATTGTTTAAATTCAAATTTTTATAGTTTAAAATAATGCATAAAAGATAAGTTTATAGATCAAATGGTAAATTACATCTAATTGGCATAAAAATTGGTATGCATGTTAAGAACATATAGAGCATGTAATCCAACAGTTGAATTTTCAAAATATGAATTCAATAATAAGTTATTAGGTGGTGTAACATTTTTTAGAATTACGTTAGGTGTAATTTGAACCCAAACCTATACTTCTTAATTCGATGTGAATTTTGACAAATCTACCGTTAGCTTACATTATCTTTGTATAGTTTTCATGCTTACAAAATTTCAAGGTGATAACAAATCAATAGTAATGTTATCAATCAATTGTCTAGATTCAAGTTTTAGTAGTTTAAAATAATGCATAACAGATGTGTTTATAGATCAATTGGTAAATTACATCCGATTAGCATGAAAATTGGCATGCATGTTAATACCATATAGAACATGTAATCTAACGGTTGGATTTTCAAAATATGAATTCCATAATAATTTATTGGGTGGTGTAACATTTTTTAGAATTACGTCAGGTGTAACTTGAACCCAACCCTATATTTCTTAATTCGCTGTGAATTTTGACAAATTTATCGTTAGATTACATTATCTTAATATATTTTTCATACTTACAAAATTTCAAGGTGATTAAAGATCAATAGTCATGTCATCAATCAATTCTCTAGATTCAAGTTTTAGTAGTTTAAAATAATGCATAAAAGATGAATTTATAGATCAAATAGTAAATTACATTTGATTGGCATGAAAATAGGAATGCATGTTAAGACCATATAGAACATGTAATCCGATGGTTGGATTTTCAAAATATGAATTCAATAATAAGTTATTGGGTGGTGTAACATTTTTGAGAATTACGTCAGGTGTAACTTGAACCCAACCCTATATTTCTTAATTCGATGTGAATTTTGACAAATCTACTGTTAGATTACATTATCTTCGTATATTTTTCATACTTAAAAAATTTCAAAGTGATCAAAGATCAATAGTCATGTTATCAATCAATTGTCTAGATTCAAGTTTTAGTAGTTTAAAACATGTAATCCAAGTTGCAGTCACATTCTGGAGAGACTCCTAGCCACCATCAAGATGCCATCATTCTGTAGTGAATGATGTGATTCGTCGATTAATGAGGATTGAACTAAGCGATTACACAAAAAGAGACCTCCTTCATGATTTCATTAGGCAATAAGGTTTAATAGTAGACTTATTATGAAACGAGTTCTCCCCAAATCAAATGCCAAGAGCCCTTAAATCTAAAAATTTTAATTTATTGTAAATGATTTATTGTAAAGAGGAGTCCCCCTCCCCCCCCCCCCCCCCCCCCCCCCCCCCCAATCTTTGTCTCCTGGTCCTACCTAAGGAAATGCATTAAGAACTATTTGTACCCAAGTACTATATACTGTTTTTTTGGATGCTAGCTTTCCTAAAATGAACATGGTCAACTTGGGTCTGCTTCCTCCTCTTTACTCATGGGTTAAGGCAATCAGCCATTATCTAGTGATCTAGTGTAGTTGTGTCATGATGCTTTACATTAAGATTTGTTATGAGAATCAGTCCCTCATGTATCTATCATACAAATACAATACACCATATATGACTTATATAAATTTTCATGAATTCAAATAATATATCTAATACTAGTTAGATGTTTTATTTGGGTTCGTAATTAAATTATAATTTATACTATACATGACAGAAATGCACAAAATGGAATGTCAGATGAATCGATAATGCTATTTAATGGCATGAGAGAGGCAGGTGTTGATCCAGATAAAATCACATTGATTGGAGTGCTGTCTTCATGTGCCTCAATTGGAGCCCTTGACATCGGGAAATGGGTTGATACATATGCATCAGAAAGAGGCTTGCATCATGATATTTATGTGGGTACTGCACTAATTGATATGTATGCCAAGTGTGGGAATTTTGTGGCAGTCTTTAGGCGTGGCTTGAAATTTTCTTTTACATTTTCTTTCTCTCGGTGAAATGTTAGGCGTTCCTTTACAATGCACACATGTTTGGTTTGACAGGAATGCCTTGCACATATTTTTTAAGGAATTTTCCATTTATTAATGATGTTACTTATTGCTTTATTTTTAGTCTATGCATCTTCATTTCTAAAGAAAGAAACATGTTAGATTGGTTGATCTTAATAAAATAAAGATTATAGTATGATGGAACACAAATTCGTCAGTAAGAGTGGGCAGATGGAATCCCCTGTAGAATATGAAGGTCCGCTCGATGAGGGCCACCGGTGTGGTCCCTGCCACAACGTCTCCGATGCCAAAGTTAGGATAATGGACAAACACAATAAAGAAGTAGAATGTGCTTTTAGAGTATTTTTTGCATATCTCTTACCTTCCGTTGATTGTATGAAAGCTTTATACCTGAGGCCTTAGGGGCTAACCGTTGAGGCTGTTAATGCTCTCTGAAGTAACGCCCCTGGTCCAGTAATGAGACTTTTAAGAGGCTCCCAACGGTCTGCTTGGTCGATTTAGTAACTGCTCAGGTCATTGATTGACTGCATTGAATGACTCCCTGCCTTCGTCAGTGATGATGGCTTTCTTCGTTGTTTCTGATGACCTCGTCATGGATGATTCCTTCATCATTAATGTTATCTTCGTCAGTGGGATGTAGAATCGTCATTCCTGTCAGTTGCCCCCCAGGTTCTGGGGTCGTCGGTGACACGTCATGACGATCATAGAAGATGAAAATTTTTTCTTGTGACTCTTGGGGTTCTGTTCTGCTTTTAATGCTTAGTGGCGGCGCTACACGCAATCATGGCCACGTGGCGCGTGATGATCTGTGGAATTAATGGCATGACCCTTGGGTTTCCCGCTGGTTTTTCAATTGTTTTTTGGCCCACATTTAAAACTTCTCCTTTTTAATTTTTTGTCTACTTCTCAGAGAGCAAAAACAGACCAATTCTTCAGTGATACTCTGAACATTTTCTTGGGACTTCCTTTCTTCTCCAAATTGCCTCGCGCTGTGCTTCTGCTGTTCCGCCATTGGAGGTACGTTTCTCTTTCCTTTTTCTTTCTTCTTTTTCTTCTTTTACTGTAGCATAATTTCTGATTTGCTATTCCCTTTTGCTTCTCTTCTGTTGTTGGTCCTTGTTTTTCTTTTGGGGTTTTAGTTTCGTACCTTATTTTTCTGCCCTCCGATTTCTGCATTTTCCATGGTTGATAGCTTGGAGGTTAGGATAGCTTGCCCGTCGATCTCCTTCCTTTTTGCGCGTCTAGGGGGGTCTTTGGGTAATTACCCGTTTTTAGAAAATTTTGTGTATGAGGGCAATAGTCTGAGCGTGGTTTTGGGCGAATTATTGCCCTTGCTCCGTCAATCGCTCAATTGGTTCGAGGGTTTAGGAGGGAGAGGACTAATTTCTGAGGTTAGGTCTAGTGACCTTGAGACTGGGCTATCATCCAGTGGTGACCTGGCTGAAGGAGATACAGCCGTCTCTGGCCCTCGAGAGGTTAGGGCTTTTTATGCCCTCAATGAGATTTGTGGTCTGGATGCCAAGACCGTAAATAGATTCAAGGATAGGTTTCAGTTTCCGTCTAGGGTTCATGTTCGTCTACCTAGGGAAGAAGATAGGGCCTGTCACTTTTTTCCAGGCGAAATATGCTTTTACGAGTCAACCTTTACCTGCGGGCTTAGGCTCCCCGTCCACCCGTTCCTGATGGAACTTTTAGATCACTTTGGTATAGCTCCCGGGCAGCTCATGCCTAACTCGTGGAGGATTGTCATCAACTGTATGCAAATATGGTTGGCCTCCAACGGGGATATGATCAGGATAGGCGAGCTCAACTACCTGTATCGTTTGAAAGAGTCTAAGGAGTGGGGGTATTATGAATTAATCCCTTGGGAAAGAAAGACTAGGATCGTCAAGGGATTGCCCTCGTCATTCAAGTATTGGAAGTCGCGCTTTTTCTTTGTGTCTGGGGACGACTTCGAGACTCAATCCAGCAGTGATTGGGGTGATATCCCGAGGTTGCTCCGTCGGTGGGGAACCCCGACCTTAGGTGCGTCAGTATTTCTTCCCGTCGTTTCAATTTTGCCAATTTTGAGGCTCTGGTCTTGCTAACTTCGTTGTTTCTTTGTTTGGTATAGTTAAGAGACGGCCTGGACTGAAGAGTCAGTATAAGGAACGCATAGAGACTGCGATCGGGTACGCTGAGACGATTGAAAGCTGGGACGAACTGGTTGACCCCCGGTCTCTTGCATTTTACAACCTTGGTCCTGACCCGTCTCCTTTCGTTCTTCGTCAGCTTGGCATTGAAGGCAAAAAGAGTAAGTTTTAACTTCGTCAATGCTGATTCTTCTTATGTACACTTAAGCAATTTTTGACAGACATTTCCTTCTTGCAGAGATGACGACAAAATTCAACAAGGATATGTACGCAAAGATGAGATCAAAGAAGAACGAACCCCTGTCCAATCTGGGGAAGAAGGCTGTGCGAGTCACCGGGAAGGGTCCTGCATCCATCCCCCTTAGTATCGTTCCTTCCATAGCTTCCGAAACGACGAGGACTGCCTCCCCGACCGTTTCAATAGAGGAGATTCCTACTCCCGGCTCCAAAAGGCCGCGTGTGGCTGGCAAAGGGAAGGAGAAGACTGATACTCGTTCATCCACAATATGGGATGACGAGTCATTGGCCGTAGAAAGAGCTCACGAGGTCGTCACTTCAGCGGACTTGAAGGCTCTCTCTGACTTGTCCTTAAACGATGTGGCCTCTCGTCATGTCCACAAACTCGTCCAGGTATGGGGTTCTTCCCTCTTCCTCATATATATATATATTTTTTATCGTCAGTAACTTACATCCGTCAAGGCGGAATCTTGTTACTTAGTTTTTTTTTTTTTTTATCGTCTGTAACTTACATCTGTCAAGGCGGGATCTTGTTACTTAGTTTTTTAACCATTTTATTATGGTCGTCAGTAACTTACATCCGTCAAGGCGGAATCTTGTTACTTAAGTCTTTTAACCGTCCTACGATGGTCGTCAGTAACTTACATCCGTCAAGGCGGAATCTTGTTACTTAGTTTTTTAATCATGGTTGTTAGTAACTTACATCCGTCAAGGCGGAATCTTGTTACTTGATCTTTTAATCATCCTATGATGGCCGTCAGTAACTTACATCCGTCAAGGCGGAATCTTGTTACTTAGTGATTTATAGACCTCATGGTTGACCAGTACTGCCTGCGCAAAAACATCAGAGGAATAATACTTTTATTAACTTCAAGAACGAATGCATTCGTGTATTACATTTACTCATGGTATTTCTTTAAATGCTCAATATTCTAAGGACGAGGGAGCTTTTGTCCGTCCATAGTTTCCAGATGGTAACTTCCCTGTCTAGAGTAGTGAACGACGCGGTAAGGCCCTTCCCACGTAAGGCCCAGCTTCCCTTGAGTAGGGTCTTTAGTTGCTATAGTGATTTTGCGAAGGACGAGGTCCCCTATGTCCAGTCGCCTGAGTTTAACCCTCTTGTTGTAGTACTCGGCCATTTTTTTTTTTATACTTTGTCATTCTACTGGACGCATTGTCTCTTACTTCATCCAAGCAATCCAGGTTGAACCGCAGTTCCTCGTCATTGAGTCCATCTCTGAAAGTTCCTCGTCTGATGCTTGTTACTCCAACTTCTACTGGGATTACTGCCTCTGTGCCATAGGTAAGCCTGAAGGGTGTCTCTCCTGTTGGGGTTCTGGCTGTAGTCCTGTATGCCCACAGGACACTAGGTAGTTCTTCTGGCCAGGCACCTTTTGCTTCGTCCAGCTTGGTTTTGATTATCTTGAGCAGCGTCCTGTTCGTTACTTCCGTCTGTCCGTTTGCCTGGGGGTGTCCCGGGGATGAGAACTGATTCTTGATCCCGAGGTCCGAGCAGAAGTCTCTGAAGTCTTGGCTGTCGAACTGCCTCCCATTATCAGATGTGATCGTCAAGGGAATCCCGAACTTGCAGATTATGTTTTTCCACACGAAGTTTCGGATCCGAGCCTCAGTGATGGTTGCTAGGGCCTCTGCTTCAACCCATTTTGTGAAATAGTCAATAGCAACTAGAAGGAATTTTACTTGACCTTTACCTTGGGGCAGAGGACCGACGATATCGATTCCCCATTGTGCGAATGGCCATGGGGAGGATATTGTCGTCATCTTCTCCGCTGGAAGCCGTTGTACATTCCCGTACCGCTGGCATCTGTCGCACCTTCTGACGATGTCAGCAGCATCCCCCTGCATGGTTGGCCAAAAGTACCCTACTCTTATCACCTTGTTGGCTAGGGATCTGGAGCCGACATGGTCGCTACAGACTCCTCCGTGTACTTCTTCTAGGATGTATTTGGCCTCATCCTCGTCGACGCACTTTAGATAAGGCATAGAGAAGCCTCTCTTGTACAAGACGTCATTTAGGATCGTGAACCTGGCCGCTTTCTTTTTGACCTTTCTGGCTTCGTCAGTATTCTGAGGTAGGTGCCCGTCTCGGAGGAAGGATATTATGGGCGTCATCCAGGTGTCTGTGCTCTGGATGGTGAGCACCGCCACCTCTTCAATACTTGGGTGTTTCTGGATCTCTATTGCCATGTCTGTGCTTGTCCCTCCTGCTTCTGATGACGCTAGTTTCGATACTTCGTCGGCCCCAATATTCTGGTTTCTTGGTATCTGGACGAACTCCACTGTGTCGAACTCCTGAGTTAGTTGCCTTGTCAGTTTAAGGTATTTCTGCATCCTTTCTTCCTTTGCCTCGTACTCTCCATTGATCCGTCTGATTACCAGCTTTGAATCACTCTGGATCAGCAAATTTTTGGCACCAAGAGCTTTCCCAAGCCTCAAGCCCGTCAATATTCCTTCATACTCGGCTTCGTTATTGGTGGCTGGGAACTTTAGTTGAACCCCATATTTCATCACTTCTCCGTCGGGGGTGGTTATGACGACCCTTACTCCCCTCCTCTTTTGGGCTGACGAACCATCTGTCTGTATTGTCCATTTATCAGCTTCGTCTGTAATTCCATCTTCATCTGGGAGAGTGAATTCAGCGATGAAGTCAGCCAGAGCTTGTGCCTTGATAGCTGTTCTTGGATGGTACTCGATGTCAAATTGGCTGAGTTCGATTGCCCATTGGACCATTCTCCCTGCTGCTTCTGGTTTGTTCATTGATTTCTTAATTGGTTGATCCGTCATCACAAGGATAGAATTTGACTGGAAATATGGCCTGAGCTTGCGCGAGGCTACTATAAGTGCAAATGCAATCTTTTTGATCCTTGGGTACCTGAACTCAGCTCCTTGAAAGGCTTGGCTGACGTAGTACACCGGGAGTTGTTTCTTGCCTTCTTCTCTAATCAAGGCTGCGCTTACTGCCGAGGCTGACACCGCCAGGTACAAGTATAGGTTCTCTCCTCCTTTGGACGGGCTTAGGAGATGTGGACTGCTCAGATATTGTTTCAGCTCTTGGAACGCTACTTCGCATTCGTCGGTCCAAGCAAAAGCCTGCTTCAGGGTTTTGAAGAAGGGAATGCATTTGTCTGTGGCCCTAGAGACGAACCTGTTTAGAGCTGCTATCCTTCTTGTGAGTTTTTGTACATCTTTGACGGTCTTGGGTGAGGCCATGTCAATGATTGCTCGTACCTTCTCTGGATTTGCTTCTATTCCTCTCTGGGACACCATGAATCCCAAGAACTTTCTCGAGGCTACCCCAAAAACACATTTGTTTGGATTCAACTTCATCTGGTGTTTTTTGAGGGTTGCAAAAGTCTCTTCCAGGTCGTCCAGATGAGCGAGCTCTTCCTTACTCTTGACGAGCATATCGTCTACGTATACCTCCATGTTTCTACCAATTTGTTGGTTGAACATTTTGTTTACCATCCTCTGATATGTAGCTCCAGTATTTTTCAACCCAAAAGGCATCACCTTGTAACAGTAGAGTCCTTGGCTTGTGATGAAGGCGGTCTTCTCCTGATCTTCTTCAGCCATCTTTATCTGGTTGTACCTTGAAAAGGCGTCCATGAACGTTAATAGCTTGTGTCCGGTGGTGGAGTCCACGAGCTGGTCTATCCTTGGTAGAGGGAAGCTGTCCTTTGGGCATGCTTTGTTCAGGTCGGTGAAGTCTACACACATTCTCCACTTTCCATTCGCTTTCTTTACCAGGACGACGTTGGCGAGCCATTCTGGATAGTATACTTCCCGGATGAATCCAGCCGTCAAGAGTTTGGTTACTTCCTCTGCTACTGTCTAATCTCGTTCTGAAGCGAAGGTTCTTCGTCGTTGCTGAACGGGCTTCCTGCTGGGGTCCACATTCAGCCTATGCTGGATGACTTCTGGAGATATGCCTGGCATGTCCTCGTGACTCCATGCAAAGACATCTAGATTCCCTTTAAGGAACTTTATGAGTCTCGCTCTCATCTCTGGGCTTAGCGTCGTCCCTATCCTGGTTGTCCTGTCCGCATTTCCTTCTACCAATTCCACTACTTCCAGGATCTCCATCCCGTCTTCCTCTTTTTCTTCTATCGTCCACGTGTGGTTCTCCTTTCTTGCCAGTACGGCCTGATAGCACTCCCTTGCCAGGACTTGATCACCCTTCACTTTACCCACACCGTTGTCTGTTGGGAATTTCACCTTCAAACAGTAGGTTAACGTTGCCGCCTTCCACTTGTTTAGGGTGGGCCTCCCAATGATGACATTGTAGGACGAGGGGCAATCTACCACCAGGAAGTCTACTTGTTTGGTCAACTGCAATGGATAGGTCTCTGCTGTCACCGTCAGAGTCACTATACCCCTGGGGTAGACCCTGTCTCCACTGAAACTGACGAGCGGAGAGTCAAAAGGGCGGAGCCTTTTTGGATCTAATTTCAACTGCTGGAAGGCTGGGAGGTAGATGATATCCGCTGAGCTCCCGTTATCAACAAGGATCCTTCTGGTATTGAACCCTTCTATGTTCAGCACTATGACCAGGGGATCGTTGTGAGGCTGCTTTACTCCCCTGGCGTCTCCTTCATTAAAGGACATGTCTTGGTATGTTCGTCGGTGCTTGGACGGAGGCATGGTGTGGACGCTGTTCACCTGTCTATGGTATGCTTTTCTGAGTGATCTAAATGATCCCCCTGAGAATGGTCCTCCTGTGATCGTGTTTATCTCCCCGATCACTTTGCGTGGAGGCTGGGACGGATGGTCGTCATCCCGAGTGAAGGATTCATGTTGTGTCCTGTTGTCGTCTATGAACTTGCTATATTCTCCTTTCTTTACATACTTCTGTAACTTTCCTTTCCGTATTAATTCCTCTATTTATTCCTTCAGGTCTCTGCAATCTTCTGTGTTGTGGCCGTGGTCTCTATGGAACCGGCAATACTTGTTCTTGTCACGTACGTTAGGGGACGAGTGTAATGGCCTGGGCCATTTGAGATAATGCTCGTCTTTGATCTGCGTGAAAATCTTGTCAACAGGCATAACCAGAGGAGTAAATTTTACCTGACGAGGATTTTTGTCGTCCTTCCTCCTATTCCCGTCATTGTTCCGACGTTCTGATCTATCTCTCTTTTGCCCTCTACGGTCGTCTTCCCGTTTGGACTTGTCTCCTGGCCTCTCAGTATCTTTTATGGTAGCTAGGGCATCTTCCGCGTTCATGTACTTTTGTGCCTTCAGGAGCATTTCAGCCATCGTCTTCGGGGGGTTTTTTGCAAGAGAGGCCACGAGGTCTCTGGATCTCAACCCCGCTTTGAAGGTCGTCAGCTGCACCTTGCCATCAGCTTCGTCTACTTCCAGAGTTTCCCGGGTGAATCGCTTGACATATGACCTCAGAGTCTCCTTCTCTCCCTGTCTTATGGTGAGCAAGTAATCTACTGGTCTCCTTGGGCGTTGTCCCCCTATGAAGTGACGCAAGAATGCACTACTCAGCTGATCGAAATTGTCTATGGACGAGTTTGGCAACTTGGTAAACCATTCTCTTGCAGCTCCTTTGAGAGTCGTCGGGAAGGAACGACACAATATCTCGTCAGGTGGTTGCTGAAGACCCAGAGTCGTCTTAAAGGTATTAAGATGATCCTGAGGGTCCTTGAGTCCGTCGAATGGCTCTAATTGAGACAGGCGAAACTTTGATGGCACGGGGCAATCAAGTACCGTTGCAGTGAAAGGCGAGTCCGTAGCCCTTATCATTTTGTCTACACTCTGGTCTGTCTTTTCTTTGATAGCGCTCCTTAGTTCGTCCATCTCTTTCCTCATCTCCCGAAGAAGATCTGAGTTCTGTTCGTCCGGAGTAGTTGGTCTCCGGGGGGTTTCTCTTCGTTGGCTATTCCCCTCTTCCTCCGTGTTACCCTTGGACCGGTTTTCTTCTTGTTGAGCTTGTTGAGCCTGCTGGAGCCGCAGCTTCATTTCCTGGTTCTGTCTAGTGAGTTCCTCAATGGTGGTTGCAAGGGCTTGAACTTGCTGGGCCAAGGTTGCTGAGTCTGGGTTGGATTCCATCTGGATATGGAGAATTGATGGAAACTACGTTTTCGAGTATGAATCTGAAAACTCGTTCCCACAGACGGCGCCAAACTGATGGAACACAAATTCGTCAGTAAGAGTGGGCAGATGGAATCCTTTGTAGAATATGAAGGTCCGCTCGATGAGGGCCATCGGTGTAGTGCCTGCCACAACGTCTCCGATGCCAAAGTTAGGATAATGGACAAACACAATAAAGAAGTAGAATGTGCTTTCAGAGTATTTTTTGCATATCTCTTACCTTCCGTTGATTGTATGAAAGCTTTATACCTAAGGCCTAGGGGCTAACCGTTGAGGCTGTTAATGCTCTCTGAAGTAACGCCCCTGGTCCAGTAATGAGACTTTTAAGAGGTTCCCAACGGTCTGCTTGGTCGATTTAGTAACTGCTTAGGTCATTGATTGACTGCATTGAATGACTCCCTGCCTTCGTCAGTGATGATGGCTTTCTTCGTTATTTCTGATGACCTCGTCATGGATGATTCCTTCGTCATTAATGTTATCTTCGTCAGTGGGATGTAGAATCGTCATTCCTGTCACAGTACTCAAGTTTGTAAGTGCATTGATGACATTTTCATAAATATTATACTCTTACTTTGCAGGTTAACCACTCATTTATTGTGATAAGGAATTGGGATGGTGTGTTATGGACTGCAATATCTAGTATTAAGGTAAACCATATTAAAATTAAATTCCACTAAAAGTTCCAAAACATATAAGGGTCCAATTAATGTATGCTCTAAGAAGGCATTTGTGGAATATGTGAAACACCACTATTCTGATTGGATGTTTCACATTAAAAATCTTTTTTTTTTTTTGGTTGGAACATTAAAAATCCTATTTTTAAGAAGTATACAAAGAAAGAAGATCGTTACAAGAATGGTCCTTCTTTCATTCCTACACCCTTTTGGAAAAAGATGGTGGATAAATGGATGGATGGAGAATGAGGGGTGAGCATAATTTCTCTCTATCTCTCTTGCACTCTCTCTAATCATTATTTGTGGTTTACATTTTTTACAATTGTTATATTATTTTAATTTATATTTAATTTTGATAGTGGTTTAAGTAATCAAATTAAGTTATTATTATTGTTAAATTAAAAAAAAAGTTATTACTGTTGTTTATGATATATTATATGAATATATTTGATATAGTAATATGTGTACTTATTTATTGAAGCATTGATACAAATACAAATTCACTTTAGTTGTTTCATTTTAACTCATGTTTAATGCTTTTTTTTTTTTTTAATTTTTTAATTTTTTTAGGATGGTACTAGCAGAGATGAAGAGGACAACTCAAACAATAACGTGGAGGTCGAAAGCAACTTGGAGGGTGACCTAGAGGAAAACTAATATAGATCTTTTCGTAATTCTAGTTGTTTAAAACAATATTTTTATGTCATGGTTTAATTTCAGGATTTCTTTGCATATTCTATATTTTAAAGTTTGAACTTATTAGAATTTTTATGTTTCAATGGATCAATTTTTAGTAATCATTGTACTATTGTAATAGGATAGTTAAACAAAAATGATATAAAATAAATTAAAAATAAATAAACAATAAAATATTTAAAACATTATCACTGACATAAAAATTTGGTCATAAATAATTTTATAGTGATGACAAAGTCCCTCGCAATTTATAGAATAGTGACGCCACTTAACCCCTTGCAAAAACGTTTTAAGTGATAGCTTAATGTCGCCACTATTATTTCTAACTAATTGTGAGGGGTCAAAAGCCCTCACAAATAAATTTTAGCGATGACACCATTTGTCTCTAAAAAGTATGTCATCAATTTGGAATTCATAAATAATTAATTGTGAGGGTATGAAGGTCCTCATAAATAGTTGTTAACGACGACTGCTTCTCCTCGCTAAAAATAAGTCGTTGACTATTCTCGTCGTTTAGTAATATATTTGTGAAGGCAAATTTGTTCAATAATGATGGTGAATTGCCCTCATAAATTATCTATTTGCAAAGGTATGGTCACAAAATCTCTTTTACCAACAAGAGCAAATACGATGGCTTTCGAGGGCTATATGCCCTTGCTAATAACCTTTTGCGACAATATTTGAACTTTTGCGAGGGCATTTTACCCTCGCTAGTAGACTCTTTTCTTGTAGTGCAAGAAAACAACTCAACCCAAAACTTGTGGTTCAAACTAACTCATATCTGGCTCAAAGAACCTCTACAATATGATTAAATAGCAAAATTAAATGGGTCAGATCATGGGTGAACCCTGAACTTAAGTAGAGAAACTTTATGTAGCTTAACATAAAAACCATCTGTAATGTGTGTGAAACAAAAGAACTGTATATATTGGGAAAACTTTTTGTTAAATGTTCCAAGAGTATTAGATACCCACATTAACAAAAATAGATAAATAAAAAACCACAAACGTCAAATTGTGCCCAACTAAAGTGACATTCACGTTTTTTTATTAGATGCCACGGATTTTTAACTACATGGGGTAAAATGTTTATTGCTATCAGGTTTTATTTATTTATTTATAGGGTTTATTGCTAATAGTTAAGGGAAGACATTACTCAATTTTGAAGTATAGGAGAACATTACAATTGTAACATGATTACGGGGAAAGCCTGGCAATACCCGACTAATTGTTGTGGCATCTCGTGAAGCTGGGGCTGCTTGTCCACTTTATCAGTGGCTTCTAACTCTTTAGTCTTTACCCGCCTTACTCCAGCCTCATTGGTGGCTATCGTTGGGAGAGGTCATTCGTTAGGCACATCTTGGGACAGTACATGATGCAACAAATCTTTATTTTTCTGTAACACCTCTTGTGCATGCTTTGGGTGAGATCATGCACTTATGGCCACTTTGGATGGAAGGGAACTACTCTACTCTTTTTTTTGAAAGGAATCTTGTTAATCGTTCCCATAGATGGCATGTGGTTCATTCGATTTGAGTATAGCTCTGCTCATATATACTAGAAACCCAGCACATAACAAGAGGAAAATAAGTAAATAACCGAATAACTCATGACACCCTAATTGACTAACAACTATAACCATAGGCTCCACTATCTACAATGGACCAATCACAGTTTTACACTTGGCAGTCCACTTGTGTGAGATAAATAAAATTCAATCTAAGCTACATGTAGTTTGTTGGACTTGTTCACTAAACTACAAGTCGTATACAACAACAGAGAGAACCTAGCCTTTATATAAAGTTAATAGTATGCCCAATATGTGAGGTGGGGATTTTTCATTCTAAAACTATCCTAGCTTGGTGACAATAACTTAAATGAAATTGTTGAAATAATGGGGAGCAACAATGGGTGGGGTTTGTGTTTGTAGAGAGTGAGAAAGAGAGAGAGTAGCAGCTGAATGAAGGAAAGAACAATGAAAAATCATAGTGGTGGAGCAAAAGTGGTGGTCAAAGTGGGTTCACAATTCCACCACTTACAACTCGTCATGTGAATAAGTTGTGGCAAAGTTATGACCAAAGTTGTGGTTCTAATGTTATTCAAGAACAAAATTGATTTGTTTTAAAGATATTGGGCTAGGTTTTCAACGCAACAAAAGCCCACTTAATTTATTTTCTTTCCCTTTGGTCTACTTGGCCCAAAAGGCTTGTTACTTATCTCATTACAAACTTTATGAACCAGTCCTACTCGAATTAAAGGCACTGGACTCCTAAAAAGAATTCTCTCATATTTTATCCCAAAATATACGAGGTTTATTAAAAATAGGATTCTCTTTAATAAAAATTTTGATCCCATTTTTATGTTGTGTAGTATAATTGATGGAATACTGCTCATTATGTTAAAATTTACGGGGCATTACACACAAACCCACTAGCTTCCTCCCGTATGATAATATATACAACAAAAATGTTAATTGTATCTACTATCAAAGGCCAAATGGGGAAAGGATAAGTGCCTAATACATTCCCTACATACGTGGTCCTGGCAACTATATATATATATATATATATATATTAGCAAAAAAGTTGTATATGGTATTTTGGTAGCTTCTTATGTACTCCTTTTTTTTTTGGAATTTAGATGACTATAGGTTAAATTTTTTATTATGGGTCAAATTTAGTTCCTATTCCATAAAATTAGTGAAAAATCCTCTATCATCTCTTAATACATAAGTCTAATGACTTAATCATATGCCCATATTTCAAATGAGTTTAAAGTAACTTGGACCTAGGAAAAGAGATTATTTGGTCTATGTCATTATCTTAGTGACGGAAAAAACTTACGTTGCTGACAGATTGCACATGTAACAAACTTAAATATTACTTAACTAATATTTTTTAAAAAAATATTAATTGGATTTAAAGAATGCCACATCAGTATCTAATAAATAAATAAATACAAATTTATATTAAAAAAAAAACCCACAAAAATCTTAATTTCTCAATTTTAAAGAAAGGGGAAAAAAAAAGAGAGAAAAACTCAATCCTTGATTTCTTTCCTCTTAATCAAACACACTTGACATTTAATCTCCTTTAAATCTTCTTGCATTTTGTATGAAAACAAGTGAGAAGAGACAACTAAAGAACCCTAACTTGAAGCATTGGATAGATCAGCTCAAAGATGCGCTTTCTAAGACTTGAATGACTTGTTGAATGAGTGAAACACCACAATAATCAAGTCAAAACAACAGGAGAATGTACGCTTCTTTATCCCCTCCCCCGGTGTTTCCAATCAAGTTAATAATCTACATATTCCACTCAATTAATCAGTTTAATCTGAAGTTTTGGTTGGATTTATTGTTATTTAATGGTATTTTATCATATCCCAACAATTTAGCTTTGGAAATAATGAAGAAATTGAATAAAATTGAGCTCAAATATGCTATAAACCCTAACAATTTTAATCGAAATTTTCTTTTACAACTAACTGTGATTTATTTTGATGGTTCCAATATGGAGGATGATTATTGCCTTTATATTGGAGAGTCATTCAAAGTTCAAAGGTGAAATTAACAATTATTAGCACAACTAAATAAAAGAAAAGGTTTGGCTTCAAACATGTTTGGAATTGAACTACTTTTTCCAGCCCATAATGTGGTAATTAAAGAGATGATTCATGTGTATTTTTAATCACATGAATTAATTTTTTAATGAGTCATGTAACTTAATACATATAGATAGTTTAATAAATCGCTATGTAATGGGTTGGAAAAAAAAAACTCAACCAAACTTTGTTCATAAATAAATTTCATTGTTCTTGTTGGTTGGGGTGATTTGGGGAGGATCGAAAAGAGAGAGGGCAAAGGTGGTTGTAGGCAAATAACTTAATTGCCTATCTTCTCATGTTTTGGATTTTCTTTTTAAAATTTTTTTTTTATCAATTAGGCGTGATTTTTTTTAATAAACTTGGCTCGATTGCTTTTTTTGGTTGATTGTTTTATTTTATTTTATTGGGCATAACTTTTTTAAGAATGGTATGAGTCATTTTATATAACGTACGTTTATCATCCTCTCACTTTTCTCCTCAACAAAAAAAAAAAGAGTTTTCTATGCATATTTTTCCTATCGAAACGATAGTTTATGAGCTAAAATCGGAGTTAAAACAGATAAGATATCATCAAAATACCAAAAATCCTAATAAAATCCTCACTTATTTTTAGAAAAACTAGTAGTTTTTCACTTAACTTCGTGTAATAAACTATACCGATGGTGCAAGAATTGGAATGAGTAGGCTAGACCATCATGAAGAACAAGGTCTTAGTTAATATTCATCAAAAGGGCTTGACAATATCTACTCTGGATTGGAAGATATGAATTTTTCAAGAAAAAATGTCACAAAATTTTTCAGCACTATCTCACCTTCCTTCCGAGCGCGATATCTTGACGATTGTAGCTCCAAAACAAGGACAGGACCGTTGGAAACTAGACATCTAGAACTTTTGGTGCGTATAAAAGTTGAAGAAAATGGAGCTTGAAAAGGCCTCCAAACAACAGGGCAAAGATCGGGTAGAAATACCCCCATTTTTGAGAAAAATCACAAGGAAAATGGGTGAAAAATAGAGAAATAGGGAGAAAAAGGTGAGAAATATCAGAAAATCTGTGTGTGTGTGTGTGTGTGTGTGTGTAGGAAATCATTACAAAAAGACTCATCCATTTTGTTTGTAATTTTTGTAGGTAAGGCTATGGGGATGGGTTAGTTTATTAATAACTACACCCATCCACCTTCCTCATTATATTGTAAACATCATTCTCCATATATATAAAATCTTTCTTTTATCTTTCTTCTTGTTCATAGTTGCTTTATTTTCTTATGCTCTTGTATCTATTGTGTATATATCTCTCTCTTTATCTCAATGTTCATATTATTGTTGTTGGTTTATATTATTGTGCTTGTTTCCCTAGATGAGTTTTGGACCATCTCCTAGGATTTGTATGGGAAGTACCCTTAGGGGGAAGAAATCCCATCCCACCTAGGCATCTAGGGATTTTACTATTATTGCTTTTTAATTTATGTCATCCCATTTACTTTTAAGCAATCCCCATCCTCTTTTAATTTATGTCATCCCATTTACTTTCAAAAGATCCCCATCCCCTTTTAATTTATGCCATCCCTTTAATTTCTTGCACCATTCATCTCCCCTTTTACTTAATTTATTGCACACACGCACGCACGCATGGACCTAAATAAAAGAAAGATTTTCTATCATCTCTCTTAAATGGTTTTTAAACCTCCATTAGAGCACAATATGGGTATGTCTCTTAAAAATGGTGATGGCTTAGAACTCCCATTTCTCTATGATGAATTATTCATAAGGTTTGAAAGAGAATAAAATCTATTTAAGAGAGAGAAAAAAAACTTTTTTAATCAATCTTTACAATATTCCAAGCTCTTTACTTTTATGTCATTTAAATTTCAGCTCTTTACTTTTAAGTCATTTAAATTTCTGCTATTTACTTTAATGCCATTTAATTTTCTGTACTTTATTTATTTTCTGCACTTTATTAGTATTGTTTCTTTATTTTCTCATTATTAAAGTTGCCATAAAGTAAATATGCTTGGGTAAAACATTTCTCCTACACACTATTCTAAGAAAATACTTTTTCAAAAATCTTTTCCCACCTCTTTCTTAAAAATGAAGTTTTTCAAATAAAAAGGGTCTTTTTAAAAAGAAAGGTTTTTCCCTTTTTCTTCTTAAGAGTTTTCAAAACAAAAACTTCTTTTTTTTTTTAAGAAATTTTTTCAAACCTGTTTTTTTTAGGGAAATCCGAAACCCATTTTAAAAAAAAAAATAAAGATTTTGCTAATGTGTGCCCTAAGGGTACACAATAATTTTCATTTTTGGAAAAAATTTTCTCGAGAATTGAAAAAGTATTAATAGCTTTTTCAATTCCCTAAAAAATGATTTTAAAATGGATAGCTTAATGTGTGCCCTAAGGGCACACATTAACCGGACCCAAAAAATAATAAAACTATTTTCAAAATATGAAAAGGGCTTATTTGGTAATGTTGTTCTAATAATGTTGTTTAAGTATTGTGGAAATATGTGTTAGTGAAAAAGTGTTGTGGAACCAAACAAGCCCTATGTTTTCTAAAAAGAATTGTTTTCAAAATGAATCTCGTTTGGTAAGAGATTTCTAATAACGATGTTTAAGTTTTGTGAAAAATATGTGTGGAATGAAAAAGTATGTAGAAATACGTGTTGTGGTGTTTAAACAACAGTTTTTATTGTTTAAACACCGTTACCAAACGGGACCCGCTTTCCAAAACTGTTTCCAAAATTAAAACTTGTTTTCTAAAAACCGTTTTCAATAATAAAAAAATCTGTTTTCTAAAAAACTGTTTAAAAAAAAAAAAAAAATCTGTTTTCAAAAAATGTTTGGAAAACAATTTTTTTTTTTTTTTTTTTTAAAATAAGGGGGAAAACCCAAAGCTAAAAAAATAAGTATAAATGTTTTCAAAGTTTTTCAAAAGAAAATGTTTTCAAAGTTTTTCAAAAGAAAATGTTTTCAAAGTTTTTTTCTACATACAAAAGTGTGTTTTCAAAAATGCTTTCTTCAAAAAGATACATGCTTTTCAAAACAAAATGTTTTCAAAAATACTTTTACCACGTTGATTTTGCCAAAAAAATGTTTTCTTCCATCCTTTAAAAGGAATAAAATATATCTTTTGAAAAAGTGTTTTTACCATGTTAAAAAAATGTTTGTTTTAGAGAATTTGTCTCCAAAACCTTTTTCCTTTTCTGACGAAAATTGTTTTTTTTTTTTTTTTTAAAAGAGGTTTCTAAGGAAATAGTTTCTTTTACCACATTGGGCTTTCCTAAAAATAAAAAACAAGAATTTTCTAAATAAAAAAAATTTCTCACAACTTTTCAAAAAAAAAAAAAAAAAAATCTTTTCTAAAAAAACTGTTCTAAAAAAAAAGCCTTTTCAAAATAATAAAAGTTAACGTTGTAACTTTTTTATGCACTTTAATTTCAAGCATTTTTTTTTTTTTAGAATTGTTGTTTGAGAATTTGTGTTCAAGGTTCATTCTTTTGAGTCTTTTAGCACTCTATAAGCTTACATTGTCCCTACTATTTCTTGGCATTAATGCGTTTTATTTGTCATCTTTTTGCGTGATAAAAAAAAAAAGAGAAAATGGTGGATAACAACAAGGTGCTATTCTTCAAACTTTTTTTTATTTTTTATTATTTTTAATGTTGTGATTTATTTTTGTATAGCATGTAGTACTCACATGCTAGCTATATAGTAAATAAATACTTACATGCTATTGTAAAATACACTTGTATGTTCTCTCACATGTTACTTATGTATATATCTCACATGTCTTGATTGTATATATCATTTGGAGTTAATATTCACATGTTAGCTATATGCACTACAAGAAAATGTATTTTTAGTGACGAAAAAATTCGTCACTAAAAGTCTTGTTTTTCGTCACTAATAACCTTTAGTGACGAAATTGGACTTTTAGTGACGAAATTCGTTTCTTCGCTGTAGCCCCGTCGCTAAAAGTCCTGGCGACGAAAAATTTCGTCACTAAAAGTCCGATTTATTTAAAAAAAAAAAAAAAAACTTTTAGCAACGAAAACGTTTCGTCGCTAAATGTTTTCCTCGCTAAAAACAGTATTTAGTGACGAAAATATTTCTTCACTAAAACAATTTCAGTTTATTAAATCATATTTAGTGACGAAATATTTCGTCACTAAAACTATTTTCGGGTACATTTAGTGACGAAAAAATTCGTCACTAAAACTATTTTTAAGAAATTTCAGACGTATATAGTGACGAAAATTTTCATCACTAAAACCATTTCTTACAAAATTCTGCTGCATTTAGTGACAAAATATTTCGTCACTAAAACAATTTTTTGTTGCCATATTTGTGACGAAAAATTTCGTCACTAAAACTTATTTTCTATTTTTATTATTTTCATGGTGTTGATATTAACCTGTAACTTGTCATTACATTATTAAAACCTCACATTTGATTAACAGATTTATTTCAACAACACATTTATAAAAAATCGATCCATACATTCCACAAGTTAAAATTAAAGTAAGTATCAAATTCAAACTCCTTTCATATAATAAGTGTTTGCAACACATACAATAATTGTTTGCAACAAATACAATAACTTAAGATGTTTTATAACAATACAAAAAATGTGGCATAATATAATTAGAACTAACGGAAGATGTCCTCATATGTCTTCAAGTAATGCCTAAAGGAAATCCCCTAAAGCCACCAATAAGAAATCTGCACAAATATAAATCTTTAGTCAAATATAATTCTACATAGTGCCAACATAAATTTCACTTCTATATCTTCAGTATCATAAACTAAAGATTGAATAACCTATCACGTGACAAAGATTGAATAACCTACAAGTATTGAAATCAAATAAAGTTATATTCATCACATCTAATCAACAATTCTCATTCACATTTGCAAGAATTGAAAAACACTCCCAATATGTATTTAAACCACCTTATAACACCATGCAAGCCACCTGCTTGCTCCAACACAACATACCACCACAAAACCAATCACAAGGATCACAAGTCTAGAGTACTTACAAGTATTGAAATCAAATAAAGTTATATTCATCACATCTAATCAACAATTCTCATTCACATTTGCAAGAATTGAAAAACACTCCCAATATATATTTAAACCACCTTATAACACCATGCAAGCCACCCGCTTGCTCCAACACAACATACCACCACAAAACCAATCATAAGCATCACAAGTCTAGAGTACTTACAAGTATTGAAATCAAATAAAGTTATATTCATCACATCTAATCAACAATACTCATTCACATTTGCAAGAATTGAAAAACACTCCCAATATGTATTTAAACCACCTTATAACACCATGCAAGCCACCCGCTTGCTCCAACACAACATACCACCATAAATCCAATTTCCAACATCACAAGTCTAGAGTTTTATATAGTTTTCAATTAAAATTTACTTACTTTGCTCAAGCTAAGCTTACAACTTTCAGAAAAAATCCAAACTTATTGCAAACAATGTGTATTTAGCCTGCAAAAGAAAAGTTAAACTTATAAGTACTTCAGTCTTTATAATGAATAGCTCTTACCAAAAAATAGATGGCCTTTACTTACCTACTTTATGAAATTGTACAACCTAATAGCTCTCTCTCTCTCTCTCTCTCTCTCTATATATATATATATATATATATGCCTTTAAGTTTTTCTTCATTAACCAAACAAGTTTAGTGAACAAATCCTTTAGTAGTATAAGCCATACATAACATTTCAGCTCCTAAACTTGTTAATCCACATTCGTTGACATCAAACATGTGATTGAACCCAACAGTATAAAATATGAAGCTTTTAGCAATACTATCATGCCTAAACAAAAGGAAAAGTAATAACAAGGGTTTCAGTTCATCCATACCACCGTTTAGTCAGAAACCAAAAATGCTCTAGAGTAAATTACCTGAGCTGGATAGACCTCTCCTCCTGTATCACGCTGGCTAGACCTATTCTCAACAAACTCATAGATTACTTCAATCTTAAAAATGATCCGCTCATAAATTACTACACAAACTCATAGCTTACGCATGTAATATAGGTAGTGCTTACACCAATCAGAAAAGTGATAAGGACAGCAGTCCAACCTACATTAGAAGCAACGCCCAAAGAAAATCTTTTGAGTGCTTACCATATTCAAAGAACACAACAGCACATTGGGCCTATCCAAGTAATTTATCACATTGGGCATAACAAACAGAGTTTATAATCCATAACCAAGATAGATGGGACAACTGCTATCATGTACTAAACTCTTTAAACTACTTAATAATAGACCCATAAGCAAACAATGAAAAAACCACAGAATTTATTAAAACTGTGAAATATCTCAACACTTAAACAATGTGCAAACCCATAAACCCCTTTATAAATCACAATAATCTACAGCTATAAATCCCCACATTAACATCCAATCTTCAAGTCAACTATAAATATTCATTTTATTAATGCATACTATAGTTGTATAAACAAGAAAACAAACAAAAATAGTTTTAAATATACTTTAACATACATTATATATCAACCTGCAAACCAAAACAGAACACAACAATGGTATGTACTCATAGGAAAACATACCATTGATTCCAATCCTTGTCTTCCCACCAGTCCTTGATCCTAAACAAATAAACATAAAAGTGAAAATGGAAGGGAAGGGAAGGTGAAAAGGAAAAAATTAAAAATTAAAAAAAAAAAAAAAAACCTTACCGATTCAGAACAAAGGCGATGGGGAAGGGAGGCGATGGCAAAGGAAGCAAATCAGCGGTGACGACTTCGAGGATCGTCACGAATGAGAATCGGTGTCGCGAATGGGAATCGGAATCGTCGAGGATCGTCGCCAATGGGTTTGGCGGCGTCGCAAATCGTCGGGCGGCGTCGCGAATGGGTTCGGCGGTGTCGCGAATGGGTTCGACGGGCGGCATCGCGAATGGGTTTGGCGGCGTTGTGAATGGGTTTGGTGAAGTCGCGAATGGGTTCGTCGGCGTCGCAAATGTGTTCGGCAGTGTCGCTAATGGGTTCGTCTGGCGGCGTAGCGAATGGGCTAGTCGGCATCGCCAATGTGTTCGTCGGCGTCGCCAATGTGTTCGGCGTTGGTGTATTTGGGAGGCTTATCAGCTTATGGTTCGTGACTGCTGAAATAAAGAAGAGAAGGGATAAAACGAAGAGGAGTAAGGGAAGTATATATAATCAGGTTTTTAGCGATGAAAATGTTCCGTTGCCAATGCCCTTTAAATTCGTCGCAAAATGTATCTCATTTTTAAGCTTTTAGTGACGAATTTAATTTTCGTCACTAAAAGTATGATTTAGCGACGAAATATGAATTTTGTCGCTAAATCATACTTTTAGCGACGAACTTAATTCGTCACTAAAAACCCCAGGCTTTGTATCACTTTTTAAGTTTTAGCGACGAATTTAAGTTTCGTCACTAAAGACCCAAGCTTTGTTATGATTTTAGCGACGAAATTCATATTTCATCGCTATATCATACTTTTAGTGACGAACTTAATTCGTCACTAAAAGGCCTAGGTTTTGTATCACTTTTTAAGTTTTTAGCGACGAATTTAAGTTTCATCACTAAAGACCCCGGCTTTGTTATGATTTTAGTGACGAAATTCATATTTCGTCGCTAAATCATACTTTTAGTGACGAAAATTAAATTCGTCACTAAAAACATATAAGTGCAAAACATTATTATTTTTAGTGACGAATATTTTTCGTCGCTAATTCTTCCTTATAGTGACGAAAGGATTTTCGTCGCTAATACTATCCACAACAATACCTACAGTGAAGAAATATTTCGTCACTAAAAGTTTCAACTTTTAGCGACGAAATATTTCGTCACTGTAGATTAATTAAACTAGCGTCAAAGTTTCCCTCCACTGGCGCCCATTTTTTAGATTACAATAGTGACGAAATTTAATTTTCGTCACTAAATGTTATAATTTTTTTTCATTATTAGTGACGAAATTCATATTTCGTCACTAAAGCTGTATTTTTAGCGACGAAAAATATTTCCTCACTAATTTTCATCGCTAAAAATACATTTTGTTGTGGTGATGGTAAATATTTAATCATACGTGTATATATGTACATTGTTTGCAAATAAAAAACTTTTTAAAAAAAATCAAAATACCAAGTATTCTATTTTTTTCATAAAAAGTTTATGTTTGAAATAAATTAAAATGAGGTACTATTTTCGGATAGGCGTTGTGGGGTACCTAATATCTTCTCCACATGTAACCAAACTTCCGAGTCTAAGATTTTTGGTTCAAAGACTTTTGGTTTACCTTAATTAATGAACCTTTAAAATTTGGTTTAGTTAATTAGGTAACTTAAAATAAAATTAGAAATCTAGGTGACCAATCACACCTAATACAAAACCAATGATTGGTGGTAGCTCCTAATATAAAAAGGACAAAGTTTAACAACAAAATTGGTTATATCTTAAGGTTACAATTTTACTCAATAAAATAAACATTACTATATATTTTGAAAATCTAACCGTTGAATTGCATATTCTTTATGCTCTTAATATACATGTCAAATTTTGTGTCAATTGGATCTTATTTACTATATGATCTAAACTATAAAAACTTGCAATTTAAATAATTTATTGATGACATAGCTATTGATATTTAATTTTTTAGAAAATTTTCAAGTATGAAGAATATAAAAAGAAGATATCATCTAATGATGAATTTGTCAAAATTCACCTCCAATAAAGATATTGAGCTTACAACTAATTTTATAACTAAATTTTGTCCCAAAAAAAATAAGAGAAAGTAACTCACATAAACACCCTATTCTAAACACATAAGAGTCAAGTGGCCAAGAATCAATGTGCCACACGAAACTGAAAATTTTCAATTTTTTTGGAACGTCCACAACTAGGGCCGTAAACGAGCCGAGCTTTGTCGAGTAGTGCATGTTCAAACTTAAACTTGGCTTGTCAAAAAAAATCAAAAGCTTGAGCTTGGCTTGAGCTTGTGACAAGCCTAAAAATAGTGTTTGAGTTTGAGCTTGTGGGAAAACCAAAAAGCTTGAGCTTGGTTTGGCTTGACTTGATTAATTAGTCAAGCCAAACTCAAGCTTAATATTAAGCCCAAGTCAAGTTTTTGAGCTTAAGATCTAAAAAAATTACATTATTAAATGCTTAAATCTCTAAAATTAAGAAAAAAGAAAAAGAAAAATAAAATAGTATACTCATTTTATCATACATCTAGTCTTACTTATGATTAGCCATTATTTAAATTAGTAATTTACATAATTAAATTCATTCATTTATCATTCCTTGTCTACAGCTTCAGTAATTGTTTAAAATACAATTTTTACATTCACGTTAGATGGTGAAAGACTAGAAAAATACTTGTTTGTAACTATTACGAATGAGAAAATACTACCATGTTTCATAACTTTACTTTAGATAATTGATAGAGAATGATCATATATGGCCTACTTAATTATTTATTTATTTTTAAATGTAACTATAGTTTAAAGTGGTTCTTGATCAGTTTAAAGGGAAGGAAAAAAAATTAAGGTAATATAAGTAGTGGTCTCATGTTGGCCATGTCATTATTAAGAGATGTGTAATGGGTATATTTAGTTAACATATATAAACTTATAAATGAGTCTATACTTAAATTGTTGTGTATCATGCCTAATAGCTCACGAGCTTGTTTGTGAACAAATTTTTTTGCTTGGGCTCGGCTTATTTATTAAGGCACAGTTTGGATCCACGTTTGCTGCGTTTTAAGTTTCTGCGTTTTCCCTTTTTTTTTTTTTTTTTTTTTTTTTTCACGCCTTTTCCCCCAACAAGCGATACTGTTCATATACGGTACATGAACAGTAGCCACAACTTTTGACCGGTCTTCCATGAATAGTGCATCTGTGCACTGTTCACGGACCCACAAATTTCATTTTTTATCAATTTTTTCATTAAAAATGGGTCCCACAGTGCTATTCACACATTTAAAAATTATTTTACTACAGTGTTTTCAGTTTTCAGTTTCAGCAAAATAAGTTCTATCCAAACAGACCCTAAACAAGCTTAAAATTAAGGCTTAAACTTGGTTTATTTATAAACAAACAAACATTAACAAACTTTTTATCAAGTCAAATCCAAATTATTCATGATTGGCTTAGTTCATTTAAAACCCTCTCCACAACTGTACCTAGGGATGGCCATACCCATTAGGTAATGGATATCCAACCCTACCCGATCCAAATGTTTCGGATAATACCCGATTCTTCATGGGTAGAGTTTAACCGAGTAGGGTATGGATATTACCCGAATTGTTCGGGTAGGGTATGGATATTATCCAAACCTGACCCGTAAAAAAAAAAAAAAAAAAAAAAAAAAAAACCAACATCTCTCATCGTCACTTCCCTTTCTCTGGCATTAAGATTAGAAGGGTTGTAATCACCTTGAGCATTTCCCATGACAGTCTCAGTGGCAAGATGAGAGAGGCCATCACCTTGAGCATTTCCCATCAAATCCTCGAGCAATTCGAGCTTCTGGGCAACCTCGGCCATGTCTGAAGCTTGAACTTGGTAACCCAACACAGCTAAGAGGTCGTCCATGCCACCATATTGTTGTACTTCCTCTTCCCAACACATCTTGGCTTTTCCAGTACTTGAGCTGCCAGTCACGGACGAGTCAAGCAAGGGTTGGAGATCTCGCCGAACAAAACCCTCATTGAGCTGCCAGTCACGGACGAGTCAAGCAAGGGTTGGAGATCTCGCCGATCAAAACCCTCATTGATCAAAACCCTCGTCGATCTCGCCGATCAAAACCCTCATTGATTAAAACCCTCGTCGATCTCCCCGATCTCGAAATCCGTCGACATCGCTCCATTCTCGTCTACTATCCCCATCCTTATCAACATGTCCATCTTCGGCGGCAGAGGAAGAGGCGACGGTGGCGGAGGAGGAGGAGGAGGAGATAACATCGCTCCATTCTCTCTCTATCACCCTGTTTGTTTCTCGAGAAACTGTGGGGGAAAAAAAAGAACAGATATATCATAAAGACTATGAGATGAGAATTAAGAGAAAGAGAGATGAATGTAAACGGTGCAAAAAAAAAGAAAAAAGAAGTTGCTGTATTTGGATTTATTTTTAATAATAATAATAAATTAAATGGGTTTCGGGTAGGGTATGGATATCCATGGATAATATATTCGGGTAAGATTCGGGTATGGATATTAATGGGTATTGATATTCGGGTATCCATAGGTAAACTTTTCGAGTAGGGTATGGGTATACCCAATCCATACCCTACCCATGACCATCCCTAACTGTACCCTCGTACTTACACAATTTTACCTGATCTAAAATGTTGGGTAATTTCTGGTCAAAAATGAAAAATATGTAAATTTGACACTTTTTTACCTCTGAATTTATTAAGCTGTATAACTGTAAACTGTTCCTGATAAAGATGATTTGATTAGAAGTTATAACTTACTAGTGCCACTTACCACTCACCCCTTTACCCAAAAAAGAAAAAAAACTTACCACTCACTCACTCGTCACCGAACGTTTCTGTCTCTCTTTCTGTGTGTTTGATTAGAAGTCATCAGCGGTCACCAGTGGTCGCCAGTTATCACTTACTAGTACCACTTACCTCTCACTCACTCGTCACCGAACGTTTCTGTCTCTCTTTCTGTGTGTTTGTGTGGTTCAGCGCATTTGATACAAGATATAGGAAAATGGGGTCATGGCGGTGGTCCTCCACCTCTGCCTTTTACCCCAGCTACTGCCGTTGTCATGCTCCTCTCTCCCTCCATAATTTTTCATTTTCAACACCTTCTTCTTCTTTCAAGATTTCTACTGGAATTAAGGCTAGGCTTCAGCTTCAACACTACAACAAAAAAACCACCACCAACAACAACGTCAAGAACAGGAAAAACTTCACTGGTTTCAGAGATATAATCGTCAGATGCACCAGCGACACATCCAACACCGACTTGGAAGAAAAACAGCAAGAACAAGAAGCTGTTGGTTTTGATTCCGTGAGTACAGGACAGGACAATAATAAAGTCGTTGCTATCTTAGCTGAAAATTCTAAAGAAGAAGAAGGAATATTAGAATTAGTATGGGAATGGGCAGTGCTAGTTTCGCCATTCTTCTTCTGGGGTACAGCTATGGTGGCCATGAAAGAAGTGATTCCAAAGTATGGCCCTTTCTTCGTTTCCGCCTTTCGTACCATCCCAGCTGGCTTTCTCTTGATCGCATTCGCGGCTTCGCGTGCTCGCCCCTTTCCTTCTGGACTCACCGCTTGGCTTTCCATCACTCTCTTCGCTCTTGTTGATGCCGCTTGTTTCCAGGTGATCACCTTTACTTAATTTGTTAATAAAATTTACTTGCTCTTAGTGATGACATATGGTAGTGATGGTGGACACAGGGCTTTCTTGCTGAAGGGTTACAGAAGACATCGGCTGGTTTGGGTAGCGTATGTTTTCCACAATTCACACTTAATTGTTGTTTCGTTGAATTTTTACTACATTTCTATTCATTTTGAGGTTGTCACTTTTATTACTCACACATACACACACCAAAGGTTGTAACTGTTAATATATCCAACTTTGGTCTTTTGTCCTGTAAATTATGGGTTAATAATCAATTCTTAGTTGCCAAGAGCCTTGTAGCTCAATTGACATTTCCTATGTATCCTTCCCTCCTCCATTGTAACTTTCGAAAAAAAAAAATCAACTTTTGATTTTTCTTTATTGTTATTACTGCTACTTTGCTATTTATTTTCAACTATCTTGTATTTTCATATCTAATTGTTTCACAACACGTCTTGGTAAGCATTTATATAGATATGGATTCAAACACTTTCTTCCAGGGGACCGATTACATGGATAAATTTTTTTTGGAAGAAAGCAATTCCTCAGGTGGTATAAATTAAAAGTTAAGAATATTTAAGGGACATAAATTTCCTTTCATTTACCAGTTTTGGTGAAAAATGAATATATAGGTTTTTTGTTTGCTTTGACCAACTACATTTTCCAAAATGCAGGTGATAATTGACTCTCAACCTTTAACAGTGGCTATACTTGCGTCTTTGTTATTTGGTGAGTCCATTGGGTTTGTTGGAGGTGCAGGGCTTGTACTTGGTGTCATAGGACTTTTACTCCTTGAGGTAAACATTGTTGTTCCTTCATGTAAATGCAAAATGCTTTTGAGTTTAGGTTTCTTTTTTCAATTTGTCTATTTTGGCTTCAAATATCTCCTTTAGTTGCAGACTACTCATAGGAGGAGTAGTGTTAAGCATTAGGAAACTCTAATTTAGGTAACTTTGGTGTGTTGTTGTTTGTGCTACATTGATCTTTTTGTACTTGGGGAGATACTTTTGTATTTTTTCTTTTCTTTTTTGGGAATGATGTTTTCCGTTTGTTGTTGGTATTTGTGAATTTGATTGATACTCTGTATGGTTTGCAACTCAAATTCATCTATTAACCGAATATCTCGTGACTATGAATTGCGGTTTATACCTGCTTTATTCTTAGTGCATATTTATTGGTTTGTTCATGATTTCAGGATAAGACATAATTTTTTTTTTTTAGGTTATAAAAGTCTCTAGTTGTTGGTAGTGATTCCTTGTTTTGGTCTGTAATTTATCAAGACTTACTGTACTATATGAGTATGTAATGGGGGTTTTGTCATGGAGTTTCCAAAGGCAGAGATTGTTAAGATTTATATCGGTAATATTGTTGACAATGTAATATGAAAAAAAGAGTTGCAATACTTGGTCATTTGTTGAGGAACAAGTAAAGGTTGTAACTGCTTGAAAAAGTACAATCTGCGAGAGCTCACTTGAGTAAACTCCTTTCTTGCTTGAACAAAATTGTAATGCTCACTCGAGCGAAACAACAACTCAACCCAAAAGTTTGTCTATCCCTCGCTCAAGAGAGAAAGTCCGACATTATTTTCCAAGTTCAGTTTGAAAAATAATCACAAAGATTATGAAGTTGCTGTGGTAATGTCAACAAGTTGTCTGCTGGGTCAGTAGAATTTAATCACAAAGATTTTATGAATTATTCTGTAAACTCCTTTGTTTATAGTGAATTTCCTTGTGGGGTACATTATTATTGGAGTGGTTTTTCCATTGAAGAATGACTTCTTTGGTTTTCCACTTTTACCAAATTGCAGTATACTTTGCTTTATTGCTTTACTATTACTATTATTGAATTTGGTAATTGAGATTGGATTGTTACTTGTACTTGAACTTAAATATAGATTTACTGAATTTTATTAGTTAAGTCACATTGTGGTCAAAATAGAAATTTCAAACACTTACATGATGTGTTTGAACTACTTTTGGAAGTTCAGTATACTTTTTCAAGGGTCTAACCAGGGGTAATGTTGGGCAGTGTCTAAAGTACCTAGTTCTTTATCAGTATTTCTCTGTTCCTACTGGCTTGCTCAAGGATGATTGATTAGTTGCACCGAAGAAGGGAAGCCTACAATTGGGATTTATGATTTTGTGTTTAAGCTAGAGGAGATGACCTTTCAAATTAAAGATATTTAACAGTGGGAATAACCATTCTTATAAATGATGTTCAGTTTACTACTTGTTAAACAAACTGTTATAAAGTTTGGAAATGGAAGTGTGATGCAGGGAAATATAATGGGCTGTAATATGAATTAGAACTAGATGGAATAAGAGTTCATCCGTAACTAACTCACATTTATCACATGCTAGAATACAATTGTAATGTATTAATGACATGCTATATTTAATATAGCACATGGCTTCTAATTCTAACAACTTTCTAAAATCTAGCAAGTGCATGTGCCACGTCACTCCTTGCCACATCACCACGCCATGTCAACATCTTCCATGTATTACATTTCACTCCTACATCAGTGTCTGTTGGAAGTGATTTATCAGTCTACTATGAAATTTGTGAGCTTAAGTGACATAGGTATTGTAGGGTAAGTTTATAGAGAACAGATGTATAGTGTTTGGTGGGCAAACTGAACCAAACATTGAGTACAACAATCAATGGTGGGGGAAGGAAAGGCTCAGCGAGTGTCAGACTTCCTATGGCAGGGGTTGGGTAAGGTTGTTGTGTGCAAGCTAATGAGCTGGATAGGGGGAAACAAAGCATGAAAGCTAATCAAGATCTTTTGGATTGATGTGAAACCTCACTTATCACAACATAGTGTCCGTTTGGGACAAGCTAAAAATTTCAGTTTATTTGCAATTTCAGCTTATTTTTGTTACTATTTATGGGTCCCACTGCATTTTTTGGTACTATTCAACTAACTTTTACCTTTATATACAGTACTTTTAACAAAATGTATCATGGTTTAAAATGCCAATGAATTAGCCAAGCAATGGAAACAATATCTAGATGTTGAGGCTTGATGTCTTGGTGGTGAGCAAACACTGGGTTATTGTTGGTACGAATAATTATTTGCTAACTAGACAGTGGGGTTGGTTTTCTCTTTGATATTCTCTCAAGGAGGTGAAGAGAGAATCAGATATGGCTTTCGTGAGGGTGTACTAAGCAGCCATTATTTTGATGTCTGCTGTGCAGCAGATCCACTCTTCCTTTTGTTCTGTAAATTAGATTGGGTCAAATTCCCTCCCCTTATTCCCTTGTCCAAGCAAAATGCTCAATGAAAGCACCCATCACTTCTCTTCACTTTTCACTTATCGTACATGCAATGTATCATACAAATTTTTGTCACACTTTTCTCTTAAAATAGTATAGAAGAGTTTCATAACTTTTATTTTCTAGAAATCTATTGACTTGCAATTTATTGCTTTAAAATGATGCTAAGCTTTGTTGTGCAGGTATCTGCAATTTCTTTTGATAGCAGTAACTTTACATTGTGGGGAAGTGGGGAGTGGTGGATGCTTCTTGCAGCTCAGAGCATGGCAATTGGCACAGTCATGGTCCGCTGGGTTTCCAAGTACTCTGATCCTATCATGGCAACTGGATGGGTAGGTTCTACCATCTCACTTAGTAATTCACTCATATCTTAATCTCTGATAGTTAATCCCAGCATTTTTTATAGCACCTTTGAAACTTTGATGGATCCTATTTGAGCATTCTTACCTTTAATAGTAAACAAGTTTAAAATTTTAACTCTGAACTTATTTTGTCTTTCAGTAAATACAAGCTGGTGTTAAAGATTATAAATTGACTTATTCTACTCCTGACTCAAGATGTTTTGGAGAACTTATGTTTTTCCTTTCTTTTTTCCCCCTATAAGTTTTTATATCATTGAGAGTTTTGATTTATACATGGTTAGCATCCTTTTTTATTCATTTATTTATTTTTAATTTAGATTTTGATGGGCTTTGTTTCTAACCTCTTTAATTTCTATATTGCATGTGACTCATGATTCTAATCATCAATTATAATCATAAATCTCATAATAAATTTGTGTTTGGGAAGTTGTAGCCTGTAGGATGTTCCAAGTTTTGGTTTAAATTCTCTGGAGAAAAAAAAAAAAATAGAGCTTCAACAGAGTAACACAAATTATTTTGTTGCAGCACATGGTTATTGGTGGCCTCCCTCTTGTGACATTCTCCATTCTTAATCATGATCCTGCTGTCACTGGGAGTCTAAAGGAGTTCACTGCTAATGATGTTTTGGCACTCCTGTATACTTCCATTTTTGGAAGTGCTGTAAGCTATGGTGTATTTTTCTATAATGCAACAAAAGGTTATCTCTAAATTTCTGTTTTAGTTTAATCTTCTCAACCTAATTTCATATTGAAACTTAGAATTCTACTTTTCATTACTATCTTTCCTTAATTTTGAGAACAAAGTTATTTTCTTCCCTTACGGTTTACATGTGCCCCACAACACCCCCCCCCCCCCCCAAAAAAAAAGTTATTTATTTATTTTTTCTCTTATGGTTTGTTTTTGACTGTTAGTTCCAAGTTGAATAGAAATTTGAAGTAGTTTGTTTGTATAAATTTTTTTTTTTATTGGTGTAGCCAAACTATTTATCTAGTGGAGTACAGAAGATAATAGCTATTGAATACTTGATTGTAACATTACTCTTTTATATACAAACAATTTATTTTACAACTTTAATGATTTGGCAAATAAATCTACCTATTTAAAATAGGTTCATGGCAGAATGAGTGTTAAGGTTTGTACAATGTTTCACATTTAAGAATCAGAAAATCAGAGGTTAAGATTTACACTGGTACTTTACATCTGTGAAGGTTAAAACTGTCATTGTTTATGATAAGAGTATGTAGAATGAGATGCATTTTATTATCACTCAAATGCATAAAATTATCTTATTTCCTAAGATTATTTTGTAAATATGAATTACTTCCCTATCTTTTGCTTCTTGATTAACATCAAGCCTACCTAGTTTCAATGCTTATGGCTATGAGCATAAACTACTTAGCCCATTAGGGGTGAATACCCCTAAATACCCGATAACTGGTTCTAGTGGGTAGGGTCAATTGTCGTAGGTTTTGTTAGTGAGGCGAGTCCAAAGGCTCTTCTTTAAGGACCCCTACGTTATCCAAAAAAGGGCTTCAATGGTAATCAACCAAAACTTGTATCAATAACATCCATTTTTTTGGAAATTTTACATGGTAACGAAGTTTATTTTGAGTTGTACATAACTTCCTGCACTTCTGATGAGTGTACTTTGTCCACCTTTGTCTCAAGCTTTTTTTACATATCATAGTGGGATAAAAGTTATCTGTGCAAAATATTAATAAAAACTGCAAGCAATTTTATCATTTTCCCCCTTTTTTGTTTTTATCTATTTAATAATTATCAGCTGATGTTTAGTCTCTTGTGTTCACATTACACTTATCTAAATTTGATTTTGAGCTCCTAGTTGGGAATTGATATGAACTTGCTAATGTATTTCAGGTAGCCTGACAAAGCTGAGCTCCCTTACCTTTCTAACCCCAATGTTTGCTTCAATTTTTGGGTAAGGTCATCCAACTGTATGGAAGATGAACCTGTAATGCTATCAAATTTTTATCTAATGCAAAGTGAACCACACCAGCAATTGATTACCAGTGATTTTTTTTTTTTTTTTTTTTTCCCATTTTCTTATTGGTATTTTGTAATTAGCTTTCTAAAAAAAAATTTGTGCTCTATTTGTTTGTAATTCCAGGTTTATATATCTTGGTGAGACCTTCTCACCCTTGCAACTAGTTGGGGCTGTTGTTACTTTGGTTGCAATATACATGGTTAACTATAGGAATGTTGTGGAATGAAGCATTCCTATGATCAATATGGGTCGATTTAAGATTTAAATGAAAGGAATGCAATGCTCATCTGAATGCTGTGGAATGAAGCATATGATCAATATGGGCTGATTTGACATTTGAACGAAAGGAAAGAAATGCTCGTTTGAAGGCTACCTCTTGATCCTCATGACTTGGTTTGGAGATGTTTGTAGTATGTATGAACATAAACTTGGATACATATTAGAATGAATCAATAAACCATTCAAGTAGTAATGCAAACCTGTAAATATGGTTCCCAATTCTTGTCAATTTCTAAGCTTTAGTGAGGATTTAAAAGGTTGGAGCTATTATCTCAGAGCTATGGTATCATGGTAGATTGCTTGTGGAAAGCCCATGTCAGCCCCAAGCCCTAATTAGGGATTAGTTATTTCCAGTTTTGTTTTTCTGGAGAAGGATCAAGGTATAATATGCGCTTGATGTTATTTGTGACAGAAACCAGTATTGAAAATCATTGTGTCCAAAATGGCTCAAGTCTTTTGTATTGATTTGGTGTATGATGTCGATTGGAACTAAAATACATTTTGAGATTGTTCAACAGTATTGAAATTTTAATGTGAATTTACTATTTTTCAATTTTAGAGGCATGCCATGATTGCACACAATGTGGCTCAAAACCATTTGACTCTCGCAGCTTTATAGCATTCCTTTTTTAGTGAAAAGAAATTTTACATATTTATAGTACCTGGTCAGGGACAGGGACAGCTAAAGAAATTTTACATTTTAGTGTGCGTTTAGAACACATGGAAAACTTGCTAAAACAATGATAGGTTTTGTGCATTGTTTACGGGATACGCAAGTATTTTTTTTTTTTAAAAAAAAACAACTTCAAAACTAGATTTTACGGTACTATTTACACATTTAAAAATTATTTTGCTCTATAATGTTTTCAATTTTTAGCAATAAACAATATCCAAACAGACCCTTAAACAACAAAACCGAGTTTTTTGATGTCAGCTATAACTGCAAAACCAAGTTATGATTTGATTGAGCATGAAATTTTCACTAAAACAATATGAACAGAGATAAATCTGTTATGGATGGAAGAATGACTTTAAAAAGTTACAAATGAAGAAAAAAGAAGAAAAAAAAATGAAATTACAACTTTGGTTCAGGTGCAGGAATTTGGTTGCAAGTTTGCAACCCCAAACAGAAACTGGAGAATCCTCATCTCAAATCAAAGGTACAACCAAATTGAAAAGTCATTCATTATTTATATTTATGTGGATGCAGCAGCTGCAACAACAGGAGTTGAGTGCAGGCCTCTACTGGTGCCAAGCCGGCCACGCCCAATCCCACCACTCCGCTGTTGATCACAATCACTCTTCTTCCCACTCAATCTCTTTCTGGTTTCATTCATATTGCGGCCTGGTTCAGATAACCCACTTCCCTCAAAACCCAGTGGACTCTTTTGATCTTCCTCTCTGGTGTTTAATCCTGAAGTCCAGCAATCAGTGGAATCAGCTGAATTGGGTTCCCAGGATGAAGAAGATAAGCCCCAATGCTGTTGTTGACCACCAGCAACAAAACTGTTGCTGCCTGAGGATTCTTGGTCTTCCATATCTGCCGCACCAACTAATGCACCACCTCTCCTCACTGTTACATACTTGTGAAAGCTTGGCTCCGTTACATCATCTGTGACAGCTACCTCAGATTCTACAACAAAAGGGTCTTTGGTATCTGCTACTCTCTTCCCAACAAGAGTGGCACCCAAAGCAACATTGTAGGCTTCCCTGTTAGATTGATATGTTGGACTTTTCCTGTCCTCAGAGAAAGCACAGGATAAATTAGAACTTGTAGTGGAGTTAAGGTCAGCAACTGCTTCCAAGATGGAGCAGGCTTTGGTGACACAAGCTGGGAGAGAAACTGAAGGTGTGTTGCTTTTCTGGTGGAAATTTTGGATGTCTTCAAGCAACAGTGCAGCGTAGGATGATGTAGGATTCAACAAAGTTTCAGAATTCAAGTCTAGGTCTCGGGATCTCCTGCCAGACCTGCTTCTTGTTATTGCCTGGGGTTTCAGGTTTTCAGCACCTGAGGCCACCACAGTTTTAATGGTGACATGACCGGTGGCTGATGGTTGTTGATCTCTAGCCTCTTCCACCAGCTGTTCCTTCTGTATGCAATTTACAGTCACAACCTGGTTGTCCAGTGCCCCTCTGTTGCTCGTTTTGTTTTTAGTCCCATGAACAGCTCTGTTGTTGCTACTGTTTATTATCTCAGCATTTGGTTTCTGCATTGGAGAATGAAGGTGTTTTTATTGATACATTTGACACCTCAGAGCAGGAGATCAATATTGTTTAGCTAACAAATGCAAAATGAGGAGATCGATACTGATCTGGTTCATATTGATAAATTATCAGTTATCCCAAAGCTTATGGTTAATCGTTTAACCATAAGTTTAGTACTCCCCCCCTCACATTTAGGCAATAGTTCTATGCTGAATTGGTTCATACTGAAAAATTGCCTATTATTCCAAAAGTTTAAGCTATTAGGAAATATTGAATTTAATCATTTATCCATGATTCTAACAGATTCATCATAGGACTGAATTGATTCACACTGAAAAAAGGTTTTTAGGCCATAAATTGACGAAACAGGCACGAATGCATAAGACATCAGATAGAGTAGGAAAGATAAGTAATTACCTGATTCAGAACAATCCCTTCTTCAGTCTCTCTTTTGTTTCTATTTTGCACCTTGCTGTTGTTGTTGGGTGGCTGTGGATATGCGAGGGAGTTGGTATCAATCTCACTCAATGGGTTTCTTCTGTAAGGAGAGTGTTCTGCTTTCCTGGAGGAGCTTCGGCTAAGAGATGGCTGCTGATTGTCATTGGAAATCTTACCATTTGCTCTTGCTGGGGACTGAGATCGAGGAGATGCAGCACCCCTTGAAGCTGCCATCGCAGCATCGCTTCCAGCATTCCTCCTGACTGAAATCCTCTTGACAGAAGTTCCTGTTGCAGATTCACCAGCAGGAGCAGCATTGTTGCTCTTATCCATCACCAAGGATGAAACAGTAGCAGGGACTGAAACCATCTTTCCAGGCCTATTAGTACCATTACCAGAAGTGTGAGCTGCACCGACAGTGGTAGTACTAGCAGGAGTGGATGTCTCAGATGATCGTCTACCCGGGGATCGACTCACTCGCCTCTCTCTGCTGCTGGATCTCTGTTGCTGGTCTTTTTCCCTTTCTCTGCTGGGTGTTCTTCTCCTCCCTTGAGAAGAAGAAGATGGCCGCGATGATTGGCGGTGGCGTTGACGGTGGTGGTTTCTTCTTTCGTCCTCTAAACACAAGTCGTCAATGACATTGGCTTTCTTTTGGACATCATCAACAGCAGCAACAACTTCGTTCTCACATCGGTCAAAGTCGTAACTCCTCTTCGAACCCGAGTACTTTCTACCACGGTCAGCAGAAGCAGAAGCTGATGAGGAAGCAGCCTTGCCGGAAGAGCTTCGGCTAAGCCTACCACACTGAATAAGAATGGCATCCACCTCTTCTTTTGTGCAGCTCGATGTCCTCACACCCACACCAATTGATGCTGCTGCTGCTCCGGTTGCAACCTTGTTAGCCATTGATTCAGGTACCACTTCATTAGAAGTAGTAGTAGAAGCAACGCAGTCTTGTTGAGGAGGAGGTGGGCTTCGAGTATTTCGATCTCTATCATCATGACTCTTCCGGTGCTTGATGACAAAAATCTCTTTCTTCACTACTCCGCTTTCATATTCTTCCACTTGTTGATCTTCTTGCACAATCTTCTTCTCCTTCTTTAGCTTCATTTTCAGCTCGGAATTTTCAACTTTAGCTTTGTGGGTATTGTCATTATTACAACGTGTGTCATTACTCAAATGGGTAACGTCTGGATCTGTCTTTGGTGTTGAAGCAACACCAACAACAGCAGAAGGACAAGAAGAAGATGAAGAAGAAGAAGACTCTTTCTTCTTACTGAAACAAGTACCCATGATGTTTTGTGGTGTGGCCCCAACCTAGCCTAAGGAGACACAACTGATGTGTTTGTTTGTAAAAGAAATGTTAGGAACAATGGCACGGAGATTTGAATTATTGTGGTGGCAATGGTCTATTAAGGGATAAGAGAAGAGAGGTGGGTACTTGGTACAGTTTCCGAGAACAATTTCAAAATGTTTGGGATTTGATTTAATTAAAGGGAGAGAGAAAGAGAGAGAGAGAGAGATATTCAAATTTTGATAAATGAGCGGGCTGGTAATGTGTGAAAGAAAAGAGCCGTTAGAGAGAGAGAAGAGAGCCGTTGGATCATTCAGATGCAGTAAGTATCACGTTTTTTGTCCCTACTGTTGTACTGATGGCCACCCCCACTAACTCTACCTTTATTCCCCAATTTTTTAAGTCAATTGAATTATTTATTTATAATTACAATTCGATTCTCGAATCTTTGGTCTTTCTTAATTAGCTTTTCTTTACTACTTACTACTTACTACAATACTTTAAAAAAAAAAAAAAAATCTTTTTCCTTTTTTCCGTTTGGTAATGCTATCATTATTTTACAATTCAAATTGCTACAAGTCTATAGCGGCTAACTAAGGTTGAATCCCTTCAAAAAAAAAAACCCTAATTTGAATCCTCAGATTGGTATTTTGTTTTCTAAAAGAAAGCAGTGAAAAAAAATATGCTAAAATCTGATAAGATGAAACCCAATGCATTCAGTTCCCCCAAGCAACAGTACTCTCAGAAGGGCCAGATTGAACACTGATGGCTCCGTGGTGGAGAGGTTTGGCTGAGTCAGTCAAGTGGATTGACTAGCTGGGTTCTATTTAATTTAACATCTCTTTTTTTATTTATGTTTTCCTTTAAACAAATGGCTAGATTCATAGCACCCTTTCGGTAAAATAAACAAAAAACTTCCTGGCTGTTTTATCTTCCAGGCAAAAACCATGGGAAGTGGGAAAACTTCCTCCACAACGGAAATTTATTTAATACTTTTGGAGCATTGTTCCCTCCTCTAATATGAGGAGTGAGTCACACACATGGGAGTACACAATAACTTTTTCTTTACCACCACAGCTTGTCATGTAACTGTTCACATGAACATATGTGAGCCTGTTAAAAATTGCACATGCTTTGCCAAATAGCATAATTTTAAGAATAATTTAAGAAAAAAACATTGAGTCAAAGTTATTTAGTTATGTTGTATTTTTTTTTTTATTTTTTTTTTTTTGGAACTTGAATTTGTCAAACTCAAGTTCTAAGCATTATGGCAATCTGATCAAACATGATGCTTTGAACTCGAGTTTTACTTGAAACTCAAGTTTGACAAACTCGAAATCCAAAAAAGTGTTACATAACTAAATAGGGTTGGTTAGGTGCTATTTAGCAAATTTTTCCTAAAAATTGTGATCATTGGGCATAGATAGTTAGAGCATTCACATCAGGAAATTCTATCATATCCTATTTTACCATCTCAAAAAGCCATTTTATCAATTATACAATACCATTTTACAATACTCTAGTATCCCAAATTTTATTTTACAATACAACACATTAAAATAATATTTCTACACAATAAAATAAAATATCCAAAACCCAAATAATTACAAAAACCCAAAACCCAAATCACCTCTGCAACCACCTGCTACTACAACCACCACGAAGAACATACCCAAACTGATTTTTATCTCCAAAACTTAGTACCCAAACTGATTTTTATCAGTTGAAAACCAAAGTCATCTTCAAGCACCAAAAAAAAAAAAAAAAATCAAACTCAAAATCACGGCAACCCACAAAATCAAAATCAAAATCAAACCAAACCCACCTCTTCCTTAAATCATCGGTCACAGCACATGCGCGCGTGCACACACACACACACACACACACAAACCACAGAACCTAGAACTCCAAACCCATCAATCCACCATGATCCTCAGTCCTAGAGCCACCGCAACCCACCATGACCCACCACGATCCACACCGATTTAAAACCCAACCAACGCAATCGGACTTGAGAGACCTACAACCCACGACCCACACCGAACTTGAGAGAGCCACGACCCACGACCCACACCGGACTTGATGCACCCATGAACCGTGACGGAGCCATGATCCACGGAGAAGATGAGAAGCTTAGCATTGGCAACGATGGCGAGAGAGAGATGGGATGAGAGAGAAGAGAGAGGCTTGGTGTGAAAGAGTTTCAGTGATGGAGAGAGAGAGAGAGATGAGAAACGGTGGAGAGAGAACACCTGCTTTTTACATATAAAACATTAATATATCTTTACAATTTAGCTACAGTGCGATTCTACATTTAGAATCGCAAGAATCGCACTATAGCACAATTGCAAATTTTTTTGCAATAGTTAGATTTTACAAGTTCTAATGGAGTGGGGATTTTAGGCCTTAATGCTTATGCTTACATTTGGCATTTGGGCTGTGGATGCTCTTAAGGGAATCAGCTTTTCCTTTACCCAATTTTAAAAAATAAGAAGTTGAAATAGGTCAAATCGGTTTTAATAGAACTGATTTTGAGTTTTAAAAAATGTGATATCATTATGATGTAAGATAGATCTCAAATTTTAAAAAGATAATAATAAAAAATGTTGAAATGGTCTTATTAAGATTGATTGATGTTTCGGTTTAATGATAAAAAGCTATTATCAGAAGTGGACGCCATCACGCCATAAATTGAAACTCTCTTAAAAGAAAAAAAAGATTTAATATTTTTTTTAAAGGAAAATGTTAACTCATACTTTAAGAGTAATGGTTATTGAACCATTTTAAGAAAGTATTTATTGAAAAAAAAAAATTAATATTTTGATAGCCTTTTCTATTTCTCATAAAAAAAATAGTATCAAATTTTTTTAAAAATAGATTATTAATAATTGCCTTAAGAACACCTATTAACTATATATATGTGTGGCCGAAACCGGTCTTGCAAGACCTATTTCAAGATTGTTAAAAAAAGTTGAAACTATACTAAATTGTTTCCACTTTCCAAGGTCAATGTGTGCTGGGCAGTTTAAAATGACCTCAATTACTTTAAGATTAAAAATGTCAAAAAAGGGGTAAAAGAAGTTAAAGCAACTTTTTATGATTGAAGTGTTTTTAGAATCCTAGGAATATTAGGGCACCGCAAAGCGCTACAAATGAAACAAATAAAGTTTAAAACTCCTACAATAAAAAATAAATAAATAAAAATTTTCTCTTAGACATTTTCTCAAAAAAAAAAAATTATTATTATTATTATTATTATTATTATTATTATTATTATCATAGAAATTAGCTCTTCCAAGTCAATGGTTGATTATACAAATTCTGGTTATGAATATTTAAGCATACTAAAATCGTCAATGAGAAAGCTAGTAAAAAAATAACTTTTTTTTTTTTTTTTGAGAAACTAGTAAAAAAATAACTTGATTACTGAAATTGACGATAGGAAAGTTGATTTTAGTATTAAAAAAAATTATTAGACAACTCAACATACAAAGTACTTTTAGAGTCTGATTTAACACACCCTGCATGGAAGGCATCTGTGCTTGCATTCGTGCAAGTTTCATGGGATGTTTTGTTGATCTCTCCATAAATACTCTAATTTCTTTTCAAGCAAATTTATATTTCTCTTCTTCTCTCTCTCTCTTTTTTTTTTATTTTTTTATTTTTTTATTTTTACTTTCAACCTTTTTCGTAAGATATCTTTTCAACAAACACCAAGTTTGCATAATTTGGGGACCTCCATGCAAAAAATTATGAGGTTTAGTTGATATCCATTTCGGAGGCACATATTTTACAACCACTTTTCAATCAAGCACAACTTCCTTGTGGATCTAATTCAAGTATTATATTATATTTTGGGTAAATTGAAAATTACAACCTAAAATTTGGGATTGTTTGAATTTTACACCTTAAAATTTTAGAATTTAGAATTTAACCCTTAGAGTTTGGGAATGTTTGGATATTATATTTGACATTTTAGAATTTGAATTTTACCTCCTAAATTTTAAATATATTTGGAATTTATTCCATAAAGTTTAGAAGTGTTTAGACTTTACACTTTAAAGTTTCAGAATTTTGGGGTGTAAAATCCAAACATTCCAAATTTTGGGAGTAAAATCCAAATTCTGAAACGTTAATGTGTAAAACTCAATTACGCCTAAACTTCAGGGGGTAAAATTCAAATTCTGAAATTTTAGAGTGTAAAATCTAACACTCCTAAATTTTATGGTGTAATTGCAATTTACCCTTATATTTTATTCTTTCAAGCATGGCCTAAGCCTATGTGACATATTGGGGAACTTCAAATAATTAATTCATTTTAAAAAGAATGCAGGGATCTGGAAAATCAAAAATCAAAATAATTAATTTTGAGTCAAACCCATATTACATTCTCAAACCAAAATGAACATTTAATGTCCACTAAGATAGCTGTGTTGATATCATTTTGGTCTCCCCTGAAACTCTAGTATAAGATAAATTTTGATGGAGCTATTTTTGTAAAAGATAATTGTGCGTGTTAATTTGGGGTAGTCATAAGGAATGATGCAGGTTTGGTTATAGTTTTACTGTCTCAATGGATATCTCTACCCTTCACGGTCATTGAGGTTGAGACTTTGGCAGTAAGGAGAGCACTCGAAATGCCTATGGTTATGGGGCTCGATCAAATTATCTCAGAAGGAGATTTTGAGGTCCTCATAAAAGTTTTGAAAAGTGGCGTCAACCATTTGGCTCATTCGGCCATATTGCTAATGATATTCATTACATTGCCTCAAGTTTTGCAACATTACGTTTTTCTCATAGACATAGGCATTGTAATAAGGTTGTTCACCCACTTGCAAGATGAATGGTTCTTATTAAGACTGATTGGTGTCATGGTTTAATGATAATGAACTATTATCAGAAACGGACGTCATAAAGTAAAACTCTTTTAAAGAAAAAAAAAAGATTTAATATTTTTTTTAAAGGAAAATGTTAACTCATACCTTAAGAGCAATGGTTAGTACTTTCGTAAAGCGGTTCACTAGTGAACCACTTTACAAAGTATTTATTGAAAAAAAAAATTAATATTTTAATAATTTTTTTTTTTTTTTTTATAAAAATGGTATCAAAACTTTTTAAAAATAAATTATTAATAATTTCCTTAATAACATCTATTAACAAAGAAAAATTTCATATGTAGGGCCGAAACCGGTCTTGCAAGACCTATTTCGAGATTGTTAAAAAAAAGTTGAAACTATACTAAATAGTTCCCACTTTCCAAGATCAATGTGTGCTGAATGGTTTAAAATGACCTCAATTACTTTAAGATTAAAAATGTCAAAAAAGGGGTAAAAGAAGTTAAAGCAACTTTTTATGATTAAAGTGTTTTTAGAATCCTAGGAATATTAGTGCACCGCAAAGCACTACAAATGAAACAAATAAAGTTTATGACTCCTACAATAAAAAATAAAAAGATTTTTCTCTTAGACATTTTTGCAAAAAAAAAAAAAAATTATTATTATTATTATTATTATAGAAATTAGCTCTTCCAAGTCATTTTCAGTGTGTGTGATTTTTAGTTAAAGAAATGGTTGATTATACAAATTCTGGTTATGAATATTTAAGCATACTAAAATCGTCAATGAGAAAGCTAGTAAAAAAATTACTTGATTACTGAAATTGACAATAGGAAAGTTGATTTTAGTATTAAAAAAATAATTAGACAACTCTACATACAAAGTACTTTTAGAGTCTGATTTAACACACCCTGCATGGAAGGCATCTGCGCCTGCATTCGTGCAAGTTTCATGGGATGTTTTGTTGATCTCTCCATATATACTCTAATTTCTTTTCAAACAAACTTATATTTCTCTCCTTCTCTCTTTGTAAATTAAAAAAAAAAAAAAAAAACTTTCAACCTTTTTTGTAAAATTTCTTTTCAACAAATACCAAAGAGGTGTTTGGTAATGTTGTTCTAGTAACTTTGTTTGTATTTTTTGAAAATACATGTGGGTGAAAAAGTGTATGAAAATACGTATAATATTATTTAAACGCTGAAAACTGTTGTTTGAAATACACTACAAAACAACCCCCAAGTTTGCATAATTTGGGGACCTCCATGCAAAAAATTATGAGGTTCAGTTACTATCCATTTTGGCGGCAGATTTTTTACAAGCTTGATTCAATCAAGCACAACTTTCTTGTGGATCTAATTCATGTATTATATTATATTTTGGGTAAATTGCAAATTACAACCTAAAATTTGGGGTTGTTTGGATTTTACACCCAAAAATTTCAGAATTTTAGATTTAGGGTTGTTTGGGAGTGTTTAGATTTTACATTTGACATTTTAGAATTTGAATTTTACCCCCTAAATTTTAGGGGTATTTGGATTTTACTCTATAAAGTTTAGGGGTGTTTGAATTTTACACTTTAAAGTTTTAGAATTTTGGAATATAAAATCCAAATACCCCCAAATTTTAGAGAGTAAAATCCAAATTCTAAAACATTAGTATGTAAAACTCAATCATGCCCAAACTTTTGGGGATAAAATTCAAATTTTGAAACTTCAGGGTGTAAAATCTAAACACTTCTAAATTTTAGGGGTGTAATTTGCAATTTACCCTTATATTTTATTCTTTTAAGCATGACCTAAGACTATGTGACATATTGGGGAAATTAAGGAAGTGTGGTTTGGAGGGTATAGGTTAGTTTCTTTCGGATGTTCTGCATGAGCCTAGCCCATGCATGCTACCAAGTGGGGAAGGGACACTGATAGCATCTCAAGTTCATGAAAGAGGTCTTGTACTCAAAATTTTCAACCCAAAAAAGTTTTTATGAAGTGTTTGGATTTTACTCCATAAAGTTTAGGGGTATTTGGATTTTATACTTTAAAGTTTCAGAATTTTAGAATGTAAAATCTAAATACCCCCAAACTTTAGAGGGTAAAATCCAAATTCTGAAATGTTAGTATGTAAAACTTAATCATGCCCAAACTTTAGGGGGTGAAATTCAAATTCTGAAACTTCAGAGTGTAAAATCCAAACACTTCTAAATTTTAGGAGTATAATTTGCAATTTACCCTTATATTTTATTCTTTTAAGCATGACCTAAGTCTATGTGACATATTGGGAAAATTGAGGAAGTGTGGTTTGGAGAGTATATGTTAGTTTCTTTCGAACATTCTGCATGAGCCCAACTCATGCATGTTACCAAGTGGGCAAGGGACATTGGTAGCATCTCAAGCTTATGGAGGAGGTCTTATACTCAAAATTTTCAACCCAAAAGAGCTTTTATGCACTAGCTATCTGTGGCCCAAAGTTTTTGCCTTAACCCATTTTTGCCTTTAAAACATAGTTGGCTCTCATTAGCTAACTCTAACTACTAGCCCTCACTTAGGTGAGTATTCAAATAATCTAACCCTTAGAACTAAAACTTTAGAGCAAAAGTCCATCCAGCCGCTAACATTTCACAATTCTGAAGTTTAGGGGTGGAAATATGAGTACCTCCCCTTTCTTCCTCATTACCTCTCAATTTCATTTTTTCATTGACTGTGGGTTCAAGTTTTGAACCTATTGTTTTTATACATTTTTTTTTGCACTTTTGTTATTAAACTTTAGAGCAAAAGTCTGTTCAACTAGGATGCAATTTCACAATTCCGAAGTTTGGGGTTGGAAAAATGGGTATAGGAGAGCTTTCCCTCTCGTCCTCACGACCTCTCTTAATTTCCTCTTTTGGTTGACTGTGGGTTGAAGTGTCGAACGTATGTATATTTTTTTGCATTTGCTTGTGTTTCAGCTTATTTTGATTTCTCTTTCCACAAAGCACCATTTGCCTTTGTTTGCTATATGTTGTGAATTTTGGGCTTGACTCTCCACTAACAAACAAATCTAATGAATCCAAAGAGATATTTGGGTTGTACATGCATTTTTGGTCCTTGTTGCAAAAGTGACTAGACATGGCAAAATGACTCAGAATTTTCTAACCTGACCTGACCCGATCTGAAAAATACCTGACTCGAACCCGATTTTTTTATCTGAAGCAAAAACATGTTGACCCATGACCTGACTCGTGTTTTTTGCAGCTCAACCTGACCTGACCCGACCTGCGACCCGACCTGAACCCAAACACGAACCATTTTTATAAATTTTTTTTTTTGGAAAAAAAAGAAAAAATTAAGACAATATTGGTTTAATTGTTTGTTGTGAGTTTTAAGGAAACAATTGAGATATTTACATAATTATATGCAAATTAATTGAAAGATGAATGATTGAGCATTCTGTAATGAGTAAAGATTTTTAGATATCAAATAGCAAAGTACATGCCAAGATAATCTGGTTATAGTACAGTTAAAAACATAGATTTAAAATTGAAGACATGTGTGAGAAACATTCACAAGTGTGAAAATAGTGAAACCAAAGTATCAAATTAACATAAATTATGAATGCTTAGACCTTATTTTTAACAATTTATGTCCATAATAAACGACTTTTCACAAAAAATTATGATATTTCCTAGAGTGTGTGTTACTTAACAATGATATGATATTCATAAAAGAGACCATGTAAAAATAAGTAAACAATCAAATTTTAATATATATCTCAAACTAAAATAGAGTGCCAACCACAATTGACAATAAATTATAAAATTAATTTTCAAGATTGTAAATTTCTTATATGTTTTTATTTTTTGTCAAATAAATTATCCAATAAGTCATTTGTAATTTTGTTTTATGTTTTGGGATGTTGATATTGTGTAGAAATAAAACTTGTGTATTTGTTTTACTTATCTTTGTGTTATTTTGTTTTAGATAGCAATGCTAGGATTTGTATAATTTTAAAATTATTGAATAAGTATTAATAAGTGTAATTCATTCTTGATATAAGTGATGAATTCAAAGTAATGTATTTTACATCAAGTAATTTGTTGCATGACTTTCTAAATAGCAAATACATATTGTTTTCTTAAAAAAAAAAAAAAAATCATGTGAAAAATACAGGCCAACCCGACCCGCAACTCGATTGACCTGAACCCCTTTTTTAACCCGCTTAAAATGATCATTTTTTGACCCGCAACCAGTTTGACCCCAACTTGATTGACCCGACCCAAACTCGACTCAACCCACCCGTTTTGCCATGTCTATGCAAAACGACCCCAACAAGTCTCAAATCTTGAAATGTGCAATCTTTCCACTTTTAGTCTTTCGCTAGTAGGCCTTCTCAACCTTGGTTTGCTTAATTGACGTTTCATTAGAAAGTTCGCACCCATGACTTCTATTTTTGGGGTTACAATCATGAAAAAGTGCTTGAGCAGTTTTTGAGCAAAAAATGCACTTCCCTTATTCTCATGATTTTGAATGAACCTTTTGAAATTTCAGCTCATTGAACCGCTCGAATCAAAACTAATGTAATGTTCTTTCCAATGATATCTCATTTGCTCTTATCCCACGCTGTTGACCCAATTTGACCAAAGTCAAGCTATCAATGAACTTTTTCTAACACAGCCAAAAAAAGGGTTAAATGTTGGACTAATTGCTTGATTTTCTGATATCTTACTTGATTCAAAACCAATTTTTGAGTTGTCAAAATTTATTAGATTTCATGCTCTTCAAGTTGGAGTCACATTTACATTAATTGGATTTTAGGATTTTTTTTTTTTCCAAAACTTAATCAAACTTGCTCAATGTTGATTAAGGCAAAGATTCAACATGAGCTTATGAAATTTTTTGATCACTATAATCGGGTGTTTTTAAACCTCAGTCAGACTTGGTTAAATTTGGTCAGTCAAAATTGATATTCCCTCTGGTCCAATTTGTTTGTCTTGTTTGAAAAGTCAAACTTTTTAGGAGAACATCATTTATTGTCTTGTTTGCCTTATAAAAATATATAAGTTTACAAAACTACCCTTAAATAAATTTATCAGCTTTTTAAAAAGAGTTATTCTTAATGAGGCAACTAAAAAGGTGCCCCAATTAAATTGATATATATATTTTTTAATATTAGTTAGTTTTCTTTTCAAATAGTTTTGAAAATAAAGTAGGAGTATAATAGGAACATTGGTAAACTAATAATTTTTATTTTTAGAAACAAGACAATATTTTGGGACATCCCAAAATGGAATAGAGGACAAACAAACTGGGACGGAGGTAGTATTTTTCAATAATTTCCTGGAATTTTCTGAATTCACATCTATTTGGAGAAAATGGGCTTGTTCAATTGGATGTTGAAAATTTGGGCATTGCTAGTAAAGTAGGGGGTTGAATAAACTGATCGCAACCACTTAAGAGAAACAAGTTTTACCTAGATTTTCCTAATCCAATCAGATTTGGTTTTTAGAACAGGAAACCAATAATTGCAGTGTAGTTGCAATTGCAATTTAAGTAGAACTAGTGTGTAATATGTGCATTTGCACGGGTACAATTAAAAATAATTATAATTATACAGTTAAAATTATACCTATTTTTAGAAGAGGTTGAAATCATACATGGTATTCCCTTACAGGATTAAGATTCTCTAAAGTTCTTAAGGTACTCTACCAAATAGATTTCTTTAAACCTTCACTCTTCTTTCAAAAGCTAAAGGTCCAAATTTTGCCATCTTAGCATTCCATTAACAATTTTTAAGAAAAAAAAAAATCAAAAAACCTGATTCACGTTGTGTTCACCCACTGCCCAGAAACAAATGAACAAACTTGATAACCCAATCTTTGGGTTCACTATTGAGCATAAAGTCAAAAGTCAGGAAGTATGGACACTTCATTTAGGATATTATACCCATGTCGTACCTATGTCATATAGGTGTCGTATCGGCCATTTTATGTTATCATTTTTCAGAAATTGCTCGTATCACTGTATCATACTCGTGTACGTACTTGTACCCATGTTCTGTATATGTGCTTCCTAGGTCAAAAGTAAAGCTTTCAAATCCTATAGTAAAGGAAATTTTTGAAGAAAGATAGATATGGCTTGGTCAAACATATAAATATAAAACCATAAAATTCTTCCCCCTGCCCACAAACATATGAACTATTTTCTTTTATTTTTGTTTTGAGGGGAAGGGATGATATATATATTTTTTTCTTTGCAAAACGTTGTCCTTTTAACAACGTTAGTCTTGGTATTTTTGTTTTTTGTTTTGTTTGAGTTATTACTGTTAGGTTTTAAAAGTTTAGAACAACTGACAAACCGTAAGTACAAACTTTTCTAGATATAAATCTTAGAGTTTATAGAATTTATTAGACAATGCTCAAGGTGTTGCAAGTTAGAATACAAGAAAAAGGAAGCTGCAGGTTCAGGAAATTCGAAGCATGCCAGGTTCGATAGATTGAGATGAAAATTCTGTAGATTTTAATTTTGGCCCACTGCTCATTATGCCTAATAAGTGATTAGGGTTTTAGATCTATTTCACATAGTATTTAAATGAAACCCTAAAGCACGTTTTGTAGAGACATTGGAGGTTCTCTTTTGAGATCTAAAAGGTTCCGTACCTTTTCCTTTAAAAGTCACTACCAGAATTCCATCTATACATCTTTGAAACCGGTAGATCTGAAGTTGCTGCAAAAGATCAATAACTGTTGATGATCTAAAGCCTTTAAGGGGGATCACAAAGTCATAAACGTGGGTGTTTGTATGCAATAGATTCAAGATAGAAGAATTTGTGGATTCGGAGCTGCACGTGGTCGTGTGAGTAAGTACTACAAGAGGTAGCAATAGATTTAGGGTTAAATCTATTGTAAAAACTTTCATTCTATCACAATGAATCTTTTTACCCTGTGGATTGTTTAGGTCAAATTCTCTCAAGTTTTTTTACCTTGAAACTGGATAGTTTCATTAGTTTTCTTGGATAATCATATCGTTGTCTTATTTATTTTTCCACACTGCATGATATGATTTATTACTGTTTAACCTATATTTGAATAATAAACTTAAGTATCAACTTGGTTAATTAATTAGGTTAAACAATCTGTGTGTTGGGTCTAAACATAAACAAACAATTACTTTATTATATATATATATATATATATATATATATATATATATATTGTGGGGCCTAAAATTTGGAATCCCGACCCACTTCACATTAATGATCCAAAGCCCAAGCCGAGGAGCCCTACTGCCGAGGAGGTATGAGGAGAACCCCTTGATGGCCCAATAATACAGCCGAGGACAACCTCACGCTCAACGCCTCACAAAACGCCTGAAGAAAAGGACAAACTCAGTACAAGAGCAGTACAAGCTAGAAAGCTGCCAACACCATAACGTGGAGCCCAGCACCTGAAAAACCCATACCCCATACCATGCTATCCAGCTTTTCCCAACCACTCTAACGTGAAGACTGATAGGACGAGTAACTGCCCCAAACAAGGAGAAACTGACACGTAGATGAAGAAGGGAAATCGAATACTAGTATAAAAGGGAAAAAAGGAGGAGAAAAAAAAAAGGAGGAAGAGGCCTCGGGAAAAGAAGGAAGAAAAAGGAGGAATGGTGAGAATGTGATGCTCCTCGGACTAATTCCGAGGAGTCAAACCTTCCAAACTACATTGATACAAGGCTCAGCCATGCAGTCCAAACTCATCTTTGTATGATCGCTCACGAAACCAGGACCAAACCGAAACCCAGCACCCAAAGGCTGGCCTTTCCAAACCCACTCTCTACAAATCATATTGTTCGGGCCCTTTACACACGAGCCCAACGTCAACCTTGGGTCGTTACAAATCGTGTCCCTACAATTGGCGTCGTCTGTGGGAAGGCTTGCGCATTGGCCCAGGTGGCGGTGGAGTTAACTCTCTAGCAAGTAGAGGTTCGCGGGGTTTCCTCCATCTCCGGCGACATGCAGTTGTTGCTCCAACATAAACTTCTGCTAGGGGCTACGCCCTGCAGTGCCAACGGCGTGGGCAGCTCTAGGGGCTTCCGGCCTCAAGCCAACTCTCCCCGCCATGGTCTAGGGGCTGACCTTCGAAAAACAAATAAATACAAAGAAAAATCACAAGTTTTGGACAGAACCAAGGCCTTGCATGGTCCCCGGACTCAAGCCTATGGGGAAACCAAGTACTCAAAAGAAAAATCACAAGTTTTGGACAGAACCAAGGCCTTGCATGGTCCTCGGACTCAAGCCTATGGGGAAACCAAGTACTCAAAAGAAAAACTATAAGTTTTGGACAGAACCAAGGCCTTGCATGGTCCTCGGACTCAAGCCTATTGGGAAACCAAGTACTCAAAAGAAAAACGACAAGTTTTGGACAGAACCAAGGCCTTGCATGGTCCTCGGACTCAAGCCTATGGGGAAACCAAGTACTCAAAAGAAAAACGACAAGTTTTGGACAGAACCAAGGCCTTGCATGGTCCTCGGACTCAAGCCTATGGGGAAACCAAGTACTCAAAAGAAAAACGACAAGTTTTGGATAGAACCAAGGCCTTGCATGGTCCTCGGACTCAAGCCTATGGGGAAACCAAGTACTCAAAAGAAAAACTATAAGTTTTGGACAGAACCAAGGCCTTGCATGGTCCTCGGACTCAAGCCTATGGGGAAACCAAGTACTCAAAAGAAAAACGACAAGTTTTGGACAGAACCAAGGCCTTGCATGGTCCTCGGACTCAAGCCTATGGGGAAACCAAGTACTCAAAAGAAAAATCACAAGTTTTGGACAGAACCAAGGCCTTGCATGGTCCTCGGACTCAAGCCTATGGGGAAACCAAGTACTCAAAAGAAAAATCACAAGTTTTGGACAGAACTAAGGCCTTGCATGGTCCTCGGACTCAAGTCTATGGGGAAACCAAGTACTCAAAAGAAAAATCACAAGTTTTGGACAGAACCAAGGCCTTGCATAGTCCTCGGACTCAAGCCTATGGGGAAACCAAGTACTCAAAAGAAAAACTATAAGTTTTGGACAAAACCAAGGCCTTGCATGGTCCTCGGACTCAAGCCTATGGGGAAACCAAGTACTCAAAAGAAAAACGACAAGTTTTGGACAGAACCAAGGTCTTGCATGGTCCTCGGACTCAAGCCTATGGGGAAACCAACTACTTAAAAGAAAAACTACGTTACATGGACCTTAGAATCTATCCGAGGAGAACTCTCCATTAACAATTGGGTTAATCCCTAAACTGCATGGATTCCTAAGTCTGCTCTCGGATCCTCAGTACCAAAGGGATTGATGCAATATAGAGCAATATGTTACCAAAAACACAATCGGAGTCCCTTACTGCTCGGTCACCCCCTCGGATGAATTATTTAGAGTTTATCGTTCTCGGACGGTCTCCTCGCACGTATTATGGAATATTCAGCTGTTATCTCGGTTAGTTTCCTAAGTTTAATTTACTGTGAATTATCGTTATTATGCCTGGTAATGTCGGTAAATTAGAATTGGTCGGATTATGTTTCAAGGTTTCCTGCTCTAAGTATCATTGAAGAAAAACACACATAGAGCACACCCATTCACAAAGTAGTGTTGCAAAAAAGAAAAATATTCAAAACAAGTAAATAAATTCCTCTTTTATTAAGACAAAGAAATAGTACAGCGTACAATGAAAAGCTGGAATCGGCTTATATTAAAGCTAACTACATAATCGAAAAGAAAGATACAGGAGAATAAGGAGAAAGCCGAGGAAGTGGTACAGAGGAGAGGTTGGCTGCTGTTTCAAGACGTTGTTCAAGGAAAACCATTCCTCAACACTTTTACATGCCTATAACTCAGGCAGCCAAAGAACCCAACGTGGGGCCTGCACCATTGAAGAAAAGGTGCAGAGAGCCCGGTTTCGAGCTAGCGCAGTTGAAGAAAAGGTGCAGAGAACCCAACTTGAGGCCCGCACCGTTGAAGAAAAGGTGCCGGGAACCGGAAGTTGAGGAGCCTCCACAAAAATTTGCCTGCGACAAGGCAGACGGCGCTGATGGGGGAAAACCTTTCTCCTGACACACCAAAAATCTGGTGTGACTAGAACCTGCTTCGGATTTTGACAGAAAGAGGGGAGGGTACCGTTCCCACCATATCCAAGCGGGAGGACACCTTAAATCTGTGCCTCCCCTGCCCAGACCACATCACTTTAAGTCTTGGAAAGGTCCGGTGCCTCTGTGGCGGGTGAAGTTCCTCCACCTCCACCCAAGCCTCAAACATATTGCACTAAGGGAGGACGACACTGGATGTGGGAACCGGTTATGGATCAAAGGTTATGATTCTAAAGAGAGCAGAAGGGTTTACATGCCAGGAGAACAACCACCTGTCCTACTTATATAAAGGGTAAAGATGTGTCATTTAATTTAATTTGAGCAGATTCCCAAGAAACGCTACAGACAAGGCAGCTCTGGCACAATTTCCAACACCATCCTCCACCACAAGATTTAAAGGTCCTCGTGAAGGCGCGCGCCTCGAATACTGAAATGACAAAGGGCACTGCACAGATGAAGAATAAAGCAATGCCTCTTAATTCGGCACATCTCCCATGCAAATGGAAGGACACAAGCAGCAGTAAGGCACGGAACTTGAACAAGCCACGAGGTGGGCTCAGCATCACCAAAACCCTCCTTCCCAACTAAAAAGTCGGGAAGCAGGATTTCGAGGGGCTATTGTGGGGCCTAAAATTTGGAATCCCGGCTCACTTCACATTAATGGTCCAAAGTCCAAGCCGAGGAGCCCTACTGCCGAGGAGGTATGAGGAGAACCCCTTGATGGCCCAATAATACAGCCGAGGACAACCTCACGCTCAACGCCTCACAAAACGCCTGAAGAAAAGGATAAACTCAGTACAAGAGCAGTACAAGCTAGAAAGCTGCCAACACCATAACATGGAGCCCAGCACCTGACAAACCCATACCCCATACCATGCTATCCAGATTTTCCCAACCACTCTGACGTGAAGACTGATAGGACGAGTAACTGCCCCAAACAAGGAGAAACTGACACGTAGATGAAGAAGGGAAATCGAATACTAGTATAAAAGGGAAAAAAGGAGGAGAAAAAAAAAAGGAGGAAGAGGCCCCGGGAAAAGAAGGAAGAAAAAGGAAGAATGGTGAGAATGTGATGCTCCTCGAACTAATTCCGAGGAGTCAAACCTTCCAAACTACATTGATGCAAGGCTCAGCCATGCAGTCCAAACTCATCTTTGTATGATCGCTCACGAAACCGGGACCAAACCGAAACCCAGCGCCCAAAGGTAGGCCTTTCCAAACCCACTCTCTACAAATCATATTGTTCGGGCCCTTTACACACGAGCCCAACGTCAACCTTGGGTCGTTAAAAATCGTGTCCCTACATATATATATATATATATATATATATATATATATATATAATTTATAATTTAATTGGAGTTAGATTCTTCGGTTTTTGCAACTAATAATTCACTTGCCACCAAAAAAAAAAATTTTGGATGCACATGTGGTGCAAAATTGGACTCCAATTTAAATCCATTTGGATTTGGACTTTTCAATTTTTATACTCAATAATTCTCTTGACATAAAAATTAAAAATAAAATAGTTCAAAATTGAACTCCAATTGAAATTTAATTTAGATTCTAATTTGATTTTCTTTGAACTTTGGTTATTAATATATAATATATAGATTTTGGCTGCAACACAAAACGTGTATTATATATATATATATATATATATTAAATTTTATATTATATATAGAGGTGTATCTTAGGAATTTTGATCTCCTCCACATTTAAAAAATAAAACCAAACTAATAAAAAGAAACCAATTAAAAAAAAAAAAAAAAACTCAAAAGCCTAACGTTTCAATTATTTGTGTGTGTGTCTCTCTCCCCCAAAAATACTACCGCTACTCCTCTCAAAAACCGATTGATGCAGCTTGGTCTAAAAGACCAAACCACACAGAACACAACCCTAATTGCTAAGGGTAAACATTACTTTTTTAAGCATACTACATCATATTATTATTTATCTGGAAAATTAGGGGAGAATATTAGGATGTTTTTACATGGTGGAGTGGAATTTTAAGTAACATGACACACACTCTCCTTCGATTTATGAAAATTTAATTTAATCCATGAAACCATCTCCATTTCAAAGCAATTGGAGGAGATTTGGACCCAAAGACTAAGAACTTTCAAGGTGTAGTAGATGAGGTTTGAGAGATGTAAACTGTTGTTATTGAGAGGTGAAGAGGTAGAATAGTGAGGTGACGAATTAGAGTTTATAGTTGACGGGTCCATTTGGATGGGCTTAACAGATCAGGGTAAGTGGACGGGTTCGGTATGAATGGGCCGGGGTGGACGGACCAACAGGCCATGTGGCACTAATTGATGATTACGTGGTCTCCAAGGAATCTTAAATGGAAAACGACTTGCGTCTCATGAATAACCCTAGCCCATGGAATCCCAACATGAATAGAATTCTAATATAAAAAGGATTCTGGAAAATACTCCCATTAATGAGGATCTTCCCTATATGGAAAAAACTTGTTGCACAAACATAGGAGTGTGATTTTACACTACTATAAAAGCCCAAATACCCTCACTAACCAAGGTACGCATAATTGACCCCTCTCTAGCACTCTAGAGTTGTGAGAATAGTTCTAACTTGACGTTCGGAGGGTATTTGGCCGGCACCATACCGGTGCTCTCTGTTAGGTCTTCTCTTTTTGTTGTGCAGGTCTTGCTTCAAGTGTGCGAGGACTGTGTGGCTCACTGGTGATTTTTCGGCATCATCAAGAGGAAAGAATGGACCACTTGAAATAATAGAAATCATAAGTTCAATTCATCATGATTCCAACCTAGAAAACTATAGGTAGCTTAATCTTAACAACTATAGATAGATATCATGAATTGATCCCATGATTTCAAAACATCAATATATTGTCAAATTGCTTCAATGGTGCAGTAATTTTTGAATTGTTTTTCAAAAAGGATTTTTATTTTTTATTTTTTACTTACTTACTAAACGTCAAGGCAACAGATTAAAAATTATCACTTGCCACTTGGACCCACTAAAAGAAGAAAAATAATTTTGCTCAAAAAAAAAAAAAAGAAGAAAAATAATTTCTCCAAATCAAACTTATTATTAAATAATAGGTGTTTAAAAAATAATTAAAAAAAAAACTTAGCCACTTGTCATTGATATAAACCTATAATAAAATAATAATATTATTATCAACAAAATGACAAATACATGTGCCGGTAGAGCTATTTGAATATTTAAACTTCAACAAATAAAACTTACCATAGAAAACTGGAACTCAATCTCAAAAGGTCTAAGTACCCTCCTTGCTCATTTTCGGTTAGAGATATATTACCCCGTAGAGCGTAGGCCCAAACTTATTTTCACTTTGTATACAAATCAAGTCTCTTATTTGTACTAAAAATCTATTAGTATACTATATATACACACACACTCGTATTAGGGTTTATTGTAACATAAGATTTGTACAACACTCTTATATAATAATAATAATAAAAAAAGAATATCTAACCCTTAAGGGTTTCCTCTATGGACATAGACGTTAAGCTGAACCATGCAACTTTCATGTTCAACTATTCTATATTTATGTTTTCGCTTTCACATCTACTCTAGTTTATTTAACATAGTATATCAATACTAATATTTAACATGGTATCAGAGCCACCTTCCAGTGGCCATAGTTTTCTGTTCTTATGATGTGTTTAAGAGTAGTATTTGTTTTCCTTGGTGTTCCTTCACTGCATTTGTTCTTTGGCCTCCCATTGTTGCCATCAAAACTCTCTGATATAGTCATGCCACTATTAGAAGTCGCATCAATATTGCAAGACCACTGTCTTCCACAAACCATCGTCATAGAGCTAAACTTAATTAAAGGAATTTCTCTCAAGTTTATCCAACCTCAAGGTTTCATCAAACTTCCACCTTGAGTTTGAGGGGGAGTGTTAGAGATATATTAGCCCATTAACATAGGCTCAAGCCTAATTTTACTTTGTGTATAGGGCAAGTCTCCTACTTGTACTAGAAGTCTATTAGTTTAGAATTTAGTTTACTATATATACCCATCTTAGGGTTTATTGTAACATAGGTTTAGCTCTTAAGGGTTTCCTCCGTGGACGTAGGCCGTAGGCTAAACTACATAACTCTCATGCTCTTGTATTCTATATTTTATATTTTTGCTTCCACATTTACTCTAGCATATTCAACATAATATATCAATGCTAATATTTAACATTCTCATTCTCATTCTAATTGACACGAGTTTACATTATAATTCAGGACATCATCAAGCATCTATTTTAGGTTTGATGGGGATGTTAGTATTATGCATTATGCTAATATCCTTGATTGACTAAATCAATGAATAGTAATTGTCTTTGACTTTGGTCCAACTAAGGGATTCTCCTAAGTCAACCTTAGTTACTATACAGTCTATACATACCATTCTTAGAGTATTCGCATTAGTCTATCTAAAATTGTTTGTCTATTTTAACATAAGAACCTACTTTTTATATTTTATACAATCAAATTTCAAAAACACTTGCATCAGATTATCTATTCTAAAATTTATTTCAATATAATATAACATTTTCATTATTTTTAATTACTCTTTCAACCCTCTCTCTCCACCTCTCTCTTGTAGCGGTCACAACCACCACCATCACTACAATCACCACCAGACACATAGCACTATATCAGACATGCTGAAACGAAACCCAAACCATGGCTTACACCCACAACAACACAAACAAAAAATCCAAGGAAATCTCAAACCAAACCCACCATACTAATTCAAATTTTTGATTAACAGAGCCCAAACATATTTGAAATCAAAATCCAAACCAAGCAAGCGCAAGCAACATCAAATCTTAACAACCAAATCTAAATCCCCAAATCCAAAGATTAAACAAAGAGAATCTAAATCCCCAAACTCATGTATCAAATAAAGAGAAAATAGAAGAAGAATGTCAATAAACTATTGTCGTAAACCACCGTGGTTGTGGTTGCTTGGTCTCAGTTGTGACTAAACTCGGTGCAAAGCAAACAAAGAGAGCAAGATTGAATGAAAGTGGATGAGATTGGAGACACTTTGCACGAGTGTTAGTGAGAAAGGATCACCCATGAAAGCTCTGAGAGAGGGAGATAAAGAGAAAGAGCGAGAGAGTGAGAGGGAGAGAGAAATTATAAATAAAAAATATTTATTTACATAAATATAGTAACTGTGTATACAGTTACTATAGCAAATATATACAGTTATTATAGCAAATATGTAAATATACACATTTATACACCCACTAATGTAGGTAGTTTTTGGAAAAAAAATGTGTAAATTTAAGCAATTTTGTTTTATAAATATAGACTGGTGTAAATGCTCCAAGAGTTCAATTTAAAAGAATAATTTTGAATAGCATAGATGCAACCACTAAGCATTCTTATCAAGAATGCTAAAAATGCTAAAAGCCAAATTTAACCACCAACACACAAAAATACCCACTACATCAAAGCTTTCAAATGCCAAAAATTTTGACACTTAGCTACAGTGAGCTGTTATCTATAACAGCTCTCTGTAGCAGTAATGTTAAACTATAAATTATTTTTTTATTCCAACGGTCTCTTTTTTTCTCTCTCTCTTCTCTCTCCTCTCTCACTTCCCTCTTTTCTCTTTCTTGTGGCTTCTGTTTCTCTCTATTTCACAGCTTAAGCTCCTCCCCTCCAAGGTTGAACCTCCATGGACAATCTCCACAAGCATGCCAACACTCACCACCACCTTCACTATGGGAATCTGAAGGCCGAACTCTCTCTTCTCTCAAGTTCTTTCTATTTTCCTTCTTGTTCTTTTTTTTTTTTTTTCTTGGCTCTCTATTTGATCAATGGGTTTGGGAATTGAAAAATGAGATTTTTTATTTTATTTTTTTATTGGGGTTTGGTTGTTAAGGTTTGAAAATAAGGTATTTTAGTTTGGATTTGTGTTTGATTTCAAAATGGGTTTGAGTTTGCGATTTGATTTTGGGTTTGTTTTTGTTTGTGATTTTGGTGGTTGAAGGTTGAGGTTATGGGTGGTGGTGGCTATGGTAGTGGGTGTGGGCAGAAGCATGGTCGGGTTTTGTAGTGGATTTTGGTGGGCAGTAACAGTGGGTTGGGTATCAGTGGGTTTGGCAATGAGTTTTGGTGGTGGTTGTGGCAGTGGGTATGGGCGGTGGTGGTTGGTGGCAGTGGGTTGGGTTGGGTTTTACAGTGAGTTTTAGTTTGTTTCACAGTGGGTTTTGGTGGATTTTGTTGTGTTTTGCAGTAGGTTTTGGTGCGTAGTGGCAATGGGTTGGGTTTCTGATGGTGGTGGCAGTTTGGGTTTTTTTATGATGGCAGTGGCTGGCGGTGGCCGTGAGTGGTGGCTTGGGTGTTTTTGCTTGGGAGAAGAGATACACAAAGAAACAGAGAGGAAGAGATGCAGAGAATAAAAAATAATTAAAAAGGAATAAAGAAATTATATTTTAATGAAGTGGTGAACAATATAAAACCTTTGATGTTAGGTGTATTATAAAGTTGGATGTTAAAATAGATAAAGTAGTATTTTGAGATGCTAAATGCTATATTTTTTAGCATTCTTGATGTGAATACTCTAAGAGCATTCCCATTGAGGATGCTAAAAGTGGTATATGCTAAATTTTAGCATCAAAACACACAAAAAGCCACTCCATCAAAGATTTCAAATGGAAAAATTTTTGACATACTGCTACAGTGAGCTTGTATCAATACAAGCTCATTGTAGCTCGATTGTTAAAAAAAAAAAAAAAAAAAATCATTTTATATTCCCAAACGGCTCTTTTTTTTTTTTTTTTTTTAATTTCTGTCTCTGTTTCCTCTCTCTCTCACTTCTCTCTTCTGTGGTTCATCATCTCTGCCCGTCGCCGATCTTTGCTTGTCGTCGTTGATCTCTGCCTCTTCATCCTCGATCTATCCTTGTCGTCGTCGATCTTTGCCTCTTTGTCACTGATCTATCTCCGATTTGCCTTCTAATCTCCGTGGTGGACCGTAGTCTTCGAATCTCCATGGAGGTGGATCGTGGACCGTTCTCTCTCCTTTTTCTGGGTTTCGGTGGTTCAAGCTTTAGGTAATCGTGGTTCGTGGGTCACAGTGTTTCTGTGTGTCACTTTGATTCTATGGGTAATGGTGTTTTAGAGTAGGTGATATGGGTTGATTTGGTGGCTATGGGTTGTGGTTGGGTTTTTGGTGGTGGTTGTTGTTGTTGGTAAGGGTGGCTGCATTAGATCATATCAGGGTTGGGGTGGGTTGTGGCTGGGTTCGGGTAGGTCGTTTGGGTGATTGGGGTGGGTTGTTGTTGGGGTTTTGTAGGTGGTGGTTGGTTGTGGGTTTGTGGAGATGGTGAATGGTGGGTTGACTGTGAGGGTGATCAAACGAAGAGAGAGAGTAACAGAAAGGGGAGAGAGAAAAAAAAAAAAAAAAAGCTTTTAGGTGGTGGTTGGCAGTGGCTAGCCTTGGGTGTGGGTTGTGCCGTGGGTTGAGAAAGATGGAGAGACAATGGGAGAGACAGACAGAGGGAGAGTGAGAAATAATTAAAAAAAATGAATAAAAAAAATTAAAGAAAGAATATTTAAATGAAGTTGTAAAAAAAATAGATTGTTTGATGTTTGGTATATTGTAAAATGAGGTGTTATAATTGTAAAAGTAGTGTTTTGAGATTCTAAATGCTAAATTTTTTATAATTGTTGATGGGAATGCTCTAAGACAATTACACAAATTGGTTACATATTTTCTGAATAAAGAATTGCAACCACGTAATTCTCCTTATTTTTATTATCGACAAGTCCAAAAGGTTTATTATTTTTCTTTTCAATCAATTCAAGAAGATTCTTGTGGATTCCACGATTTGTCTAATTCACACAGGCAACAGAGGCCGTATATAGTACTGGTTCATGAATGGTTGTCATAGACTAGGGTATTGCACTCAGAAGACAAAAATAATCTTGTCATATCTTGGTCTTCTTGAGACTCAAGGTATTGATTGAGACTCACTCTCCCTCTCCTAGTTCTTCTTCTCTACTCCACTCTTACGACCTCCACCAAGAGCCTCCTCCCCACCGTGTGGACATCTTATTTTGTAACCCGCATTTAACCTCACATGGAGGGTAAAAGAGTAATTTCACATTGGAAATAGGAATCTTAATTGTGTCCACTAGATCCTTAATTTCATTTCATCAAAATAATCTTGACATTGTAAGGTTCATATTAACTGGTCATAAGCCTTAATTGAACCATTAAATTGAAAGTTATCATCAAATCAAATTTTAATTATTGAGATACACTATCACAAATTGAGCCTGACTATATGTGATTATGAACAATTGATTCCAATTAATAATAATTATAATCAATTTGAAATTATTGACGTGTCATAATTTGATTAGCTAGGACTGCATCTTATGGTATGGTTGCACACATTTAACTAATTAGATAATCAAACATTAATTATTTAATGAGTAATTTGTGTAATTATATTTTTAATTGGTGTAAATTTGGAATTGATTAATTCTGAAATGGAAGTAATTGGAACCTATTAATGTTAATTGGAAATTAATTTAGGGTCTATTAATGTTAATTATGCTGAAACTATTTTCCAACAAATGACCTCTGCTCACTATTTCATTGATATCTCTCATAATATTTTGAATTTATGAGTGAGATTAATTTTTCCAAAAAGTAGACATCTGGGGCTTCAATTTGAGCAAAAGAGTGATGCAATTCCAATCAAAATTGAGAAATATATGATTTTTTGAAGTTAGCTCTGAAAACTGTTACAAGTGCTACAAGAAAAACCGATGTTTTAGATATTTTGCTTGCTCATTACTCCCACCAACCTCCAAATTTAATGCACCAACTTTCTCTAAATACTAAAATAGGGTCTAGGTTCATGATTCTCTTTGATCCTTTGTTAACTCTCATTAAATGTCTTCCATTCATATTTTCTTCACCATTACTATATAAACCTCCATCTCCTCCATTACAAAGACACAAAAACACCATCTCTTCATCCCTGCCCCGTATGGTGGAGGAGGAGGCTCTTGGTGGAGGTTCTAAGAGTGGAGTAGAGAAGAAGGATTGGGAGTGGGAGAGGGAAAGTGAGTCTCAATCAATACCTTGAGTCTCGGAAAGACCAAGGTATTGCCCACAACTATTACAATTTTTTTTAATAAAACATGTTTCATTAATAAAATTATACTTGAAATTACAAATAAATTTATCTCATCAAATCAAACTAATTTTAAGCAAAAACTGAATAATATTATCCAAGAGTTTTACAAGGCAATATCACAATAAAATCAAGAATCTCTTAGTATAAAATCAATAATTCAATAGTATATAAATTTGTTTCTAATAAAGAAAAAAGAGAACATTACAATTGGTACCTTATTTCCAACCTTGTTAGAGAGAAAAAAGAGACAAAGAACCCCGTTTGGTAGGATAAAATAAATTGATTATATGCTTGTTTAAATAGTAGGGTTTTAAAGTGTGAAAAATTTACAATTTAACTCATATCAGCGCAAGGTCGGGTGGGGATGGGGCTGGGTGGGATGGGTCTGAAAAGTCAAAACCCATCCCCGCTTTGCCTCGTGGTGCAGAGCTAAAATCTCGCCCCATCCTGCCCCACCACCTTTGCGTGTGTGTGTGGGGGGGGGGGGGGGGGGGGAACCTACGCGAGGCAAAGCGGGGCGGGGTAAAATTGCCTTCCCTAGATGAGAATTTAAGATTAAAGCATGCTAGTGATTATTTAATTTCTTTGAATATGTTTGAATGTTCATGTGTTCTTGGTTATTCATCACATGTTCATGCATGCTACTAGCTTTGATCTTAAATCCACACCCAAAATTTAAAAAAAAAAAAAATGTTAGTTTCATAATTATCTCAAATCCTTGAATCTAGGATATCACCATTCACATACATTCATTTGAATTTATTTTTCAATAGAAATGTCATGATTAATAAATGGAATTAGAGTTTATCACATGCACACACATTAAATTCAAACATGCAAATTGATTGATAACATATTGGATAATATAATATAAATGTTGGCCACTGTAGTCTAGAAGACCGGTTTCACTGGGTGAGTGTCTAACACATTCCTATCTTGTAATGTAGTTTCCGAGTTTAGATCAAGGGTTAATAGATCAAGTACTTATCCATATAATTTTCAATCTCAAGATTGTAACTAAGAAATAAAGTCATGTATTTTATCTTAGATTGTATCTAGGACCAAACCCATATAATTTTCTATGATCAATGCACATTCATTTGCAAATCAATAAAATGAGGAATTTTTCAATTTTGGTTTTCTTATTTGTTTCAATAATTAAGCGGCAAGTCTATTGTAAAACCTTTAATCTAAAGGGAAGAATACAATCAGTCGAATTTCCATTTTGAGAGGTAATAACACGACTCCACCTCCATTCAAGTGGGTTTAGTCCAATTCCCAAACGGGCCGTGGGTGCGGTCTCTCACACAACTCGAATGGGAATTCCACCATATATAGTTGAAAATGCTAACCTAAATAGATAGGAAAACCGCTGAAGCATTGTCTTTGCAATGCAACCAAGGTTTGAAAGGAAGTAGTTGGTCTTCTAAATATATTTTGGATGGGCCAAGAAACTCAAACATATCATAGTTCACATGGGCTTCTGAATATGATGCTACCTCATTGTTACAATCGATTGAAAATTGATCCTTTTCCTTTCCTGCCCAAGGGTGAAAGATAGTAATTAAGATTCAGGAGTGAATTCTTTAACGAAGTTGAGATTTGAGCATGCTTGAGATGGCCATTTTTATTATCGTAGAACAAGATGATTGAAACATATTTATTTATTTATTTTACTCTTAGATAGAATTCTATTTTAACATAATCTAACTGTATATGTATGTGAAGCTTTTTTTTGGAGATTTGAACCATGTCCCTTACCTCTCACCTTACAAGAACTTAAACTTGTGGAGTAACCATCAAGACAAGGGTGCGTGGTGATAATTAGAACATATTTATTGCCTAATTGGGTAAACAACTACTAACCAAAGAGGCTGAATTTGTGGGTTTTTGGGTGAGATTGAGTTGGTAAAGATGGCTTGATGGTTTCTTTTGAAAAGATACGAATTTCCATGTTTAATTTTGTGGAAAAGGCAAGACATTGAATTGTTTTCTTATGGCTTTATGTTTCTAATTTCTAAAGATAACTAGATTTTATAGGAATTTGAATGTAGTGATATTTGTGGAAGAAGGGACGGAGCCAAAAAAAAAAAAAAACTTCTTGCAAGGGGCCAACCTTTAGGACCTGGATGAAATTGTATAAAACCCAATTTACACATGCTTGTATATATAGTTATGTATGTATTTGCTATTTGCTTAAAAATCTGTACTTTGCGAGAAAGAACTAAACTAAAATTAGAGAAAAATTCAATCTAATTCCCCTTCTTGGATTTTTTTAAATATCATAAGTTTTATGTAGATACAATCTTGCATATAAAATTGAATAAGTCATATTATATAGTACTCGAAATATTTATAAATTTTAGATAAAAAATTGAATTTAAATCAAGTATTTATATGGTATATGTAATGTATTTTACAATTTTTAACTTGTTATGATATCATTTTTGTTTTGTTTATAATTTTATTTCTAAAAAATAATTTTATTTACCACTCACAATACTAACAAATTTGTGGAATACACTAAATAATTAATATATAAAAAAATTACTTGACCCACAAGTAACAAAGCAATACACCAAATGAAGAATTATTCTGGAAAAATATCATTATAATTAAAAAAAAAAAAAAAAAACCTCTAAAAGAAACTTGATTTTCTTTGTGACTAATATCTTACGTGACTTTGTACTCTTTCCAATCCCAAGAATCAACAAAATACTATAAGATAAGAAAAATAACAATAAATAGAAGAAAACAATATTTGAATACTCAAGAAAATTATATATATATATAAAAAACTAAGCATATTAAACATATTTCAAAGTGCTTTGTTGGAACTAAGATGACAAAACCTAAAACTCTTTAGACAATCATTCATTAGTATATTTTAACAAATATTTTTATTATTTGATAGTTACAATGGAGAGGAGGGATTTGAACCTTAAATGTTTTCAATAGAAACATTAGGAGGTGCTAATCAGTTGAATTATAAGGTTCTTGATTATATTTATCTTATATATTAATGACATTATAAAATTGAATAAACTTATTTTACAATAAATAAATATAATTTTAAGAGCCCTAAGATAAAATTGCCTAACTTTTCATAGTCACACATATAGTTAAAATATCAAGTTCTTATACTTTAAATTATACATAAAACATATTTTTATGTATCTTCCAATGAATGGTATCTTTTTATATATATATATATATATATATATATATATAAGGATAGAATAGTATCATATCAATATAAAAGTTAGCATTTTTTTTATAGAGTTTCAATTAATGGTGTTCACTTTTGATTATGGTGCTTATTATCATCAAACCATGACACCAATCGATTTTTTGGTGTAGTTGGAGATTGAACACTAGATTTCTTATTCAACCATCAGAGACTTTATCAATTGAGTGAACTGAAATAAAAAAAAAAAAAAAAAAAGTTAGCACTCTTGTTAAGAATAAAAAGAATTTTGTAATCTGGTAAGATTTTCAAAATAGAGATTAAATTCAATAAGGATGTGGTGTGAAATCTAAGTTTTACCTCTCCAATCCCAACATGTCACATCATCATATTACATATTAAAAAATAGGTACAACTATACTCAATCAATTTTAATACCTATTTGAAATCTAACTTAATTTTGAGTTTATTAAGATGTTATTATGTGTGGTAGGATTTATTGAGTTTTAAGTAAAAAAGTTAATGTGACAATCTCTTATTAGATAGTGTAAAATATGGGTTTTACACCTAGTCCTTATTGAATTCGGAATCAACAGAATATTATTTCATTATGGGTCATTCTATGGTACCAGGGGGGGTATGGTACCCACTTATAATTTTCAACTGTTGATTTCATTTGTTTTAATCCTAGTCGTTTATTTAATTTTAATGAAAACCTGTTACTGGTCAAGCATGTTCTATATATAAAAAAAAAAAAAAAAAAAAAAATACACGTCTCTGCATCTCTCGGGTTCTTTCTCTCTCGCTCTCGTTCTTCAATCTCTCGAGTTCTTGCTCTCTCTCTTGTGTTGTGTGTGATGGGTGAATCTCTTTTGGCATCCCATAACTTTACTCAGTGGTGTGATGGGTGAATTTCTTTTGGCATCCTACAGATTTATTGAGTGGTGAAGGCTTCTCAAAAAAATCAAAATCACTTTAACATAGTTGAAGGTAAGTATCAAAACGACAAAATCCTAACTCATGCAAGCTGTAAAATATGTTTTGTTTCCCCAAATTGTTTGTTAGTTTTTTGGATGTTGTTTTGCTTGACTAGTTATATAAGAATAGATGTTATGCTTAAAGATTATTAAATCTTGGAACATTCAAAATAGAATTAGGCCCTATCAAATATGCTATCTGTGTTTATAGTTAGGAATATTTTGGAGTTGTATTGTTTGGCTTATAAATTTTTAAGTTAGCAATCTTAGTTAGGTGGTCTTTGAAGGACTCTGTGTGTACTAAAGTGGCTGTGTTGGGCCGGTTGTTCTGTTTGTAATTTGTTTGCTCTTCAATATAATGTCTGAATTATCCAAAAAAAAAAAAAAAAAATTAGAAGTACAGCTTATGCACTGGATCATGTGGAACAATGTTTATCTGCTTTCATTTACTACTTTCTATTTCAAATGATTATTGTTGATTGCACATCACTACTCTCTCTATTTTATATGTTCGAATATGCTATAAGCCTATAATTGGGGAATTTATCCCTCTATGGTGCTTGTTGATTCTTAGCTAGTTTGCGGGGTTAATGATCTATTGTTTTTTTCGTCAGTAGTTTCTACTTTGAGTTTGTATCGACACTCCCCTGTTATTGTGTAGGGGTTTATTTTGCTTTTAGGTTGGCCTTTGTGATTTAGAGGCTAATGGTTTGTTTGTTTCATTTGTAAGGTCTGATGGCCTAGACTTTGTAAAGTTTAAAAGTGATGTTTTATCAATTAAATTGGAAAAAAAAAAGGCCTAAAGCTTTCAAAATACATTCTACAAGTATTGATTTTGAACCCAGACCATCATGAGCCATCACTACTAATATTAATACCTTACCACTAAATGTTATCATGTATTAGCATTCACTAGATGTTATTCCACTTGAGTGTGATATGATTATAACATAAAATACCAAATAGTTAGACAAATAGTGAATTCTATAAGTTTCTTTTCGTGAAAAAAGCTACCACAAAGTATTGAAAGCTAATGGAATGTAATCTAAGATAGCTTGATGGATGAATCTAAGATAGTGGGTATGGGGTATGGTATCCACCCAAATCTTAGCCATATATTTTTATTGTTTCAATCTTGACCATTTATTGATTTCTAATACAATTTCTACACATGTATATGGACAGTGCAGTCATTCATCAGGCAAAGTTGAAACGTTCAAGGACAAGGTAGACGCCATCCATCGACAAGATATTTGCGGACTTGGTTGTTAGGCATATACAACTTGTGAAAGAGAAAATTACTTTTAGTTGTTATAAAGTATTAGTTGTTGGAAAAATGGAGCTACAACGTGAGGATGGAACCTTTGGCGAAAAAATAGTTGCAGAAATATTGAATGTAATTGTTAAATATTGATAACATTGCATTTTGGCAAACTTTGAAATCTAAAATTATTTTGAAATGTAGTTATAGCTTGCTGTTGGTTTGGTGTATTTTTGCTTTTGCTTGGTTGCTTCATTTTGTTATTTCCTAACAAAAATATCATTAGCTATTTTTATTAGAATGCATAATTTATTTGCTTCTCAATTTTACACTCTCTTTCCCTTCATATTTGGGATATCAAGTTCTTCAAGAACATGCTCTGATGCCTAAATTTGTTTTATGTTTCAATTTCAAGTTAAAACACACTGAGGCCTAAATTGTTTTAGGTTTAATTTTTTTTTTCTTCTTTAGAGTTCACAGTTACAGCATTGTATGGTCTAAATATATAGCTTCTTTGGAATCATTTAGAGGATCAAATGTTTCCTAACAAATAACGTTTGCTTTGGGTCACCTTTTTTTTCATTGAGAAAATTTAAGACCATGAAGGTATCAAAAAAGCTAAGATGTGTTTGATTAAAATACCTATGAGATGTCAAAAATCACCAAGTGGTCTTGAAAACCTCTAATATGACCAAAATATCTTGACAATTACTAAAAAAATAAAAAATAAATAAATCCAAGATATCACTCTAACATGGCCAAATTGAGTAGTTTGAATGCTATTATGGTAAATTTCAAAATATTTAATATTTTAGTCATTCTAGGTATTTTTTGCGCTACTTTGTTCATTTTCAGTGTTTTTATTTATTTATTAATTTTGAAAGTTTAAAAATGTATTTTAGTCATTTTATAGGTTAATGAAGGTATTTTGGTAATATTTGAAGCATTAGGGTATGTTAGTAATTTTATATATTTTTAGGATTATTTTTTGAAATCCTTAATTTCCAGGGTATTTTTGTTAATTTTCAAGTTTATAACTATTTTGGAAAATTTCTTGTTAACATTTTAATTATTACCAAGATTGTTATGAATCAACAAAAATACAATTATATGTGATGTTAGCATTGCCCAATGTGACGATAAAACTGTGAAATATGAGAAACAAATTATAGAAAATTAGGGTACCACCGAATGTGACAAAAGTACGGTCACATGTGAAACTATTGTGACCCTACTTTTAGGTATTTTTGTTATATATATTCGTTGATTATTTGATAATTTAGTGGGGTTAGGTTGGGTTGGCTATGCCCATATGTAATGTTGGTTCTACTTAAAGTGATGATGGAATTGTCAAATGTGAGTAAAAAAGAAGAGAACCATTGAATAAGACAAAAGTACAGTCACATGTGATGTTGATACTATCCCATGTGACAATAAAACTATCAAATGTGAGAAAAAAATAAGAAACCACCGAATGTGACAAAAGTACAGTCACATATGATGTAGGTACTGCATAATATGAGGATAGAACCGTCAAATGTGAGGAAAAAAAAAAGAGGAAACTACCAAATGTGATAAAAGAACAGTTACATGTGATGTTGGATTTGCACAATGTGAGATTGAAACTGTCAAATGTAAGAAAAAATAAAGGAACTACTGAATGTGACAAAAATACAATCACATGTGATGTTAGAACTGCACAATGTGAGGATGGAACCGTCAAATGTGATAAAAAAAAAAAAAAAAGGAAACCACTGAATGTGACAAAAGAACTATCATATATGATGTTGGAACTGCATAATGTGAGGATGAAACCGTCAAATGTAAGAAAAAATAAAGGAACCACTGAATGTGACAAAAGTACAGTCACATGTGATATTGGAATTGCACAATATGAGGATGAAATCGTCAAATGTGAGAAAAAAAAGTAACAATGTGAGGTTGGAACCGTCAAATGTAAGAAAAAATAAAGGAACTACTGAATGTGACAAAAATATAATCACATGTGATGTTAGAACTGCACAATGTGAGGATGGAACCGTCAAATGTGATAAAAAAAAAAAGAAAAGGAAACCACTGAATGTGACAAAAGAACTATCATATATGATGTTGGAACTGCATAATGTGAGGATGAAACCGTCAAATGTAAGAAAAAATAAAGGAACCACTGAATGTGACAAAAGTACAGTCACATGTGATATTGGAATTGCACAATGTGAGGATGAAATCGTAAAATGTGAGAAAAAAAGTAAGAGAATCACCAAATGTGAGAAAAAACTATCACACGTGATGTTGGAACTGCATAATGTGAGGATGAAATCGTCAAATGTGAGAAAAAAGTAAGGAAACCACTAAATGTGAGAAAAGAACTGTCACTTATGATGTTGGAACTACATAATGTGATGATAGAACCATCAAGTGTAAGAAAAAAGTAAGGGAACCACTCAATGTGACAAAAGAACTGTCATATGTGATGTTGGATCGCACAATGTGAGGATGGAATCATCAAATGTGATAAAAAAAAGAGTAAGGGAACCACCAAATGTGATAAAAAAAACTATCACGTGTGATGTTGAAACTGCACAATGTGAGGATGAAACCGTTAAATATGGGAAAAAAGTAAGGGAACCACATGTGAGAAAAGAACTGTCGCATGTGATGTTGGAACTACACAATGTGAGGATGGAACCATCAAGTGTGAGAAAAAAGTAAGGGAACCACCCAATGTGACAAAAGAACTGTCATATGTGATGTTGGAATTGCACAATGTGAGGATGAAACCGTCAAATGTGAGAAAAAAAAAAAATAAAGGAACCACTAAATGTGAGAAAAAAATTGTCACATGTGATATTGGAACTGCACAACATAAGGATGAAATTATCAAATGTGAGAAAAAAAGTAAGGGAACCACTAAATGTGAGAAAAGAACTATTACATATGATATTGGAACTGTACAATGTGAGATTGGAACCGTTAAGTGTGAGAAGAAAGTAAGTGAACCACCCAATGTGACAAAAGAACTGTCATATGTGATGTTGAAACTGCACAATGTGAGGATGGAACTGTCAAATGTGATAAAAAAAAGTAAAGGAACCACCAAATGTGAGAAAAGAACTGTCACATGTGATGTTGGAACTACACAATATGAGGATGAAACTGTTAAATGTGAGAAAAAAGTAAGGGAACCACCAAATGTAAGAAAAGAACTGTCATATGTGTTATTGAAACTGCACAATGTGAGAATGGAACCGTCAAATATGAGAAAAAAATAACCTGGTATAACAAGTTACTTACTAGTGGGTACCGTACCCCCTTTTTTGGAGATACTGTAGAATTACTCTTCATTATATTATATTATGAAAGTAGTTGAAAATATCTAAATGGAAATAAATCTTATATTATATGAATCTATTTTCTTAATTATATTCTGATTTACTGTTTTTTTTTTTCCATATAATATTATAATTCCAGAAGGAAAGTGTATGATTGGCGGTTTCCTATTGTCCGTCATTGGAGCATATCCACTAGAATCTAATCTTCGTTTCAAATTAATTGTTAAAGTTCCAACTGTATCCATATCCACCCCATTGTTTTATCTCATTACAATAGAAATCCTCATCTACTATTTATTAACTGAAAATAACAAAAGCATACATAAATTACACTTGAGACCATATCTAAGCACTAAGAAATCTGACATGTGAAAGGCAGGTGCAGTCTACATAGGTTCCTGTTACTCCTAGTTAAAAAATACTTACCAAAGATATAGATTGAAATGATGGGTGGAAAGCCGAGCTCTGTAATGTGGGCTTGTAATCCAATGTGGGGAAATGATTGGTTGAAAATGGAAATTGATTCGATCAAAATTTAATGCTTCAATTTGAAATTAAAAACAATATATGGCTCCGTCCTATTATGTAATTATCAAGAGCCCCCCCCCCCCCCCCCCCTCACGTTTAATGCCAAATGGCCAAATGGGGAGTGGGAAATAGTTGTTGGGGTAAAGAGAAAGAGATATAACATTTTTACAACAAAATCATAGGTGGTTAGTTGTTATTGGTTCAAATTTGAAACTAACACTAAGGGTCTGTTTGGATACAGCTGAAAGCTGAAAGCTGAAAACTGAAAATTTTTGTAGCAAAACGTGAATACTGTAGCGCAGCTGAAAATATATAAGGGGCGCATTTTACTGTAGCTCAGCTGAAAAAATCCCTTTTTTTGTTTTTCCTCTTTCTCTGCTATTCACTCCTCACCCTCCAAAGAAGATAGTTCCGCGCCCACCAGAGAATAGAAGACGAGGTCTGACGCTGACGAAGAGCTCAGAAGAGAAATCGACGATGAACGTCACCCAGTCCAACGCCGGCAAAGACAACCTAGTCTTTCATAAACCCATTTCACCATTTTCCCCAATTTCAGTCCTCTCCCACCCATGACAGTGCTCCTTGAAATCCAAAGCTGAATTAGCCTGAGCTCAAAAACCAGAAGCAACCGTGCAGAAACGAATCCCACTTCCCTAAGGTGAGTGTTCTCAATTTTTTTTTCACTATTTTCTATGAAGTCTTGTTAGAATTTCATTTCTTGTTAATGGGTTTCTTTTAATTTGCTGGAATTACTTCATTTGATTTGATAGAGTGCAAGTTCAGTCCTCTCTATTCATTTATTGGAATTTCAATTCTTGTTAATGGGTTCATTTGATTTCTTTTTACAAAGTTTTGATCTTGTTAATGGGTTAATGGGTTTCTTTTAAATCAGATTCTTGCTGAAGTCGGTTCATGTTTATGATCACTCATTGTTTTGAGTGCTGCATGAATGCTGCTGAGTTTGCACTAACTCGTGGGAAGAAGGGATTCTGCAGTGAGTGTTTGAAGCTTGTTCTATGTGCAGAAGAAAACGTGGACCAGAGAAGCTGTTAGGGTGCTTTTGCACCCAAAAATAAAAAGAAAAAAAGAAAAAAAGAAAAAAAAAACTCATAAGCAAAAAAATAAGCAAAAAGAGGATAAATTGGAGAGGTATAAAACTCATCTAGTACTGTTCACGGGCTGTGTGAATAGTACCCATGAACAGTACCAGAGAAGCTATTAGGGTGCTTTTGCACCCAAAAAAAAAGAAGAAGCAAAAACTCATAAGCAAAAAAAAAAGCAAAAAGAGGATAAATTGGAGAGAACATAACATATTGGGTTCGTTCAATGCGTTTTCTGTTTATGCTCTGGAGTTTCATTGTTGAAACTGTGCGCTTTTCATTGTTGGAGTTTACACGCACAGACGGTTTAGCGTTTCAGTGTTTTAATGAAACGGTGCGCATAGATATTCATTTTGCGTTTCAACGTGGAGGAGCAGCGTTTTACTGTAGCTGGGTCCCACGTCTTGGAAAAACGCAAACGCAGAATTGGGTAGAAAACGCCCAATCCAAACATAACCTAAGATTACTTTTTTGCCCTAACAATAACAACTAGTAACAACCTGTCATTTAGGATTTGTTGTAAAAATGTTGTAGACATATCATTTCTCGAGAAAAATAATAGAATATTGCCATTATTTAATCAAAATTAATCTTGGGAGGTTGCTTTGATGAGCACATTTTGGCTCTGTTTGGATTTTTTTTTCATCACTCATCACTCTTCACTCAATTTTCGTCACTTATCACTCATCACTCCTCACTTATCACTTAAAATACCCCAATTTCCAATATCCATCCATTTGGCACACGTTTTCAACTTCTCATCACTCAATTTTTTCTACTTTTTGTGGGACTTATACCTGGGCACCATGTCAAGCATTCATGTTTGCCTACCCGCTTCACACCATTTCCTCCCAAAACCAAAGACTTCAACCTAGGCATTCCTTTTCTTTTTTCCTTCAACCCCCAATACCCACAACAACCACTTCGGTTCTGAGCTTGAAGCACAAACCCACAAAATTCATTAGCATCCTTGAAGCACCCGGAAAATTCACAAACCCACAACAACCAATTCGTTGCCCTAATCGTTGATTTTTTTTTTAATGGATTTGAGATGAGAAAGGCGAAAAGGAAGAAAAAAAAGAAAAGAAAGAAAGATCGGACCTACGACGATCTCCAGCAACAGCACCATTTATGGGTTCGGTGATGAAGAAAAAAAAAAAAAAAACATAGAAACCTAAACTCACCGAACCCAGTGAAAGAAGAAGAAGAAGAAGAAGAAAGAAAGAAAGAACTGCAGCGAAGAGTTCATGGGTTTTGTGATGAAGAAAAAAAAAAAAAAAAAAAAAAAAAAACCCCAGAAACCCAAACTCACCAAACCCAGTGAAAGAAGAAGAAAAAAAAAAAAGAAGAAGAAGAAGAAAGAAAGAAAGAACTATAGCGAAGAGTTCATGGGTTCTGTGATGAAGAACCAAAAAAAAAAAAAAAACCCAAAAACCCAAACTCACCGAACTCGGTGAAAGAAGAAGGAAAAAAAAAAAGAAAAAGAAAGAAAGAAAGAAAGAATTGCAACGAAGAGTTCATGGGTTCTATTATGAAGAACCAAAAAAAAAAAAAAAAACTAGAAACCCAAACTCACTGAACCTAGTGAAAGAAGAAGAAAAAAAAAAAAGAAAAGAAGAAAGAAAGAATTGAATGGAGTGCAGCATAGACTAGAGAAAGAAGAGAGAAAAAGAAAATTTTTGTGGAGAAGAAAGCCGTTGAAGAGACCATCAAAAGCAATGCCTCACGTGTGTTGCACTAACTGTGAGTCCATGCATGTGGGTGTAATTACAAAAATGCCATTGAAAACTAAGTTTTGGAAACTAAAAATACCTAAAATGTGTTTTCAGTTTTCATAACTCATTACTCAAAAATCAGAGAATTGAGTGATGGAAACAAAAATAGAAAACAAATCCAAACAAACTTTTTTTTCATGGGACCCACATATTTTGAGTTATGAGTGATGGAAACAGAGTTATGAGTTATGGAAACAGCAAATCCAAACACCCCCTTAGCGTTTCTTTTCTCTAGTTTATCGTTTTCATTTTCCCATTTTCTAATATGCATCAGTCTAGCTCCTTTTTTAATAAAAAAGAAAAAAGAAGAAAAATAGATTTGAGTGAATTCATTATCACCTCAATCAAAAGGAGTTGGACAATTATAAAATGACAATGAAGATGATGATGATGAAAGCAAACTCATTTGGGTTCAATATGAATTTCTAGCAAACTTTTTTAGGAGGGGGAGACTAAAATGAAATTGTATAAAATTCAATTCATATATATATATATATATATATAGGAAATGCTAATGGATATCTTTAGGGTAATGGTTAACAATCCACTTAAAGAAATTTTTTATGGGAAAAAAACAATTAATATTTTGACAACTTTTTTCATTTCCCATAAAAGTGGTGTCAAAATTTTCCTAAAATGAATTGTAACCATTGCCCTAAGGAGTCTAAATCTTCTATCCCATTCTTCCTACTCCACAAATTAAAACATGCCACATGTCAGTCTATTTTTTATTTTCCCCTAAGTTTATGCCTTCTATTATTTCAATTACCTAAATATGATGGGTTATTTATTTATTTTAGGTAATTGAAATAATAGAAGACAAATTTAGGGAAAAATAAAATAGATGGACATGTAGCATGTTTTTATTTGTGGAGTATATAGTGGAGCAGAAAGAGTGAGACAGAAAATTTGGACTCTGCCCTAAGGGTAATTGTCAGCATAACCCTATATATATATAGACACACACACAAACGCTTGTATATAGTACATTTTTGCTAGTTGCTTAAAAATGTGAGTAATTTTTTCATATTTTGTAAGAGATAACTAAACTAAAATCATAGAAAAATTCATAAGCTAATATCATTTTTTATATTTTTAAATATCATACGTTTTATGTAGATACTTCTTTCATATAAAATTGAATGATTGAGTCATATACTATTATTTAGTAATTGAAACATTTAGGGTAAATTACTTAGTTGGTCCCTATATTTTATATCAAATGTCAATTTGATCCATAACCTTTTAATTGTGTTAATTTAGTGCTTCAACTTTCACTGTTATGTTAATTTAATCCCTATCGTTATCTTTTGGATGGAAAAATCTGATATGTCAAACAGAATAATAAAAAATTATTTTTCATGCCACGTCAATGGTTAGCTATGACACATCAGATTTATAAAAGAAAAAAAAAATTATGTTCACACAGTCGGATTGAAGTTAGAATACACCGACCACCACAAAACAAAGAGAGCGACCAACAGCTGCTGTGGAAGTCTCTTTCTTTTCTTGGAAAAGCTTTCCAAGAAGAAACGACTTCTTCTACAGCAACAACAGCAAAAGAAGTTGATAATAGCCGTTAGTATTGCACCTTGTTGAATTATCTGTGGCAATGAATAACTATCTAGTACTGCGGTTTCAGTTATTTACATGAGGTAACCAATTAATTTTTATGTAATAATAATGATATTCTTTGTCTTTAAAAAAAAAAAATTAGAATACACCTAAAATTTTCTAAAATGCCTAAAAGGCTGAAAACCCACCCCAAGAACACACCCTCATCAACGTCCAATACCTTCTCAACATCTCTGCCATCGATTCCATCTGCTGCGGCATCATCCTCCTCTCCATCAAGCTCCGCAGCAACCACCGTCGAATCCCAAACCCCACCGCTCTCATCACTGAATTCCTCGCTGTCTAGCACGCCACATGTCACGAGAACGCTTGCCACTACGGCGCTGATGCCGCTCAGTTCCTCTTGATCAAAGGAGGAAGTTTCACCGTCCTATCGTCTATCGCTCTCCTCTCAATCTTCCTAGTTCTCCCTATCAACCTCTACACCGGAACTGCTTCTCTAAAAGACAATCAACCATATCACCAAAGGCTCTCCTTTACTCTGGATCCTTTTCCTCTTTGTCGTCGTCGTCATATTGGTTCATTTCTTTCTCTATGCAACCTATAATCCAGTGTGTTCTTGGGCTGGGTTTTTAGGGATTTTAGAAAATTTTGAAAGTTTTAGGAAGACCAATGTGATTCCATGGGAACATAAATTTTAGGTTTTTTATTATTATTATTATTTTAAAGGAATTAAAAAAAAACAGATAAAATATTATGTGGCAGTTGGTAATAATGTGTAGGAATTATTTATTTATTTATTATTAATCTGTTTGATACATCAGATTTTTTCATCTAAAATATAATGATAGGGACTGAATTGATACGATACTGAAAAGTTAAAAATTAAATTAACACAATTAAAATGTTAGAGATCAAATTGATATTTGGTGTGAAAGATAAGGACCAACTATGTAATTTACCCAAATATTTATGAGTTTTATATATAAAAAATGAATTTAAATAAAGTATTTATATGGTATATGTAATATATTCTTAACTTATTATGAGATAATTATTTGTTTTGTTTAAACTTTTGAATTTTTATTTCAAAATTTTTTTTATTCACCACTTACCATTCTAACAAACTTGTGGAATAAACTAAATGGTTAACGTATAAAAAAAATTTAGGGTAAATTGTAAATTACACTCTTGAAATTTTGGGTTGATTGGATTTTATACCCCAAAATTTCAGAAACTTAATTTTATACTTTGAAGTTTGGTTATGTTAGCAATTTAGCCCCCACGGTTAGTTTCTATTGTTAAGTAACATATCATCATACTGATGTGTCTTATTTCTTCCAAATTAGCCTCCAAACTATGTTGTTTTGGTGAATTTTTGTATTTATATGGTATATGTAATATATTCTTAACTTATTATGAGATAATTATTTGTTTTGTTTAAACTTTTGAATTTTTATTCAAAATTTTTTTTATTCACCACTTACCATTCTAACAAACTTGTGGAATAAACTAAATGGTTAACGTATAAATAAAATTTAGGGTAAATTGTAAATTATACTCTTGAAATTTTGGATTGATTAAATTTTACACCTCAAAATTTCATAAACTTGATTTTATATTCTGAAATTTGGTTATGTTAACAATTTACCCCTCTACGGTTAGTTTCTACTATTAAGTGACACATCATCATGTTAATGTGTCTTATTTTTTCCAAATTAGCCTCAGAACTACGTCGTTTTGGTGATGACCAAGTGATGAGTAGGCAGAATCAAAACTACGTAGTTTCAAGCCTAAGGTTAAAATACAAACCCCTCCCTTAAACGACTTTGTTTCAGGCAAAAATCTAAAATAAAAAATAGAACCACGAAGAAGGCAGACCTTCAGCTCGGAGAACCCAGACGGCCAGACCTCCCTAACCCATCTCCTCCACTTGTGTGAACCCATCAGCCTGACCGATCAGGTCTAAGGAGGCAGCCACGGCGACCGCTACAGTGACAGTAATCGGTTCTCCTTCTTTTCTTTCCAGCTCTCTTTCTCTCTCTCTCTCTCGCGCTTTTTCTTAGGGTTTATTGTTGCTGGATTTGTACTTGTTGTTGTCTTTTTTGATTGATGGATTGTTATTAGGTAAAATCATCAATAATGAAAACTTAATTTGCATATAATTGAATAGTCACATATGGGTCAAATGGCCACTTTGTGAGTTGCTTGAGATCCCCTATCATTATCGAAAGATGCAATGCCTTTACCTCTTTTTGCCACTCAAAAAATATGAATACTTGATCATTATCATAGCAAATATCTGTTTGGAAATTTTTACGATTAGGTGAGGCTGATTCCAAATTTCTGTTTTGGTTTTAAAGGCAAACTGACAGCTCCTAAGCTTCAGAAAATTTCTACTATTGTACAACTTGCTTTGTTTTACTAAGCAGAGGAAGGTTTAATCTATATCCTATGCTTTGTTGACTGATACTTGGGCTCTTCAAACAGCTTTTACAGCAAATGATACACTTCTATTCCCAATAGTTTTGATTGTGCTTTGTCAACCAGACTATAAAGTTATGTTCCACCTTCATCCTAAAGCATGAAATGAAATCTAGAAACGCCATTTAAGGAATTTATTTTTATTGGCAAATTATTTGAAATATTTTCTACTGCATTTATCCTCAAAACAACAATCAATGTAGGGTATTTTTAGTTAGGAGGGAAGGATATTATTAGATTCACAAATTTCCCTATATTGGTTTTTTCTAATAAGGTATATATTGGTATAGATAGCTTTACATTTCTCCAGAATCTTCAAAAATAGTGAAGGAGGCAGTGGTTACTTGAACATTGTCGGCGATGAGATCCTACCTTAACTCAGATCGAAGCTTAAGCTAAAACAATAATTTGATATTAAAAACTCTTTTTTGTTTTTCTGTTACTATTTGATGTGGATACCATTACACATAATATTCCAACAAAGAATGTGGTCTGGTATCTATCAGCCTTGATGATATTGAAACATATGAAAGCATGGACAGTACTTATGTCCTATAATTTCTTTCTTTTCCATTTTTCATTCAGTCCGATCTGCATCAGTCCAACTGTCAGTACTGATGCCTCTTCACCTAAGTAATGCTTATCTACATTTATTTCTTGGCTTCCTGTGCAGTAACTAATGGTTTGTGCAATTAAATTGCCTTTTCTTGCAGCCCCTACCGTGCAGTTGATCTTCACTTCACGACAGACTAAATCAACAGCTGAGAAGCTGAGGGAGCATATTTTAGAAGCATTTGAGGTCGTTCTGTGTTCCCCAATGATAACTGAAATTAGATGTGAAACAAAGAAAGATTCAGGATCAGGTGTACATGTGCCTCTTATCTCTTCCAAACTGACAATCTTGAAATGGGAGCAGTTGCTTCTCTGAGGGAACTCAAATTGTAGAAGTTGATTTGTTGTTGTGGTGGTCATTTTAGTTTGTTTAGTGAAAGCAAAAGGCCAAGGAAAGAACGTGTACTTAGAATAGGTGAATTGTAGTTTATTCATTGTGAAAGATTGTAGTGACAATTGTTTTGAAAGAGTATTTAGTTTCTTATCTTGTTTAGGTAAAGACAATTGTAATGGCCATTCGTTTTATTATGTTATGGAAACTAAAATGCATTTTTTGCAATGGAAATTGACACTTAGTTTTGTCCCTTATTGAAATATTGTTTATTATAATTGAAATAGCTATCCATAAATGCAAATTGTAATTACATAAGACCTGCAGAGTGCAATTATGCATATATGCATTTCTTTAAATCTTTACCAACAGAATATGACTTAATCAGATACCATACACATAAGCATCACATACGATAAATAAATTTAGTAGAGTTGCCTTAATATTCAATTGTTCACATAAAGGTTTTGTAAACTACTCACCAACACAAAATAGGATACTTATGTTTAGTATTGCCATTATATAAGCTTAAGGAAAGCTTTACAAAACAGTGACTAATAATGTTTGTCAAACCAAAGGTCTTACCTAAGACCAACAAAAAATAGGTTACTTTTGTCCATTAACACCATCAAATAAGCTTATGGACAGCTTTACAAAACAGAAACCACTAAAGGTTCTAATAATCAAATATCCTAACACATAAAAGGTCCTACAAACTAACACTGCTATTGCCCCTCAACCTTTTCCAGCTCCATTTCTGGCTCTTCCTTTTCCAACACCAGTTTGAGTTAATTTTCCAGCTCCAGCTCCTTTTCCATATCTACTAACTTCACTGCTTCTAGCAACATTTGTTTAGGTTGAGACCTGTAATAATAGATACATTAGGTCATATGGTAAGCATGTATGCACAACAAATTCAATGACCAAATACTGACAATATGCAAATAACAAGCACAATGTGTAGTATATATAATATTCAACATGTGTATCACTGTGTAATGAATACACCTCCATGATGTATACACATCAAATAGTTGATTCATATTTAATGCCTTGCACACACATATAAATGCATTACTAAAATATAACCTTTAATTAATACATTACTAAAAGTAAATCAAATGAAGCAACAAACAAGGTTGCTTGAGGATCGAAATCAGAAATAATTCAAAGAAACAGATGAGTAACTAGACCACAATATCATTGTTTTATAGTTGTTGAACAACAAATGGAGATATTACCATGCCATGCAAACAAGCAAACAAACTCTAATTACAGTTTGGCTTCACTTCCTAATTGGAAGGAAACAAATAATTAGTTCTAACTAGATTGAAATGAGGAGTACAATGATTACTGAAAACTCAAGGACACAAGTCCTAAACTGAGTCAATAAACACACAACCAAGCCGAATATATAACAAAACACTAGAAACTTCACTATAGCATGCCAGCAAAACAAAGTTGAACTGCAATAACCAATATTCTAAACACCCTGTGTCAACAGACAAGATGAATACACCCCAAAAAACCTAGTGCATATTAAATCAAAGTTTAAGTGGGATTAATGGGCTGTGGTATGAGCAATATGTTTAACCCTATTACACTCAAACCCAACAGAAGCCTTCCAAGATAAAGCCCTAACCTAAAATTTCTTTAGGATCCATTAAGGCGAAACTATTCATGAATATATAGGTTATACTTGGAATTTATGCATGACGCTAGTTCTTATTGCATACAGGGCTCTAGTCCTCATTAGTTTTTCACTCGCAAAGAAAAAAATAATCATAGATGCTCTAGTCCTAAATATCGCAATTAACTCACACTGCATCAATCAGAAGGCACTACATTTACAATCAACTATATTTATAAACCATTGACAACAAAATACTACAAAAATCCTTAAAAAATTGGTCCCAATCAACAATATTCAAAGTTATACCAAAAAAAAAAAAAAAAAAGCTTCACCATAAACACACACATAGTTCCAATAGAAAAGCGAGTTTAAATTATACACATATTGAGAGTTCCAGCATCAATTCCGTCACCCAAAATTTTTCCAAAATCCCCAAAAAACTAAGACTACAAAAGCAAAAATTAGAAAAGAGAAAGAAAGCGAAGAGCAGCTCACTATCACCGTCGCCGTCGCCTGGAGCCTTCGACAATGGAGCTAAAGTCTGGGTTATGAGGCGAGCTGATGGTCTGTGCCTGGGTTCACACGAGCTGAGGGGTTTGGGTTCGTGGGGTCTGGGTTCGTAAGCCTTCTTCGTGGTTTTGGTTTTGATTTCAGGTTTTTGCTTGAAATAATGTCGTTTAAGCATAGACTTGTGTTTTAAGCTTAGGCTACATAGTTTTGATTGTGCCAGCTTTTCACTTGGTCATCACTGAAATGATGTAGTTTTGAGGCTGATTTGGTAAAAATAAGACACATCATCACACTTAAAAGTAGAAACTAACTGTGGGGGATAAATTGCTAACGAAACCAAACATCAGGGTGTAAAATCAAGTTTCTAAGACTTTGGGATGTAAAATCTAATCAATCTCAAACTTTAGGTGTGTAATTTGCAATTTATCCAAAAAATTACTTGATCTACAAGTAACAAAACAATAATCCAAATGAAGAATTATTTGGGAAATTATCATTCTAATCGATCTCTAAAAAAAACTCTATTCTATTTTCAATTGATATCTCATGTGACTTTTAACTCTTTCCAATCCCAAGAATCAACAAAATATTATAAGATAAGAAAAATAACAAGAAATAGAAGAAACAATATTTTAGTACTCAAGAAATATATATATATATATATATATTAACTGAGCATATTAAAAACATATTTTGAAGTGTATTGTTAGAACTGAGCTGACAAAACCTAAAATTCTTTAGTCAGTACTTAGGCTTGTAATAACTTAGATTTTGTAACTTAAGTATTGTAATTGTAGGCTTTGTAATCTTGTTAGCTATTACTATTATAAATAAAGTATCCTTAATTTTCTTATTCTCATTATTAACTTGTACATTTCACAAAAAATTATGCTAAGTTAGATTGTAGTGAACCCATTCCTCTTTGTGCAAAATGAATTTTTTGCCTTTTGAGTAGTGTTTAATTACTAAGCAACATAAAATTGGTTTGAACTCAAACAATACATCCTCAAGCTGTGTCACAGATCTGGAACTAGCTGATTATATTGGACATTCCAAAATTGTCTTCCTTTGGAAGAGTTTTCAGGCCTGATAGATAGGATGCTCTTGTCCATACTGGATCTTATCCCTCTCTCCAAAGGACAGTCAGTAGAAAGCTGTACTTTTTTGTTTTTGCATGAATGCATGTTTGGGTTTTCTTCACGTGATGGCAACAATGGTTGTCAAATAGAACTTATCAAAGGTGGTTGACAGCATGGGCGGAGCTATGTACAAGTGTGGGGGGCATGGCCTCCCAAAATTTTGAAATTTCCCTTAATATATATATTGTTAGGTTTTAGATCCCTGTAAACTAGATTGTCTAACCTAATTAATTAACCAAGTGAATACTTAGGTTTATTATTTAGATTTAGGTTAAAACAAAACAATCATATTATGCAAAGCAGCGGAAAAGTAAATAACACAACGATATGATGACTTAAGAAAACCAAACTGATAAAAAACCTGGGGAGGATTTAATCTAGCTATCCTCAAGGTAAAAAGAAAAACCACTAGAAAGAATTGAAGTTTACAATAAGACTTAAACCACTAACATCCTATTGCTACTACATGTATAGAACTTACTGACACGACCACGTGTAAGTTTTGAATCTACAGACTACTTCTTTCTTTGACCTTTGCAACACAAGCACCTACACTTGTAATTTTGAGACTCCACTCAAAGGTTTATCAACACAAACTCTCCTATTTTTGACTCCAAGACTATCCTTGAAGGTTTAGATCATCAGCACCTTTGATAACTAGAGAATGCAGCAACTTCTACAGTACCAGATTTTGAGATTCTTCAAGGAATAACACCGGTAGAAGATATGAGAGAGTTTTTTGGTACAAACCCTAAATACAAAAGAGGCACACTCTTCTCTCTCTGAAAAGCCTTATAAAAACGTGCTTAGGATTTCCTTTATATACTGCGAAAAGTAGATCTGTTATAGGCCAAGAATGTATTGACCCCTTGTGATGAATTAACCAATTAATTAGTTAAGTTAATTAATTAATTTAATTAGCATACAATAAGCGTGGTTGTCACGACCCAAATCCATGGAACATGGATTTAGATGCATGACTAACCTACTAAACTTATATAATTCCATAAACATAATTAATCCAAAATAAATCAATACTCCAAAGAAACAATACTTTCAAAAACCTCTTACAAAAATCTAAACTCCACAAATTGGAAATAATCTCCACTATAACAAAAAAACATGAATTACAAAATAAAAGTAACTAAAATTCTAAAAGTCTTCAATCCATACTGAAGTTGCCTACAACTTCCATGCTCTACATTGCACCTTACAAAGCGACCCAAAGGTTCTATATTCCCAACGACACTTTAATCTGAAAAATAGTAATTGATGGGGTGAGCCACAATCTAGTAAGTAATTATACAGAATACACAACAAAATAAAGTCAAGCAAAGCACGAGTATTTTGATTTTTCACAAACTCATTCAATGATATCAAAAATAATTATTCCAAAACATATAATGAATCACTTAATACGTATGTAATCGCATCTTAAAGTCATTTGAAATCACATACATATAATTGATCAGAGCACAATGTCACATATACACATCACATATTCTCACATACAATCCTGTGAGCGGATACCAACATCTAACCCCTACTGATGAGGGATCAACACATATTCTCACATACAATCCTGTGAGCGGATTTACACATATATCTGATATATTTGATCAATTTTAAAAACACTTATTTTGAGTCACATATAACAAAGCAAAGTTTATACAAAATATAATAATTTACTTGATATTAACAATTTCTTTTCAAATACAGAGGCATATCAAAGATCACAATATCGAATAGAACATAAATCAAAGGATGCTTGACTCTCTTAGGGAACGAATAGAGATTGAGGAGTTTATGTAAATATATTACGATTCTTGAGTAAATCTGAAAAATAAATTTGCTAAAACAAACATTTTAAATACCATTTGGATAATAGGAATATGACCTTGAAATCACTTGGTTTTAACAAATTAAAAAAAAAAAAAAACAAGAACCTTTTTAGAAAACTTACATTGAAACTCAATTATTTATGGAAAATAGTTTAGTTTAGTTTAGAAATCATCTTTTGAATGAGATTTGGACATTCAAAACTTATTTAAAATTTGAAGTATCTCTTTAAAACATTATTTAATAGTCGAAATTTCTCTTTCAATGATAAAAAAATACTTTTGACAAACTTTAGAAAATATAAGTTTGAAATACAATACTTTTGAAAACTTTTGACTTCTAAGAACCTAATGGACATAACTTGTGCATATTATGCATAATTACTTACAGTGCTTGAATCACTCTGAAAGTCCAACCAAAATAACCTCCAAAAAACCTCAAAACACTCTTAAATAGGACCTATAATCAATCATGAGAATTACTTAATATCCTCCACAAAAATATAAAGCTTATCGAATTCTACAAACTGACTCACTAAGATTATACTTTGTTGAACTAATTAATAACACTAATGCAAGGAACCTCTACCCAAAATGTTTCCTTGAATTTATCAAACCTCAGAGCCAGTAGCCAATACTTTAGGATTTAATATATGTCCTAAACAAAAGTAAAACCTTAAACATGAATTAGGCTCTATTACTGTAACTTTGTTCTAAAATACACATTATGAGCAAACCTAGGATTTAATATATAACTCCAATGAAAACCGTGGGCCAAAACTAATATGACTTGTTCATGAATTTAACATTTATTGACCCTACGGATTTAATATGAGAATTTTGGTATTGAAAACTCAAATATGTCCTTATCCTTTTAAAAATATTTGTAGACGTGTTGAACCCTTAAATGGTTCATTATGTTTGGAATTTAGTCAACACCTAGGCAATAGACTACCAAGGCCATTAATCCATCCGTTAGAGAACTAGGACTTTGACAAAGGTGCGAGCTAACTAGTGGCACTGGCACATAGTGGGGCCGGGTGCAAATTCTCCCGCAAAACATAAATAAACCTTATGGTATAGATCAGCAGCCCAAAAGTTCTTAGAGCCCTAGAAAAGTGATGCAAGTCTTATGCATGGATTTAATATATAATAATCCAACGAAACAATGTTTAAGCCCTCCTAACGTTAAAGCCATCCTGTTATATATATATATATATATATATATATATATATATATATATATTAACCACAATTGAAATTTTACAGCCGTGTTCTTGAATTAGGAATTGAAATTCCATGAATCTGTTTAAGGACCCACATACTCGGCAGTGGGCACTCTGTAAACAACAATTCTAGGAAAATATCCCTTTTGAAAAAAAAGTCTAAACATCACTAATGTTCCTAAGATCAAATTCTAACTCCCTTTTGTAAAAAAAGTCTGAACAATCTGATTGTCTCTTCAATTGTATGTGCTCCAACTCCAAGGAAAAACACCTCTTAGCCTCTTTGATAAAACCCTTCCTATGAAAACCTAATTTAACTTTTCCCCCACCTTATATTTTAACACATCAGAGATGTGGGCTTGGTGGGCTGGAGTTTAAAATCCACTTGAACTTATCTCTTTAGTCTTCAAGAAACCCATGAAACATCTTCATCTTTTATTTATTTATTTATTATTTTAATTGCCGCACCAAATCGTATGCACTAAAACTTTAATTTTATCACCTATTTGTAGCACCATAAAATTGTCCACTCCCATCTTACTGTGCACACACATATAGCACCTCAACTCTATATTAAAAATGACAAGATGCACTGATAATCATAAAAACAAAATTGGGGTATTACAGTGGTAGCATAAACAAATCACCAACTAAGTTAATATGCAGCGGAAAATAAATTGACATGTTGATTTGTTTACGAATGGGAAAAACCTTGAAAGTTCAATTAGTGTATAAAACACCTTGAACGTTTAGACCCCCAATTTACAAATTACCAATTCAAGCTTAATATCAAACAATTAATGTGCGGAAAATGAACATAAGTTTAATACAAAATTGATAAACAATCTAAACTAGATAAAATCACATCCACAACAGAAATTAAATGAAAAAGATTATGGGAAGAGAGATGCAAACACAAGGATAACACTCGATGTGTTATTGAAGAGGAAACCGAAGCACTCGGCATAAAACCTCTCCACCGCCCTCCAAGTGGTAAACAATCCACTAAAGAATGTAGTTGGGATACATGAACAACAGAAAACCCTCCAAGCCTAATCTATCCAATGTACCTAAGCCCTCCAAGCTCCTACTCCAATGAGGTTACGTCGAACCTATTTCTTCTTTAATTTGCCGGATTCCGCTACTTGACCATAGCATCTACCAATATGAAATTGATCCATTCTTAACTACTTCCCAAACACCAAATGGCCTCCTCATAGATATGGTTATGGTGAGAAAAGGTTTTGGTAATGTACCTCTCAAGGATTTGACAATAGAGAGGAAGAAAGTAGAGGAATTTGAAGAGTCTCTATGTGAAGATTGTGGATGAATCAATCTTGTTTTTCTTTAGGATTTCTCTCTCAAAATTCTCTCTGGAAACTCTCTACAAATCATGGGTATAAGGGTATATATATAGTAGGGTGAGAAGGAATGTGAAAAGTCCGTTTTTCCCAAACAAGGTGTTCTGGTGACTTGACCTCGCAACTGGGTTGAGTCGCGAGTTCAAGCCGCAAGCTAACGGCCTGGCCAGCCTGGGACTTTTGTCCTGTAGTGCAATAGCTGGCGCAACTCTTCAGCTTCTGGCATGCTTGGCACGTGTGCAACTTTCTGGCGGCTTGCAAGCCGCAAGCCACCCACGAGATCCAGTCGCGAGTCCCTGCTTCTTTGCACAATCTTGAGCATTTCTTCACACTCTCACACACACACTACCCTTACATGATTCCCATCTAAATACAGGGTTACTAATTGCTAAAATACAAGCAAATTTGGCGTGGAATAAAGCCAACAAGATGGTCGAGAAAATTCAACTTTACAACCTTCCCCTTTGGCTATTCCGTGACAAAACCCTAAAACAAACTCTAGACTTAATATGTGAGTTGGGAACAGTTGAACAAAACTCACTCACACCTAACTTTAGAATCTGATAAGCTCTTGAATCATATGAACAAGTAACTCCTAAAACAGAACAACACAATTTGATCATTGTATGCAGAAAACTTGTAAGGCATATGAGGCAAGCACAATACGATCAAGCAAAATAGAATGAGAAATAAACCATGACTTGATCAAACAGGCAATTACTACAAAATAGTGACCACAATGCTCATTCACACTTGGAATGAACATCCAGACATACAAGTTAATAAGCTCAATGCAAATCACTTGCATGCCCAACACTCAACTAATGCACAATACTTAAAGTATATGCATCTAAGAACAAAATCCTACTAGGGCACAAGAGTGAGAATACTTAAAGAAAATGCATAACATTTAGCTAGAAGTATTATGGCAACAGAACATAAAGGCTGCAAAGTATGGTACAAACCATAAAAGCTTACAAATACATGGAAACAAACCCTAAAAGCTTACAAAAGCAACATGGGCACAAACCACAAAATACTGAATATAAACTTAAACAATATAAATTAAAAGTGCTTAAAGTTTCTTCCCTTCAAAATGATGAGAAGCTGTGATGCACTTGGAACATATATACTTGTAACCTGAAACACTTGCACAAAACACATTAGACCCTCAAGGTAAAGCAAGTAATAAAAGGACAAGTATAATGTAACAAGTAAATTGTGATCAAGTAAACATGATGTGAAACATGTGAGCAACTTGATCATATACCAAAACAGTCATATAGAAATGACTACAATGATCACATAGTAAAGCAATTGATCATCCGAACATGCATTCAATGAAGCACATTAGCATAAGGAAGTATGTATGACCAATACGCAAATACAATGCAATACAAGAAAAAAAACATAAAGAGAAACAAACAAAATAAAGTTTTATTATTAACTCAAAGTCTTCTCCCCTTTGGTATATGCATCATCCCTATGGAATATCTCTTCCCTTACAAATGTGTATGAGAAATATAATTTCTCCCCCTAAAGATGTGCATAAGAGTCATATAAAATGACAAAGACACTTCGGTATACTCTCTAGAGTATACTCTCCCCCTTTTTGTCAGGAATAGACAAAGGGTCAAGGAGAAAAGAGGGCAAGAGATGAAGGTATGAATAATGATAATGATGCATGAGGGGTGTGAGATAAATGAGAAAATGAAACTCAAACCTAAGATAAAGTAAAATGCTACAAAGTATAAGGTAAACATGACATGCTAGGATGAAGAAGCAAGGTATAGACCAATGCATGACAAGGGTACCAAAGGTGTGTGCAAGAGGTGGCTATGTGCAATGTATGACCAATGCATGAAAATGCACATATGGGGTAAGGTGTGTTAAATACACAACCAATGAACCAAACATGTTCCTAATGAGGAAATATGAGAAACCCCAAAGTTTGGTACTCAACAGAGTCCAAACGAGCGAGAAAACGAGTAGCCAAAACTTGCAGCTTGCTGGCAGCTCACGCAAGTAGCAAAAATGAGTAGCCAAAAATTCTGACACTTGTTTTTCAAAACAGAACATGTTTAAATAATGAAAAAAAAATTAAACACTAAACATGAACACAAAGAGTGATAAAAGCCACTTCCAAAAACATATAAAATGATCAAAAACTTTTTGGATTAATCCATATATGATTGAGCACACACATATCACATTTAGACAAGTACAATCTAACAAATGAATAAGACATTCATTGAACATTAGGCATGTGTATTGTGTGTGTATATCAAATGTGGAATAGTCCTTAGTCTAGAGTGAAACTTTAATGATCAATTCAATCAAGTCATACCTAACTAGTACTAAGTCAAGTGGTCTATCTCAATTATAGAAATGAACATATATGACCTTCCATAAGAAAATGATTACATATCTTTGAAACTTTTCATTTGGCTTTTTTACAATTCATAACATTTGATCATTTTAAATCAATATATCTCATTTTGAGATTGATGCCTGAAATTTTTTATATTTCAATTTGATGAACAAGCCTTTGGCTTTTGGGCATCATACATTTTTAATACAAGTCGCTTTTCCTTTTTCTTAGTCAAATACTAGTATGTGCGATGGCTTTTGCAGCTCAATATCTCTTTTCATTTGGAGATTTACATTTGGTGAGCTCTTTAAGCAAAAAACAATAAAAAGTGTTGGAAGATATATAGGCACAAGTCTACGTATGTATCAAAACCAACATGACTATTGACTAATCAATCATGACAAGCTTGAAGATCGATTTACAACAATCACACATAGATGTCAAGATTTTTCCCACAAAGATATAAGTGCATAAGGAACAAGCTAAGCTCGTAAATGCACAAGGCCATTTGTACGAAGGTACAAGGCTAAACTCATATGTGATATGTGCTCAAACATATACGACTAAACTTTTTGAATTTTTCACTTTTTATATGGTTTTGGATTTTTACTCACACAAAACTAAAACATAAAAGTAAGATAAAAAAACAAAACATTGCATACAAATAAATGCAAGATGCACAAAATGCATGAAGATATGACATTTAATGCATGAAGGGTCCTACAAAGATCGAAAGAATTAGATTAAGGACCAAAAGAGCAAAAGCTCAACCATAGGAACCCTTTCTCATCTAAACGGAACGATTGTTTGGAATGAGTGTCTCAAGAGAGGTGAGACGAGGGTTGGAAGAATGAGAACCGGAGATGCACATAGTCAAGGAGTTAAGAGTATTAAACATTTTCTTTAACAACATACTATTTTCACTCAAAACCGATTTACCCTTTTCAGCATAACTTCCAAGAAGTTCAAGTTTCTATTTTCTTTTAATTTTTTTAAGAGCATGAAACTTAGAGCAATGAGGTCTTAGATAACCAAAGACACCACAATGGTGACAAACAATGTGTTTATATCCACTAGGTTTTTTGGAAAGGCATCTAGCAACATGATTTTGTTCTCTCTTCAACTTATGACTTTGAAGCCTTATATGACCAATCACACCACAGTGGTGGTAAGTTGGAACAAACTTAGATTCATCCAAAGCCTTAGGTTGAGACCTAAACGGAGGCTTTGACTTAACAACTTTTCTCTCCACCTTTTGATTTCTTTTATGTGGAGGAATGCACACCGATTTGTCTTTTGAGGTAGAACACACAATAGGCACAAAATCGGGTACCACAACATGATTGCAACAAATATTTTCATCCTTTTTAACAATAGGTTCAGCAATCAAACTCTTGGCATGCATTTTAAGAGATTCATTTTCACATTTTAACTCATTAACAAGTTTGTTAGACAAAACAAGTTTAGTATCCAAGTCCATATTCAAACATTCAAACTCTTTCAGCTTTTTAATAGAATTTTCAGCAAGTTTCTTATATTTTTTAACCAATTTGTTGGATTCATTGAGCTTAGCAATCAAATCATCCTTTTTACAAAATAACTTGCTCAAATCTTTATTAAACTTCTTAGCCTTTTTCTTCAAGAGTTTAATGTTAGGAATATCAACAACATCCAAAGATTCATGTAACATAGCATCACAATCATGAGGATTATCACTCATAGAGGTATTTTTACAAACACATGGCATGTTACATTCATCACCAACCAAATCATATAAAGAGGCATACAAAGCACTATCCATGGCAAATAAACACAAGGGGTCAAGGATTACACTTAGGTATTTAAACCACAACAAGTGTACCGGCTCTGATACCAATTGAAAGTTCAATTAGTGTATAAAACACCTTGAACATTTAGACCCCCAATTTACAAATTACCAATTCAAGCTTAATATCAAACAATTAATGTGCAAAAAATGAACATAAACTTAATACATAATTGATAAACAATCTAAATCAGATAAAATCACATCCACAGCAGAAATTAAATGGAAAAGATTAAGGGAAGAGAGATGCAAACACAAGGACAACACTCGATGTATTATCAAAAAGGAAACCGAAGCCCTCGGTGTAAAATCTCTCCGCCGCCCTCCAAGCGGTAAACAATTCACTAAAGAATGTAGTTGGGATACATAAACAGCAGAAGACCCTCCAAGCCTAATCTACCCACTGTACCTAAGCCCTTCAAACTCTTATTCCAACGAGGTTACGACGAACCTATTTCTTCTTTAGCTTGCCGGATTCCGCTACTTGACCATAGCATCTATCAATATGAAATTGGTCACTTCTTAACTGCTTCCCAAACATCAAATGGCCTCCTCACAGATATGGGTATGATGAGAAAAGGTTTTGGTAATGTACCTCTCAAGGATTTGACATTCGAGAGGAAGAAAGTAGAGGAATTTGAAGAGTCTTTATGTGAAAATTGTGGATGAATCATTCTTGTTTTTCTCTAGGGTTTCTCTCTCAAAATTCTCTCTGGAAACTCTCTACAAATCGTGGGTATAAGGGTATATATATAGTAGGGTGAGAAGGAATGTGAAAAGTCAGTTTTTCCCAAACAGGGTGTTCTGGCGACTTGACCTCGCGACTGGGTTGAGTTGCGAGTTCAAGCCACAAGCTAATGGCCTGGCCAGCCTGAGACTTTTGTCCTGTAGTGCAACAGCTGGCGTGACTCTTCAGTTTCTGGCATGCTTGGCATGTGTGCAACTTTCTGGCAGCTTGCAAGCCGCGAGCCACCCGCGAGATCCAGTCGCGAGTCCCTACTTCTTTGCACAATCTTGAACATTTCTTCACACTCTCTCACACACTACCCTTACATGATTCCCACCTAAATACGGGGTTATTAATTGCTAAAATACAAGCAAATTTGGCACGGAATAAAACCAACAAGATGGTTGATAAAATTCAATCTTAAAAACCTATACGGAAAAAACCCCACCGGGTGATTTTAAGATCACTATTTCCGAGAATTCACTATTATCACAACAAGTGGTTACAAGTAAAGAAATCTCAGTACCTTATACCAACCTATAGTTGAACCCTTACCCCAATACCTAATTGGACTTGTTCTGTAGTGACAATCTCTCATTTCAATGCAAGGCTCCCAATATATGACTAATCAATTCGATGTGCGGATCCTAGTACGCGGCTTACACACCAACTTGAGAAGGATGTTGGCTGTAAAATTCTTCAGTTCATCAACATAATGAAGATCACGAAGTTCCTTGGTTACAAAACCCGACGGCGTACAAATGTAGCAGCTTCTTGAAGAGAAAGATGAACTAGGGTATATGTCTTCGGTTCATAATATGCTTGTGAAAAACTTTTGCATTAAGGTGCATCTATTGTGACGACCCTTAAAACAATCTTTATATATGTTTAGGGTTGTGAGAAAAGAAAGCCCAAACATCTATACATGAATTTGATGAAAATCAGATCCGAAAAAACTAATTTTCTTAAATCTCGATAGATACCCTATCTATCGAGCAGTTGTCGAGCATCGGGCTTAAACAGCCTTTTAAACCTCAATAGATACTACTGTCAAACTTTAATATCCAGCACTTCTTCACTTGATTCTTGGACAGACTTGCATAACTTTAACACTTGAACTTGAAACCTTATTCCTTGAAGCATTAAACACATCCTAGATCTACCCAATTACAAGTAAAGTGCGTTTTGTCAAAGGATTAGCTAATTCTATATGGACATATGTTCTTAACATGATTCACATATGTTCTAACAATCTCCCCATTTGGCAATCTATGACAAAACCACAATAAACAAATAAACATATGAGAGAAGTCATAAATCACTCAATTTATACTCACTTGTTGAATACAATAAAATCTATCTTAACACAAACTCTTGAAAAACTTTGTAAGAGGAGAGTTCATGGCAAGAGAGACTTTGACAACCTGTATTTTTGAAACACTTTAAACAAAACTCATCACGGCATCTTAGTGTGAAACAGAAATAAAAGGTTGCATACAAAATATAAAAAGCATGTGCATAAAGAGAGAAAAGAAACAACACATGAAAAGATAGGCTCATATTACAAGGTTTGCTATCACAAAGTAAGAACAATGTATCTATAAGAGAAGAAAAGAAGAAAATACATAAGTCCTCATTACATCCCTCAAAAAGAAAAAAAAAACACTCCCCCTAACAAAAATCTCCTATGCTAACTCTCCCTTTATGTACATGACTACTCTCATATCCAAAACTACTCCCCCTTTTTGTAACGAATGATAAAGGTTAAGTAAATCAAGCAGTCATCGTGTCATCACCGGAAGAGCTAGCATCCTCATCCTCATCCTTATCATCATCATCATCGGAGTCACCATCATCGTCCTTGTCCCCAGATGCCTCTGGAGAAGGAGAGGGAGACTTTATGAAGCCACCAAGGCAAGCCTGCTGTCAAGCAATACGGCCGACATGGGTGTTCACTTGACACAACTCATCACTGAGTGTGTCAAGACGAGCATCCATGCACTGTAGCTGTGCCATGATTACCTCGAGGGTCACACCACCCGCCGATGAAGAAGGTGTGGATGTGGAAGGAGTGGAAGAAGCTGAAGGAGTCGCTGTCTCTGTCCATGGCCGCTTCGATCGAAGCTGGGCCTTGCTTCGTCTGACTGTATTAGCGTCTATGGCACACATAATCGAAAAATGAAACCCTAGTTCTTGGCCTATCAATTTGAAACCCTAATCCTTTTTAGGCTTGAACTGCTGTTCGGGCTTAATTAAAATTCTGTAGATATGACTCTTGATCGATTGAGCCTGTCTCTTGATTGGTCAAACCAGGCAAATTATGAATTCTTCTTTGTACAACTTGTATATTTTTGAATCTTGACTTGAATCACCTTGAGCATTGTTTAATAATACCTATAGACTCTAGGATCTATATCTAGACAAGTTTGAGTTCACGATTTGCCAATTGTTCTAAACTTTTAGAACCTAACAATCTCTCCCTTTGGCAATTCGTGACAAAACTTACATACAATATGAAATGCTCAAATACAAGAACAACTCAATACAATAAAAATGCCCAAATTCAACAAAAATTCTAACCTAAGACTCCTAACCTAGAAGTTGCAAGAAGAGGTAGAAGATCTTGATCAAAATGTACCTATCTTTCTTGAAAACACTCAAAGAACACATCAATGCATGTGTGGAAAGAAAGACATATAAACAATAAATAATCAAACTAAAGCAAATAACAAATATGCAAACTAACTCTCCCCCTAAGTTAGATACATCAAAAACCTTTTATTTTCTCCCCTTTACAAAAACAATTTTATCTCCCCTAAATAAAAACAGTTAAAAACCTTTTTTAAATTTCATCTATTTCTCCCCCTTTTTGTCACATATTGACAAAGACAACTCAAACAAAGAGTAGATAGTAAATATACACAACAGAGGATAAGAGAAAATAGAAAATCAAGGAAACAAATGAATCCAGCTCTATAGAGAATAGAGGCAACTCCCCCTATGAAGAGCAACAACTTCCTCTAAGAACAATAAAGGTTAAAAAAACTTTTCTCCCCCTATAAAAATAGGAAAAACAAAACATGTTTTGGGAAAAATAGTTTTGGAGAAAATTTAGGAGGTGGGGAAAAACTAAAAGAAAAATAAGTTAAGGATACACTTAAAAAAATATTCTCTCTTTCAATAAATGCAAACTTGACACTATGTGACCCATAAATATATACATGCAGTGTGTTTAACAGAAAATATTTGCACATTGATTAACCATTATATCTCTTAAGAAAAATATTTTTTGCAGTTCACATATAAAAATAGCATATACTATAAAGTACATAACTCAAAAATTAATCAATCAATTTTTTAATTAAGTTGAGTACCCAATTTAGCAAAATGTATGCATGTTATGCATGAAAACAATGAGAGATATGACTGCAAAACTGCAAGATGGATACAACAAACAATGGAATGCACGTGAATCTTATCATAAATGATGCATGAAAAAAACAGATTGGTTAAAAATTTTAAAAACTGAAATTTTTTCAATTTCGATCGGTCAAGCATCGATCGAACATCAATCGAACTAAGCAGAAGGTTAGGTTTTGAGAACTTAACTTTTTCAATTGATCGAAAAATAGATTCGATCGATTGAGACTTAGGTAAATAGAATTTTGTTTTTTGGAAAACTGGAAATTTCTTTGCAGAATCAATTTTCAAAAGATTTTTCATGACATGTAATGCATGAGAATGATTTCAAAAAATTTTCAAAACACATTATCTTCAACTTGAGTTTTCAAACCAAAGTTTTTGATTTTTCCTATCAAAAATTTGAACCAACCCTTAAGGAATTTTGCATCAAACATCACAAAGTGCATAATCTCGGATGGCCAAACTAGATTCACACAATCTCATGTACAAAGTTTAGCAAAGAATTACTTGTGATGTGTGTGCAACTAGTAAGAGCATGAGATACATATAAAGTGATATGTAGATAGTAATCAATCAAAAGGTCTACATTATTCATCACATAAGTTTGAAAGTGACTATCACCTAAAGAATTACATTATATAACTCTCACATCTCCTAGAAAACAAGTTTGCAATCATGCATATTTTTATTTTATTTTACCTTATTTTATTATTTTTCTTTTCTTTTTCTTTTTCTTTTAAAGCTACACCTTATTTTCTTTTTGTGCATGTACTACACTTTCTCGAGCACAAAATCTTATGATATGCACTAAGGTATTCATGATTGGCTAGTAAACAGTGGTGAGATGATTATTTATACTTTTCTCTTAGAATTTTTTAATCCTTACAATCAAAAGTATGTGAATACAAAATCAAGAGCATGTGATAAAAAACTATAAGCATTCACACAAACATGCACTACATAGCTAAAACTAGCAAAGTGCAGAAAAATAAGCTTATCTAAGCTAAACAAGGTACATAGGCATGTTATGCAAAGATAATAGGTCAACCTCAATTACATATTCATGATGTGTAATACAAAAGAAATAAAAATCTTTTTGGTTTCAAAAAAATTTTTATGACCAAAACTAAAAGCACACATTATGCTAAATGATTAAAAATGCAAATGCAATGCATGACAGTGCTTAACTAAGCTATAGAGGGTACACAAACAAGAAATATCAATTTCTTAATTAACCCTTGAGTACATGTACAAACTAGTACATACTCACACAAAATCAAAAATAGCTTAGCACTTATATAACACATACTATTCAAGTTTCTCCACAATGTCAAGCATGTTCTAAATCAAGAGAGAGATATTATAACTCATGTAATCCTCAAAACAAATAAAACAAGACACAAAATAAAATATTTTTTGTCTTTTTGAAAATTTTCAATGTTTTTGGATTTTTGAATAATCAAAACAACTTAAGAAAATAAAACAACCAAAAACTAAAAGTAAACATGTCCACAAATAATTAAAAGAATTAAATCAAGGACAAGTCAGCAACACTAACCTTAGAGAATCTTTTCTCACACAAATAGCACGAGTCTTCGACTTTGTAGATGAAAATTCATGTGAAGCAAAGTATATTTGAGGGATTACACCAATCTTCTGAGAAAGACTGAAATCCTGCAAATTCCTTTCACAAGCCTCAAAAAGATCAACTAAAACAATAATGTCCTTTTTATTCAAAACATCGCAATCAAAAACAATAGGACACTTAAAATTATCCATGATAATAGGGTTCAAGGATCAACTCTAAGTATAATAACCTAAATCAAGAGTTAACCCGCTCTGATACCACTTGTTAGGTTTTAGATCCTTGTAAACTAGATTGTTTAACCTAATTAATTAACCAAATGAATACTTAAGTTTATTATTCAGATTTAGGTTCAAACAAAACAATCATATCATGCAAAGCAGCGGAAAAGTAAATAACACAACGATATGATGACTCAGAAAAACTAAATCAGTAAAAAACCTGGGGAGAATTTAACCTAACTATCCTCAAGGTAAAAAGCAAATCCACTAGAAAGAATTGAAGTTTACAATAAGACTTAGACAACTAACATCCTATTACTACTACACGTAGAACTTACTAACATGACCACGTGCAAACTCTAAATCCACGGACTACTTCTTTTTTTGACCTTTTTAATACAAGCACCCACACTTGTGACTTTGACACTCCACTTAAAAGTTTATCAACACAAACTCTTCTGTTTGTGACTCCAAGACCACCCTTAAAGGTTTAGATCATCAGCACCTTTGTTGACTAGAGAAGGCAGTAACTTTTATAACACCAGATCTTGAGATTCTCAAGGAATAACATTGGTAGAACATATGAGAGAGCTTTTTGGGTACAAAACCCTAGATACAAAAGAGGCACACTCTTCTCTCTCTGAAAAGCCTTATAAAAATGTGTTTAGGGTTTCCTCTATATATTAGGAGAAGTAGATCTAAAACCCTAATCCTTTTGGGCTTGAACTATTGTTTGGACTTAATTAAAATTCTACAGATACGACTCTCGATCAATCGAACCTGTCTCTCGATCGGTCGAATCAGGCAGATTCTCAATTCTTCTTTGTATAGCTTGTATGTTCTTGAATCTTGACTTGAATCACTTTGAGTATTGTCTAATAATACCTGTAGACTCTAGGATCTATATCTAAATAAGTTTGAGTTCATGATTTGCCAATTGTTCTAAACTTTTAGAACCTAACACACACACACACACACACACACACACACATATAGAGGATTCTGGCATTTTACCCCTAATTTTTTAAAAAAATTAGCAATATGCCCCTGTTTGCAAACTATATAGGAGCGTGCCTCTGTTTCGATACTCGATTATCCTAAAATCGAGTTCAATTAAATACTCGATTTGTAGAAAATCGAGTTATGCCCGATCAAACTTAAAAAAAATATATAAAAAAAAAAATTCCACGGAACTCGAGTTTCAGGAAATCGAGTTCCATGCAAAATTTGTTTTTATAAGTGTGATTGCCCTATATTCAGGGAGACCTATAGTGGCGTTTTTAAGCCCTATAGTGACGTTTTAAAGCCCTATAGCGGCGTTTTCATGCAAATTTTTTTATAAGCGTGATTGGCCCATATTCAGTGTGCTCTATAGTGGCGTTTTTAAGCCCTATAGTGACGTTTTAAGGCCCTATAGCGGCGTTTTCCTGCAAAATTTTTTTATAAGTGTAATCGCCCTGTTCTGGGTGCCCTATAGTGGCTTTTTAGGCCCTATAGTGACGTTTTTAAGCCCTATAGTGACGTTTTAGAGCCCTATAGCGGCGTTTTCCTGCAAATTTTTTTATAAGTCTCAAGGGGCCCTATAGTGGCGTTTTTAAGCCCTATAGTGCTGTTTTAAAGCCCTATAGCGGCGTTTTGGAACTCGACTTCCCTAAAATCGAGTTCCATGCTTTTTTTTTATTTTTTATTTTATTTTTTTTCAGCATAACTCGATTTTCTACGAATCGAGTATTTCATTGAAACTCGATTTTAAGGTAATCGAGTATCGAAACAGGGGCATATCCCTATATAGTTTCGAAATAGGGGTATATTGCTAAATTTTTTAAAAATTAAGGGCAAAAGGCTAGAATCTCCCACACACACACACACACATATATATATATATATAATTATTTTAATTTTTTCAAAATTTAACCTACAAAAATAAATGTTGGATCCCAAATATTTGAATTAGTCCAATGATACTCTTTAAAAAAGTAATTGGTCTAATAGTTATAGAGATATAATTTTAGTTTTTGCAACTTTATATTTTATTGTAAAATATGCTTTTATATATGTTAAATATTTGATAAATTTTGGCACCAAACTTGTTTGGCTTTATCTTTTCCAACCCGTTTGTTAGGACATATGTAAATTATGTTAGGAACATATGTCAAATATAGAATTAGCTTATCCTTCGACAAAACTTACTTTACTTGTAATTGGGTAGATCTAGGATGTGTTTAATACTTCAAAGAACAAGAGTTCAAGTCTAGTATTAAAGCCATGCAAATCTGTCCAAGAAACAAGTGAAGAAGGGCTGTTCATTAAAGCAGGACAGATTCTTGACAGATGGATATCTATCGAGGTCTCGACAGCTGCTCGACAGATAGTATTTATCTAGGTTTAATGAATCTTGACAGCTTCTCGATAGATACTACCTATTGAGGTCTCGACAGCTGCTTAACAAATACTATTTATCGAGAATTACGAAACTAGAATTTTCAGATCTGATTTTCGACCCATGCTGACATGTATGTGTAGGGTTTTGTTTCTCACAACCCTAGACATATATAAGGCTTATTTTAAAGGCCGTCACATATAAGAATACAAGGAGTACACATGAAAAAGGTGACTGATGCCTTATTCTCTCTAAAAGAAGCTACTACGTTTTTGCGTCTTAGGGTTTTGTAACCAAGTGCTTCTTGATCTTCATTGTTGATGAAGTGAAGAACTTTACAGCCAATATCTTCTTCAAGTTGGTGAGTTAGTCATGTACTGGGAGTCATGCATCATTAGTTAGTCACGTATTGGGATCCGTGCAAAAGGGTGGTGTTCATATATTGAAGAGTTCAGAGGTTCTGAAACTGTGGAAGTTTTCTGCTGTAAGTTCATCTACAGGGATTGTAGAGTCTAGAGACAAAGGTTTTGTACTAGATCTGAAAATTCTCTTTACTATAGTGGATTGCTTTTCAGGAAGGTTTCCCCCCAGGTGTTTTTACTGTGAAACTAGTTTATTTTATTGGTTTTCCTGAGTCATCATATTTTGTCTTATTTAATTTTCCACTGTGAATGATATTGATGTTTGTTTGTATAAAAAAGTTTATTCATAATAAATATAATTAATAACTTGGGTTTAAAACTTGTTAATTCTATCAACCGGGGTCTAAATTTCCCAACAAGTGGTATCAGAGCGGGTACACTCTAATTGGATTAATTTCCTGAGTGTTATCCTTGACCCCTATTGTCATGGATCGTGGACAATCTCTTTTGATTCCTCCTTTATTTGATGGCATTAATTATGTGTACAAGAAAGTTTGTATGAAAGTTTTTTTCATTCTTTAGGTGAACACGTATGGCAAGCTATTGAAGTTGGTTGGATTAAGCCAAAGGAAGCGCCGGTAGATTATGATGAAACAACTATCATAGCGGCAAATTTTAACAATAGGGCTTTGAATGCTTTGTTTTGTGGGGTGACCAATGAGGAATTAAAAAAAATATCATCCACGGAAGTTGCTAAGGAAGCATGGACCATTTTTGAGACCACCTATAAAGGTACCAAGGTAGTAAAGACTATGAAGCTTCAAAGACTCACTAGTCATTTTGAAGAAATAAAGATGGAGGAAGATGAGACCTTTGACAAGTTCTATGCTAAACTCAAGGATATTGTGAATTTTGCCTTCAATCTTGGAGAATCTATTGTGGAATCCAAATTTTTTAGGAAAATCCTTGGGTCCTTACCTGAAAGATTCCATGCCAAGACAACTGCCATTGAAGAAGTGAAGGACATTGATCAAATTCCTTTGACTGAGCTTGTAGGGAACCTTCAAACCTATGAGATGGGATTAGGTTTAATGGGAAAATGTGGAAAGAGTAGAAACTTGGCTCTTAAGGGGATAGAGGAAGAGATTGATGACTCTAAAGATGAAGATGAAAGTGAAGACGAAGATGAAGATAATGATGAGGATGAGGATCTAACCTTCATAACTGATGAGATTATTAAGCTTCTTCAATTTAGGAAAAAGGATAAGGAAAAACCTCCTAAGAAATCTAAATCCTCTAGGAAGGGCAAGAATGAGAAACCCCTCATCCAGTGCCATGAGTATAAAGGTTTTGGTCATATGAGGATAGAGTGCCCAAACTACCTTATGAAGGAAAAGACCAAGAAGTCAAAAGATAAAGGGTTGGTTGCTACCTGGAGTGATACTGAGAATGACTCTTCTGATGAGTATATGGATGAATATGGTCACTTTATGACTTTTGCTACCATAACCGATAAGGTGATTGTGAAAAGTGCAAGTGACAGTGAGGGTTCTTTTGATGATGAAGTACCCAAGAAGTTGACCCTTCAAGAAGCCTATGATAAGTTATGCACTAAATTTATAAAATCTGAAAAGACTTCTTATCTTTGTAGAAAAGAGCTTAATGAGGTAAAAACTGAAAAAAACTGATCTATTAGTCAAATTAGATAAGACTACAAGGTTAGTTGAGACTCTTGTTGTGGAGAACACCTCATTTGAAGATAAGGTCAAGAATCTCGAGGTTGAGCTTAGTCAAGCTAGAACTCAAATAGAGAGGATTTCTAGTGCAAATCTTGATGAGGTATTGAGTACTCAAAAGCCTAGTTCTGATAAGACTGGCTTAGGATATGCTTTCTCCTTTGGCCCCTCCTCTTCCACGACTTTTGGATCAAAGACTGTCTTTGTGCCCCAATCTGAGAAAGGTGATAAAGGTATGAAATCCATAATTGATTTGTCTAATTCTAAATCCTTTGTTAGACCTCATGTTTGTCACCATTATGGTGTTTCTGGACACATTCGTCCTAATTGCTTTAAGTTGTATCCTTAAAAGCAAGTGTCCAAATAGTCACAGGTTTCCTCTCAAGGACCTACACCTTTGTTTGGAAAGTTATCAATAACTTTGAGCTTTTTAACTCAAATTCAAGAGAATTTTAATTCTTCTATGTCCTTTAGTAGACATACTAGGATATGTGCCTTTTCATCTTCACAGCCAAAGACTCGTGCTGTGTGGGTGAGAAAAGAGCCTAAGGCTTAATTGTCTTTTCTGTTTGTTATCTACTTTAATTCTTTCTATCTAAAGTAAGACTCTCTTTACTTGATTTCTTATCTGCTTTTAGAATCATGCTTTCATGCATCTGCATCTGCATCTATCTTCATACTTTCATGTTGTTTGTCTATTTTGTTTGGTTGTTTAGTTTTTATTTTGTTTTTTTTTTTCAAAATAAATAAATAAACAAATGGAAAAATCAGAAAAATACAAAAACAGTGTGTGTTTGTGTACATTGGTACTTGTGTACCTTAGATGGCCATTGAAATAAAGTTTTCTAAACTTTGTATCTTTTGTAACTTAGATGAGCATCTCTATGCACAACTAAGCAAGTGAGCTTTGTGGCTCGTGTTTGTGATAAGTAAGATTAAGTAATCTCTTGTACTTAACACTCATATCACTCTTTTTGACGAAAAGGATTAGAAAATTCTAAGAGAAAGGCATAAATAATCATCTCACCACTGTTGCCCACCAATCATGAAATGACATTTGTATGCTTTGGCATAGCAAAAGTGGAATGTCAAATGCTTAACATCGTTGGGTATTTCTTTTCTATCTCTTATATGCCAATGTATGGTTTGCTTAAAAGAAAATATGCAAAGAAAAATAAAAAGCAAAAAGAATCAAATGCTTTATACATGATTGCAAGCATGTATTCTAGGAGATGTGGGAGTTATAGGATATACCTCGAAGGTGATAGTTCCCATCAAACAGTTATGATTGTGTGTGAGTTAAAGTGATTTTCTCATATCTTAAATCATCATAACATGTAAACATTTATGTAATCTTGCGATATTTTTCACATACAACACGTAATATTCTTTGCTATTTTTGATACATGTGCAGGTACGATGTGATTTGGCCATCACAAGGAATACTTGTGTAAATGTGTGCTCACTAAACTGTCTTAATTTGTTTTTGAAATATAAAATTGGTTAGATGTGTTTAGTGTATGTATGTGTTTTGGATCTATGTGCTTAACATTTTTCTTGTTGAGAGATGATTTTGAGAGCTTAAAATATTGTTTGGATCTTTGGTTGTATAGCATGCTTGATTGCATTCATATCTGTGTTTTTCTCTCATTGAGAAACTATTTTTAAGCAATCTCGATAGCTAGGCTATCTATCGAGCCCTTTTAGCTTCTCCTTATCTCATTCTCGATAGCTTCTTGATAGATTCTTGATCCATCGATAAACTTTCTGTTTGGCCGATAGATCCTCGACAAATTCTCGATCCATCGAGGTTGGCTTTTGCTCTATAGCTGCTCGACAGCTTCTCGATCTGTCGAGATCCTCTTGCATGCATTGTTTTTGACATGTTTTGCATCTTTCTTTTATCTTGTCATCCATAGCATTTTGTTTCATTACATTTGTAAAGTTGTGATTTACAAATATGTATTTTGTTAGCTTGTATTCTGTGTCAAATTTGATTGTAATTTTATTCAATCTTGTGTACCGTGTATTTGTTGTGGGATGTGATTGTAAGGGTTGTGTGTTAGAGAGAGAGAGAGAGTGTGAAGACTTAAGCAAGTGAAGCTAGAAGACTTCTCGCGGGTGTCTCGCGACTAAGCTTCCCGCAAAGTGAAGCATGTGCCTTGCACATGACTGGAATGCGAAGAGTCTGTACAGATGGAGACAGCTGTGTCTCGCGAGTATCTCGCGGGTAAGGCCTTCCTACGAGACACCCGTGAGACATTCTATTTTGTCAGTCTGTACTGCCTGATACACACTTTTTGTACCCTCATTATATATACCCATATTACCCACAAATGAGAGAGAGAAAGTTTCTGAGAGAAAACCCTAGCTAAAACACTTGAGAGTTAGAAATTGTTATACCGACAATTCTCTACACATTTGTTTGTGGAATTTTCTCATCTCCTACCTTTCCATTTCCATATCATTGAGAGGTCAATAGCTTAAACACTTACCACACCTTTTGAGAGTGTCCAGTGAGGTTTTGGTGCTGCTGGGAAACATTGGAAGAAGCCAAGGATGGCAGATGCAACATGGAGCTTGTTGCAAGATCCGAAGAGCTAGACAAGACGCTGTTCCGAGAAGCCTTGTTGGAGTAGGAGCTTGGAGGGCTTAGGTACAGAGGGTAGATTAAGCTTGGAGGGTCTCTTGCTTACCCATGTATCCCAACTGATTGTCTAGTGGATCGATTACCGCTTGGAGGGCGGTGGAGAGGTTTTTCGTCGAGTTCTTCGGTTTCCTCTTCGATAACACGTCTCGGTGTTATCTGTGTTTGCATCTCTCTTCCCTACTCTTGTTCATTGTATTTTACCACTGTGTTGCTTTAAATATGAATTAGAGTAGCTCTCTTGCTTGTTTGCTTATGTTTACACTATTCCGCACTTAGTATTAAGTTAGTGTAAAATCAATAAAGCCGTAATTTGAATTGGGGGTCTAAACAAGCTCTTGTGTTTTCACATATTTTGAACTTTCAACATTCATGCATTTATATGGATTCCTTCTGCCCCTTTGATCATCTTTATGTTTCTTGGGTGAAGTTTTCTAGCTTCTTGTACCCTTTGTCAATCATGACAAAAAGGGGGAGAAATTGTGGTTTCTTTTTTAAGATTCTACATGTTAGGGGGAGAAATACATGCCCTTGTAAGGGGGAGTTGTATTTCATCTTGTTAGGAGGAGTGTTTACCTCATTCTTCTTGTACACCGGTCTTGTGACCATGTTTACATACATTGTGATTATCTTTGATATATATATATATATATATGATGTATGTCTTCTTTACCTATCTCTATATGTGTTGTTGTTGTTGTTGTTGTTTTTTTTTTTTTTTTTTTTTCACATGCTTCTTATTTATTGTATGCAATCTTTTTATTTCTGTTTTACACTAAGATGCCATGATGAGTTTTGTTTAAAATGTTTCAGAAATACAAGTTGTCAACCATAAACTTTCTTCTTGCAAAGTTTTTCAAGAGTTTGTGTTAGGATAGATTTTATTGTATTCAACAAGTGAGTATAAGTTGAGTGATTTATGACTTCTCTCATATGTTCATTTGTTTGTTGTGGTTTTGTCACGGATTGCCAAAGGGGAAGATTGTTAGGACATATGTAAATTATGTTAGGAACATATGTCAAATATAGAATTGGCTAATCCTTTGACAAAACTCACTTTACTTGTAATTGGGTAGATTTAGGATGTGTTTAATACTTCAAAGAACAAGAGTTCAAGTCTAGTATTGAAGTCATGCAAATCTGTCCAAGAAATAAGTGAAGAAAGACTATTCATTAAAGCTGGACAGATTCTTGACAGATGGCTATCTATCAAGGTCTCGATAGCTACTCGACAGATAGTATCTATCGAGGTTTAATGAATCTCGATAGCTTCTCAATAGATACTATCTATCGAGGTCTTGACAGTTGCTTGACAGATACTATCTATCGAGAATTACGAAATCAAAATTTTCAGATCTGATTTTCGGCCCATGCTGACATGTATGTGTAGGTTTTTTTTTTTCTCATAACCCTAGACATATATAAGGGTTATTTTAAAGGCCGTCACATATGAGAATACAAGGAGAACATATGAAAAAGGTGACCGATGCCTTATTCTCTCTAAAAGAAGCTACTGCGTCTTTGCGCCTTAGGGTTTTGTAACCAAGTGTTTCTTGATCTTCATTGTTGATGAAGTGAAGAACTTTGTAGTCAACATCTTCTTCAAGTTGGTGAGTTAGTCACGTACTGGGAGCCGTGCATCATTGGTTAGTCATGTACTGGGATCTGTGCAAAAGGGTGACGTTCATATATTGAAGAGTTCAGAGGTTCTGAAGCGGTGGAAGGTTTCTGCTGTAAGTTCATCTATGGGGATTGTAGAGTCTAGGGACAACAGTTTTGTACTGGATCTGAAACTTCTTTTTACTATAGTAGATTGCTTTTCAGGAAAGTTTTCCTCCAAGTTTTTAATTGTGAAACTAGTTTGTTTTATTGGTTTTCCTGGGTTATCATATCTTGTCTTATTTAATTTTCCGCTGTGCATGATATTGGCATGATATTGATGTTTGTTTGTTTAACACGGTTTATTTATAATAAATCTAATTAACAACTTGGGTTTAAAACTTGTTAATTCTATCAACCGGGGTCTAAATTTCCCAACACTGTTATATGGATATTAACAAGTCATTAACTCCTTAAAAAATTTTGATACTAAAATTACACATGAAATATCTCTTTAGTTACCACATATATAATGGATTAGAGCAAAATAACTTCAAATATGTTTGGAGCCTAACTTATTCATCCTAGTTTTGGATCATTCATGTTATGTTTTTAAAAATTTCATTAGTTCAATTGAAATATATTTTAATTACTTTAGTATAAAATTTGATCATTTGTATTGAAAGCAAAACTTTTTAAGAATTTCACTATGACAATGGTAAAAATGAATTTTATTTTATGAAAGATTGTCATAAAAAAAAAAAAATTGATTGAAAATACTAAACTTTTTTTTTTTTTTTTGGTGTGTATATATATATATGTGTGTAGGAAAGTTGTCTTGATAAATATATTAGTACCGCTACTTAGCCCCCAAACAAAATTGCTGGCTCTGCCCCTGATTGGCGGTGAAAATAAGCCATGAGTATGAGTTTGAACTAGAGAAAAGAAACCGATTCAAGCCATAATAAATCATGATTGTATATGTGCAATTATTTAATAAAAATGATTTGTCACGTTAGTAAAATTGTCACCTCATTCTCTCTGTCAGACAATAAAACTAATGAAAGAAGATAGAGGGAAACAATGTATTTTAACCATTTTTATCCTTATAAGATTGGAAGGGATTTTAATGCGACTTTGTTTTTTAAATACTATCATAGATTTGGCTATGAAATGCCACGTATAAACTCAAAATGGTGGTGTAAATTCAATAAAACTTTTGGAGCATTCGTCAGGAAAGAAAAACTATGTGGAGCCATGTATAAGCTAAAGGTTCTATGCAAAAGTTTATATGTAGAAGTTGGTGCATATTCTCATCTCAACAGCTATAGTCATTCCAATAGACCACAATAAATAACAAGAGGAAAGTGTAGAAAAATTATAATCGCGAACGAATTCAGTACAGGAACTGTTTGTCCTTAGCTTTACATTGGAAACATAGAGATAGACTTTAAACTGTCATAAACGCCACCTCTAGTCCTTTTATTTCATAAATCTCCACACATCCAATTAATTTGGACAATGATAATAAGGAAAAACACTGGATCAATAATAATAAGAAAAATTATATAAAGACTATTATATTAGGGGCGGTATTTGTTTTACATAGTAATATGTTTTATATAGATTCAGATCCTCTAGATTTCCTAGGATAATCCACTAAATGAATTTTCTTAAATTTTAACCATTCTTTAATGATTTAATAGTTTAGATTTTGTCATATCAGTATTCCATTAACAATAAATATTATTATATTATTTTAAGAATATTGTTAGTGGAATACTTATACATGGCAGAATCTAGACTTTCAAATCATAAAAAGAATGGTTAGGATTTAAAAAAATTTATTAGTAAAGTACTCTAGAAAATTTAGAAGATCTGAATCCGTTTTATACACAGATACGTTGTAAAACAAGTTTTTTTGGCCTTATATGATTATTCCTATTCTGCATTAAGAACCTCCCAAAGGTCCATATCAAGGGAGAAGTCACCCCAATAATTCAGGACATCCTCATCTAGAGTGTCCCCCACAACTTTTGCCTCTGGTATTATTTCCTCCGCCGAAAAGGTTTCCTTGGGCACTTCATTCAACCTGCCACATTGCGTACATGTGGCTCTCTCATCAAGTTCCCCGCAATTTGACAAGCTTTCCCACCAGTTAATCCTACTCTGCGATTGCATTGATGTTTGAGATATGTCTATGATATCTTCCTTTTTTTGAAAGCTTCCTACAATTGCAGGTTTCCCACTTAACCAAGTTAAGTTTTTGGATAAGATCCTACGTTGTGGCTTTATTAGTTTCACTTTCATCATATCTTGGGGCTTCTCTTTCAGCTTGGTGATGTGTGAACTTCCCTTTTTGAGGAGGTGTGTATTCCAATAGTTTTTCACATCATTAGCTGTTCTTCCCGGAAGTCTACCTGCAATAAGTGACCATCTATACAAAAAAAGAAAAAGGAAAAAAAAAGTTCAAATAATTTTTGATTAACTTGTAATCTGTTTACTAAAGAAGACCATGTTATCATCCATAAACAGTAAGGGAAAAAATTAGTGGCAAATGACTTTAGGTTTTTAGCGAGGGAGAGCTGTATTTAAACTAGAATCTTGCCATGTCATATTTTCATTAAATAGTACAATAGATTATTCTCTATACTATTTTATTTTTGAGTAATGTTACGAGCACAAACCATTTTACAACATTTTTACAAAATATTGATATGGTCAACCTTTTATTAGTTTTCATGTAGGCTCACCTTTTATATCTCTTTTTCATTTATCAATAATCTCTCATCACATCAGCAGTTTGTAAAATAATTTAAATCTCTAGCATTATTGTTAGGACATATGTGAATCATGTTAGGAACATATATCATTTAGAATTGGCTAATCCTATGACAAAACACATTTTACTTGTAATTAGGTAGATCTAAGATGTGTTTAATACTTCCAGAAACAAAAGTTCAAGTCCAAGTGTTAAAACCATGCAAATCTATCCAAGAAATAAGTGAAGAAGTGTTGGATTTTAAAACTCGACAGATAGTTCGACAAATAGCATCTATAGAGGTTTAAAAGGCTTGTTTAGCCCGATGCTCGATAGTTGCTTGATAGCTAACCTATCTATCGAGATTTACGAAAATCAGTTTTTCAGATCTAATTTCACACCAATTCGTGTATATTTGTTTAAGCTTTCTTTTCTCACAACCCTAAATATATATAAAGATTATTTTAAGGGCCGTCACAGTGGATGCAACTTAATGCAAAAGTTTTTCACAAGCATATTGTGACTGGAGACATATGCCCTAGTTCATCTTTCTCTTGAAGAAACTGCTGCGTTTTTATGTCGTAGGGTTTTGTAACTAAGGAGCTTCATGATCTTCATTGTGTCAATGAAATGAAGAACTTTGTAGCCAACATCATTCTCAAGTTGGTGGTTAGTCACATACTTGGATCCGTGCATTGATTGGTTAGTCACGTACTGGGAGCCATGCATTAAAAAGTAAAGATTGTCACTACAAAACAAATCCAATTGGGTATTAGGGTAAGAGTTCAACTGTAGGTTGGTATAAGGTACTGAGATTCCTTTACTGGTAATCGCTTGTTGTGATAATAATGGATTCTCGGGAATGGTGACCTTAAATTCACTTGGTGGGGTTTTGCCTAGGAGATTTTTCCCATTTGTAAAAAAATCACTGTGTTAACTTTATTTTCCGCTGCATATTAACTTAGTTGGTGATTTGTTTGTGCTACCATGCGTATTGCATGTTAATTGAATTAATTAATTAACTTGACTAATTAATTGGTTAGTTTATTACAATGGGTCAATACATTCTTGGCCTATCAAGTGGTATCAGAGCAGGCATACTCTGATTAGGGTTAATCCTTGTTGTGTGATCCATTGACCCCTATTGTCATGGCTGCAAACCGCATGAAAAGATCTTTGTTTTCAAATACATCTTGTTTTTCTATTCTCTACTTGATTGAGTGTATCAGAAAATGCAAGTCTAAAAGTTATTTGAAATCCATCATGATGATTATTGGAAAAGATCTTAGCATGACAAAGAAGAAACTAGACTGTCATAGAATGAAAATGGGTTTGTTTGAGAAGAGTGAAAGTTAAGAGTTTTGTTCATAAATGGTAGATGAGAGAAAACACCATTCCTACTGATTTGTCATCTAAGCATGAGGTGTGCTTTATGATGAAGTCTGCATTTAAGGTTATGGACATGTGTTTATTGTACCTTGATAGCGGTTGCTTAAGACACATGACTGGAGACCGATCTCTCTTTAAGGTTTTCGAGTCTAAGAAAGGTGGTAATGTCACTTTTGGTGATTGGAGCAAATCACAGATTAAAGGAAAGGAAACCATCTTTCTACCTGGACTGCCAGACATTGCAAATGTGCTATATGTAAAAGGTCTAAGAGTGAACCTGTTGAGCATAAGTCAGATATGTGATTAAGAATTTATGGTGCTGTTCTCAAAAGGGAAATGCCTTGTGTTGAATGAGTCTGGAAAGAAACTCATAAGTGGTGTTTGCATTCTAGAAAATTGTTATGGTTTGGTCCATGATGCTGATATTGTGTGCAATAGCATTCATTTGCCAAATGAAGATCTATGGCACCAAAGAATGGGACATGCTAGTTACAAACATATTTCAATTGTATCTAAGCATGAATCAATTTTGGGGATACCAAAGCTCAGTAGAGTAAACAATATCATGTGTGGATCGTGTCAGCTTGGGAAATAGATGAAAGCCAAACATCTAGGCACTCAAACATCCACTACATCTAGACCATTGGAGCTACTACATTTAGATCTAATGGGTCCAATTAGAATTAAGTCTCTTGGTGGGAAGAGATATATCATGGTTATGGTAGATGACTTCACTAGGTACACTTGGGTCATTCTCCTAAGATCCAAGTCAGATGCTCTTGAGAACATTGAAGCCTTGTGCACAAGATTGCAAAATGAGAAGAGCTTAAAGATTGATTGAATTCGAAGTGACCACAGTAAAGAATTCAAGAACTCTTACATGGAGTCCTTTTGCACTAGATCAGATATATCTCAAGAATTCTCTGCTCTTATTACTCCTCAGCAGAATGGTGTAGTAGAAAGAAAGAACAGTGTTATTTAGGAGATGGCTAGAGCCATGTTGCACAACAAGGATGTGGCTAGAAACTTGTGGGGAGAAGCCGTCAACACTACGTGTCATACGGTTAATAGGGTGTATTTCAGACCTGGTACCAAGAAGACTCCATATGAGTTATGGAAGGGAAGGAAGCCAAATGTTGAGTATTTCAGAATCTTTGGAAATACTTGTTTCATTCTTAAGGACAAAGAGAATGTGGGAAAATTTGACTCCCGAAATGATGAAGGAATATTTCTAGGGTACTCCTTTACAAGCAAGGCTTATCGGGTATACAACAAGAGAACCAAGAAGGTGATGAAAACTTTAATTGTTGTGATCGATGAAGCTTCAAAGTCTAGTTTCGAGAAAATTAGTGAGGAAATCTCCAAAGAAATTCTTCCAGAGCCTAAAGATGTTCAAGAGCCCGTATCTCCAAGTACTCTCGACACTCCAAGTATTGTAGAAGGTTCAACAGACATATCTACCTCACCTAACTTTGAATCCCATGAAGAGAAAGGACCTTCCGTCAGAATTAAGTTGAATCATCTTCCTGAAGTTATTGTGGGAAACATGAATGAACCTACACTAAAGAAGCATACAGTTGATAAATGTGTTGCTAACTTTGTGTCATATTCTTGTTATTTGTTGCAGGTTGAACCCACCAAGGTTGAGGAAGCTCTTCAGGATGAAAGCTGGGTTGAGGCTTTGCATGATGAACTGCTTCAGTTTCAAAAGAATGATATCTAGACTCTAGTACCTAGACCAGAAGGCGAGCACATCATTTGCACAAAGTGGATCTTCCGCAACAAGACTGATGAGGAGGGTAATGTAATCCGCAATAAGGCTCATCTTATGGCTCAAGGATACTCTCAAATGGAATGAGTAGACTATGATGAGACATTTGCTCCAGTAGCCCGTATGGAGTCCATCAGGATTCTCCTAGCCTTGGCATGTCACTTGAAGTTCAAGCTTTACCAAATGGATGTAAAGACTTCTTTCTTAAATGAGTTCCTTAAAGAAGATGTCTATGCGGCTCAACCAAAAGGATTCATTGATCCATACTTTAAGGATTCATTGATCCATACTTTTCGGATCATGTGTTATACCTAAAGAAAGTACTCTACGGATTAAAGCAAGCCCCCAGAGCTTGGTATGATCTGTTCACACAATACTTGGTGTCACATGGGTTCACAAGAAGAAAAGCTGATTAAACTCTCTTCATCAAAAGGGAAGACGACGAATTGATAGTTTCTCAAGTCTATGTTGATGATATCATCTTCGGGTCGACTAAGGATGAACTTGCTCATAGTTTCTCCAAACTTATGCAGGTCGAGTTCGAGATGAGCATGATTGGAGAGTTGAATCACTTCCTTGGGTTGCAAATTTGTCAGCAAAAGTCAGGTATATTCCTATCTCAATCTAAATATGCTAAAAATCTTGTGAAAAAGCTTGGTTTGGAATCTGCTAGTTCTATTTGAACCCCTATGAGCCCAAATGTTAAACTCACTATTGATTTATTAGGTAAATGTGTTGATTCATCTTTATATAGAAGCATGATAGGTAGTTTTCTTTACCTTACTACTAGTAGACCTGACATTAGTTATAGTGTGAGAGTGTGTGCTAAATATCAGGCTAATCCCAAAGAGTCTCATATGATTGTTTTGAAAAGAATCATAAAATATGTCAAAACCACTGCTGACTTTGGTGTGTGGTATAGCAAGGACACAGATGATGTCTTATCTGGGTATTTTGACACAGATTGGGTTGAGAATATTGATGAGAGAAAGAGTACATCGGGGGGTTGTTTCTATGTGGGTAATAATCTTGTCTCCTAGATGAGTAAAAAGTAGAATTCCATCTATTTATCCACTGTAGAGACTGAATACATTGCTGCCAGTAGCTGCTGCACCCAACTTCTATGGATGCAAAAACTCCTCCTTAATTATGGTATTCGTCAAGAACATCTTACCATCTATTGTGATAATACCAGTGCCATAAACATCTCTAAGAATCCTGTTCAACATTCTTGAACTAAACACATAGAGATTTGAGATCACTTCATTCGGGAGCTTGTCGAAGATGGTACTCTCACTCTTGAGTTCATTCACACTGATGATCAGAAGGCTGATTTTTTTCACCAAACCTCTTGATAGCAAACAGTTTGAATTCTTTTTCCAAAATATTGGTGTTATCTCCATGGATTGATCTCCTCTTCTCCTCCTCCTTCCTCATGCATTTGCATATAGTTTTATGCTTTGCTTTGCTTAACATGTTTTTGTTTATTTGTTTTCAGTTTTGATTTATTTTGTTTTTCATAAAAAAAAAAATTGTAAAATCAGAAAAATACAAAAAGAGTGTGTGTTTTGTGTACATTGGTACTTGTGTATCTTGGATAGCCATTGAAACAAAATTTTCTAAACTTTGTATCTTTTGTAGCTTAGATGAGTATCTCTATGCACAATTAAGCAAGTGAGCTTTATGGCTCATGTTTGTGATGAGTTAGATTAAGTAATTTCTTGTACTTAACACCCGTATCACTCTTTTTGACGGGAATGACTAGAAAATCCTAAGATAAAGGCATAAATAACCATCTCACCATTGTTGCTCGCCAATCATGAAATGACATTTGTATGCTTTGGCATAGGAAAAGTGTAATGTTAAAAACTTAACATAATTGGGTTTTTTTTTTCTCTGTTATATGCCCATGCATGATATGCTTAACAAAAGAAAATATGCAAAGAAAAATAAAAAGAAAATAGAATCAAAATGTTTTATATATGATTGCAGGCGTGTCTTCTAGGAGATGTGTGAGTTATAGGATGTACCTCGTAGGTGATAGTCACCATCAAGCAGTTATGATTGTGTGTGAGTTAAAGTAATTTTCTTATATCTCAAATTGTCATAACATGTAGACACTCATGCAATCTTGCGATATTTTTCATACACAACACGCAATATTCTTTGCTACCCTTGATGCATGTACAGGTATAATGTGATTTAGCCATCACAAGGAATACATGTGTTAATGTATGCTTACTAAACTGTCATGACTTGTTTTTGAAATATAAAACTGGTTAGACTCGTTTAGTGTGTGTGTGTGTGTGTGTGTTTTGGATCTAAATGCTTGACATTTTCTTATTGAGAGATGTTTTTGAGAGCTTAAAATGTTGTTTGGATCTTTGGTTGAGTAACATGCTTAATTGCATTCATATCTATATTTTTCTCTTCTTTGAAATACTATTTTTGAGCAATCTCGACAGCTTCTCGATACCTCTCGATAGTTAGGCTATCTATTGAGCCTCTTGATCTTCCTTTCTCGACAGCTATTATCGCAATTTTGATCCATCGAAATTTTTGAGAATTTGTCTCGATAGCTTCTCGACAACTTCTTGATCCATTAAGGAAGTTTCTATATGCTCGATAGCTTCTCGATCCATCGAGGTCACTTTGCTGTGGACACCTCTCGATAGCTCCTCAATAGCTACATATGGCGAGATTTAAATCTCGACACCTCTCGATCCATCGAGAATCGTGATTTCCTATATATAGCCTCAGCTCAATTTTTCTCTCATTTTTCTCAATCTCTCTCGATTGTTTCTGACTCTTTACCTCCCCAAACACCCTTCTTTCACTCTAAACCTCTTCCCTACTCAATCTTTGGCCTCAAGGGTGATTTCTTACTTTGGTATGATCTTCTTTCTCACATTTAATCATGCATTTCGTCCTTTTGACCTAACTTTTGGGTTTTTTTGATAAATTTTAGGGTTTTTCAAAATTGATAAGGTTTTTGCAAAATTTGTGGGTTGGGTTTTGTTTAAATGATCTTAAATGTTCGTGCATTGCATCATATTTGCATTTTAACAATGAATCATGCATTTTAGATGTGTGTTTACTATGTTGAAATCATGAGTGTTGGTAGGATTGGATTGGGCTGAGCCCATGATATTTTTACTTTTGCATGTCACATGTTCATGCATTTTTAATACATATGTTCCATTTTTTTTCTCTATCTTCTTGATATTGATTTGTGTTGGTACTTTTCTCTCTCTCTCTCTCTCGGTTAGTTGCTTTATGGCACCTAAACGTAAGTTTGCTCCGTCCCGGAACCCTCTTCTTTCCAGGGCATCTACTTCTGATTCTACCCCCTCTCACGTTCAGTTCCGTGATGAGAAGGCCTGTATGGACTTCTCGAAGACCTTTTCTCGATGAGGCATTCATTCGGAACGCCAAGTCATCCTATCGGATTTTTCTGATACTGTCGTTCCCACTATCATCTACAATAGGGGTTGGAAGTCACTTTGTGGCGTCCCGGTTACTTGTCCCTCCATAATCATACAGGAGTTTTACTCCAACATGCACGAATTTGATTATTCTGTACCTCATTTCTTCATTCGTGTTAGGGTACGCGCATTGTAGTCACTCCGGATCTTATATCTAAGGTGCTACACGTATCGAGGGTAGCGCATCCTGACTACCCCAACTGTGATCGTCTTAGGACTGTGTCCAATGACAAACTTTTGTCTCTCTTCTGTGAGACACCTTCATCTTGGGGTGACCATTAAAACACCCCTTGCTCGGACTTTGCAAAAGGTTCGAGGTTTCCTAACATGGTGATGACATTTGTTCTCCATCCTTTGTCTCACTACAAATCCATTACTGAGCCTCATGCTCGATTTTTGTTATCCCTACTTGAGGGACTCGCTATTGACTTTCCCTTTTACTTCATGCTTTCCCTTATAGATGTTGAGAAGAATACAGCGACTCGTGATAAGCTAATTTTTTGTTCGGCTATCACGCAGATTCTCCGCCATACATTTGTCTCATATCCTGAGTCTACACACTTCTCTGTCATGTGTACCATAGATGCAGCGATCGTTCATTGGAGCGAGGCCCAGCTTCGACTGAAGCGGCCACCGACCGAGACGGCGACTCCTCCTACTTCTTTCGCTCCATCCACATCCGCTCCTTCTTCTTTTGTGGGTGGTGTGATCCTCGAGGCGGTTATGGCGCAGCTTCAGTGCATGGATGCCCGCCTTGACACACTTAGTGATGAGTTGTGTCAGGTGAACTCCCGTGTCGGTCGTATTACACGATGGCAGGCTCGCCTTGGTGGCTTCGTGGCATCTCCCTCTCCTTCTCCAGAGGCATCTGAGGACGAGGATAATGATGGTGACTCCGACGATGACGATGATGATAAGGATGAGGATGCTAGCTCTTCCGGTGACGATGAGATGACTGCTTGAGTTACTTGCCCTTTGTCATTCGTGACAAAAAGGAGGAGTAGTTTTGGGTATGAGAGAAGTCATATTCTTAGGGAAAGAGTTAGTATAGGAGATACTTTTGTTAGGGGAAGTGTTTTCCTTTTGAGGGATGTAGTGAGGACTTTTTGTATCTTTTCTTTTCTTTACTTTTTAGATACATTATTCTTACTTTGTGATGGCAAACCTTGTATTCATTTTGATATATATATATATATATATATATATATATTTATATTGAGGTTGTTATTACATTTTTTCACCTATCTCTTCATGTGTTGTTTCTTTTCTCTCTTTATGCGCATGCTTCTTATTTATTGTATACAATTTTTGACATTTTTGCTTCATACTAAGATGCCGTGATGAGTTTTGTTTAAAGTGTTTCAGAAATACAGGTTATCAAAGTCTTTCTTGCCATGAAATCTCTTCTTGCAAATTTTTTCAAGAGTTTGTGTTAGGTTTTAGATTTTATTGTATTCAATAAGTGACTATGAGTTGAGTGATTTATGACTTCTTTCATATGTTCATTTGTTATGGTTTTGTCACGGATTGCCAAAGAGGAAGATTGTTAGGATATATGTGAATCATTTTAGGAACATATGTCATTTAGAATTGGTTAATCCTATGACAAGATGCACTTTACTTCTAATTGGGTAGATCTAGGATGTGTTTGATATTTCAAGGAACAAGAGTTCAAGTCTAAGTGTTAAAGCCATGCAAATCTGTCCAAGAAACAAGTGAAGAAGTGCTAGATTTTAAAACTCGACAGATAGCATCTATCGAAGTTTAAAAGGCTTGTTTAGCCCAATGCTCGACAACTGCTCGATAGATAATCTATCTATCAAGATTTACGAAAATCAGTTTTTCAGATCTGATTTCACACTAATTCGTGTATATTTGTTTAGGTTTCTTTCCTCACAACCCTAAACATATATAAGGATTATTTTAAGAGCCGTCACAGCGGATGCAATTTAATGCAAAAGTTTTTCACAAGCATATTATGATCGGAGACATATGCCCTAGTTCATCTTTCTCTTGAAGAAGCTGCTGCGTTTGTACACTGTAAAGTTTTGTAACAAAAGAGTTTTGTGATCTTCATCGTGTCGATGAACTGAAGAACTTTGCAGCCAACATCATTCTTAAGTTGGTGGTTAGTTACATACTTGGATCCGTGTAGCGATTCGTTAGTCACGTATTAGAAGCCGTGCATTGAAAATGAGAGAATGTCACAACAAAACAAGTCCAATTGGGTATTGGGGTAAGGGTTCAACTGAAGGTTAGTATAATGTACTTGTATTCTTTTACTTGTAACCGCTTGTTGTGATAATAGTGGATTCTCGGGAGTGGTGACCTTAAATTCATCTGGTTGGATTTTGCCTTAGAGGTTTTCCCTATTTGTAAACAAATTACCATGTCAACTTTATTTTCCGCTGCATGTTAACTTAGTTGGTGATTTATTTGTGCTACCACGCGTATTACATGTTAATTGAATTAATTGATTAACTAGACTAATTAATTGGTTAGTTTATTACAAGAGATCAATACATTCTTGGCCTATCAATTATTTTTTATTTTGTTAAGAATCATATTCTTCGATTAGTGTGAGCACACAGAGGAGATGAGAAACAAGAGCAAATGTCTCTTCATAATCCCATTTTTTCTATATGAACCACTTAATTGGAATATATGGCTCAAAAAAAAAAAAAAAAAAACTATCAAAATGAATCTTGATTTTTATTTTTTTATTTTTATGCCTATTGACGTCCAATAGCAGATTTCCCTAGATCTACATCAACCAAACAATATGTATGAGTCTTTCCAAGTGCACTGAACTCCTTTTTCATTGCTCGTGGTTATGATTAATTGGAGAAGGTAATCTATTCATTGTGTGAACATCATCGGGTATCAACCCGCCTTCAAAAAATTGTAGGAAGTGATGTAGACAGGGTGAGAGTTGTAACGATATCTAAAATGTGTTTTTGACTTGACCATTCTGTCCTAATGTTTTAGGACATGAGGATTAGGAAGGATACCAGATTGTTCGAGGATTAGCCGTTTTAGCTATATAATGATAAATGTCAAGGAACCCATAGGACTATTAATTAAAAAAAAATATTCATGTATGGCGAGAGAAATTTATTTACTTATTTATTGCAAGGGAATTCGTCAAGATCAAATGGCAAAATAACATGACCCCTACGGTAGTCTTCGGCCTATTTTGTTATCGTTTTGAGTCAATTTTTGTTGTTATTTGGACTATTTTATACTTTAAGGGGCCCAATTTAATTTTTTAAGGCTCAAATTCTAAATCAACCTTAAATATATACTCCCTCCGTCCCACTTTTTTTGTTCTCTATTTCATTTTGAGATGTCCCAAAATATTGTCTTATTTCTAAAAATAAAAGTCATTAATTTACTAATATTCTTATTATACCCCTATTAATTTACTAATTCAATTTTTTGATAATTTTTTTTTAAGAATAGTTTTGGAAACTTATACATTTTTAAAAGGTAGACAATATAATAAATGATGTTCCCTTAAAAAGTTTGACTTTTCAAACAGGACAAAAAAAGTGGGACAAATGGAGTAATTTTTTTTCCTAAACCATAGGAGGTCCAAGGCCCCCTTGGACCAATATTTGGCTCTGTCCCCAATCTCTAAGCTAAGAAAAAACATTACCATTAATTTAAATGTAACAGACATCATCACCACCTAGAGAAATCCAAAATTTAAATCCCCCTCTTCTAGTGTACTACCTCCATCCCACTTTGTTTGTCCTCTATTCCATTTTAGGATGTCCCAAAATATTGTCTTGTTTCTAAAAATAAAAGTCATTAATTTGCTAATGTTCCTCTTATACCCCTATTTTATTTTCAAAACTATTTGAAAAGAAAACCAGCAAATTCAATTTTTTGATAAATTTATTTAATCGTAGTTTTGGAAACTTATACAATTTTTAAAAGGTAGACAAGACAATAAGTGATGTTCTCTTAAAAAGTTTGATTTTTCAAACAGAACAAACAAAGTGGGGCAGATGGAGTAATTTTTTTTTTTTAAAGCATCACCATTAATAATTATAGTTGTTGTCCGCATAGTTATGATGACATCTTTTCGCTTCCTTCTCCTCTAACAAAGAGCTCTAAAGAAAACTCCAAAGACAGAGAGAGCTTGGAATTAGTTGTCCTAGTTTTCACCCAAATTATAAATGAATTAATCTTTGGTTCTATGGTTCTTGTATCTTCAGTAAGCTGTAGTTGTCTTAAAGAGCATTCATATCCGGGCTGCCAAATGCCAAATGTAAACATATTTTAGCATTAAAGCCCAATTTATCTCAACATCCGGAAGTGAAAACATGAAAAATTATAAATTTTTTTGGCATAGTGCTACAGTATATATGATGGTACTGTAATACTATGCTAAAAGTAATATCCATATTTTATTCTTGGTTTTCTCTCTTATCTCTCTCTGTTTCTCACTTCCCTCTCATCTCATCTCATCTTAGCCTCCCTCCCTCACTCTCTTCCCACCCTTTCTATCTCAGTCTCTCTATCCTTCCTCATTCTCAGATTGGAGCTTAGTTTTTTTTTTTTTTTTTGGAGAACCAAACGGTCCTCACTCTCAAATCGGCATGGAGCTTAGATCAGTGTGGATTGTGAGATATCTCCATTGAGTGAAACGGAAAACAAATCGGTAAGTTGTGGTTTGGGTAAGTGATTGTTTTGATTTGGTATTTGTTGGGTGTGGTTTTTGGTTTGATTTGGGCATGACTGGAGCTGGGTGTGTGCTGTGATGTGTGCGTGGGTTTGGATTGGCAGATATCATAGTGGCGTGTGTTTGGATCGACGGAGATCGAAGATCGTGCTGTGATGTGTGTTGTGTGTGTGTGACTTCATCGGTGTGAAATATTGGTTTTGGTTTTGGTTTGTTGGTGTGCTGTGTGTGTGGTTTTGGTTTTGGTTTGATGGTCCTGTGGGTGGTGTTGGGATATGTGGGGGTGACTGTGTGTTGATGGTGGCATGGTGGCTATGGGGGTAACTGTGTGATGAACTATTTTGGTTTTATTTGTTGTGGCCGATGCTAGAGTCTAAGGGAGAAAGAGAGGAAAAGGTAGAGAAAAAAAGAAATAGTAAAAAAAAATATATATATATATATATATAAAGAATATTTAAATAAAATGGAAAAAAAAAAAATTAGAGTTTTGGAATGTCAGATGTGTTATAAAATGGTTCTGTATAATTAATAAAGTAGCTTTTTTAGATGGTAAAATAGAATAGGATAATATTCCTGGTACGAATGCTCTTACTAATGACATTTTGTGTTTGGAGTTACTACTATTTGCTAGCGAGACTTGCCTGTTACCTAGCAGCTTATGGAGCCTGAGCATAAGATCAACTTCGTCTGCAGCGAAGTTTCCTCTCTTGATACTTGGCTTCAGGTAGTTCAACCACCTCAGTCTGCAGCTTTTCCTACATCTATTTAAGCCTGCAAAATGCATGAAACAAATTTACTAAAAAAATAAGAAGCTTCGCAACAATTCTGATGTGGCATATTGTGAGTTGTTACTTCTATTATTTTTACATAAACCACCACAATAAACCACATCAAGATTGTAACAGAAATTGTGTTCACGGATTTTCTCATGAACTAGAGAAAAAGACAGAAGAGACATAAACAAAAGGAACTTGGTTTACCAAAGAAAAAAGAGAAATCAATCTCACTCACTCTATATTCTAGAATAATACCTGCACTGACAGGAACCAGGTGCCATTTTCCTTCACCGTACTTCTCAATGCATTGCTTAAGTCGAATATCTTCCTCCCCAGTCCATGCACCTTTTTTCACACTGAAAGAGCCTTCCATGTTTAACATTTCCTCCCAAATGGAGGTATAAAAGGCACGTTGTAAAGTGGCAGTCTTCTCTTAGTAAAAAGCGAAGTAATTAAGTTCACGTGGGTTACACTTTTCTTTTTCTGGCATGCGCTTGAATCAGCTGGTCAGTTATGTATCCTTTTATATCTATACTGTAGACATCACAGTTAGCAGAGTTCCTATATTTAAAAATCTATTAAGGTTGACGTGCGTCCCCGATATTCACAACTTTCATGTGTTCCAGGCTTCGCCACGAGGTGTGTTGGGGGTTGTTGTGGTGCCACATGCGATGGGGTTGGAAACTCACGTTAAACATTATATATAATTTCTTCCTAATGGTTAGTTTTTATTTCTTATTTATATCTTCTTAATTTAAGGTTACTATTAATTCTGTACCTCAACTATTAAAACTTGTTATTTATGGTGTACTCTCAAATTGGAATCCGTTTAATTTATACTCTTAAAACTTGCTGTAAGCCTGAAATTGTTATTTTAAAGTTCATCAAAAAAAAAAAAAAAAAGAAGAAGTTATTTTAACTTCTTTTTTTTAAGTACATATATTAATTAGTTCTTGTTTGTTAATGTATCAACTGTTTTTTCAAGAAGAAAAATCTATCAACTTAACATTTCAATTTACGACGTCAATTCCTAATGCTTAGTTTTTATTTCTTATTTATATCTTCTTAATTTAAGGTTACTATTAAGAGCAACAGCATCATTTAATGCAAAATTTTCATTTATTTTGTAAGAAAAAACCTACTTTTTCTATTTTACATACCCACTTTTACAAAACACCAATATCAGTTTATCTATTCTACACATTTATTCAATAAAATATTCATTTCTTTAACACTCATCTCTCTCACAGACCCAACACAACCCACACACTGTCAATTCTACCCAGCCATATGAAATGAGAGAGTTGATCTGAGTGCCTCACCCTAAGCAAAACCCACTTATCAAGATCGACGCCTCGCCCTAAGCAACAAGATCGACGCCTCCGACCTTGTACTGTGCAACAAGATCGACACCAGCAACCAATCGGAACCCACACAACCCAAAGAACAAGCCGATCAACCCAAAGACCCACCGACCCACACCCACAATCAACCAAAAAACTAGGAGAAAAAAAAAAAAAACAAAAAAAAAACAAACAAACAAACAACCTAGCAACCAACAAATCGGTGATAGGGCTTAGGTCGACGAGAGAGTTAATCTGATGAAATGAGAGATTTGATCGGTGAGAGTGAAGTGAGGGAGAAAATGAGAAAAAGAGAGCGAGGTGAGTCAAAGGTACAAAGAGGAGAGAGAAACAAATACTAAAATATTAAATGGAAGAGCTACAGTAACCGTGCATATATGCATGGTTACTGTAGCAATGGTGCATATTCGCACACTTTTATACTGACTGATGTGGGCATTTTTTGGGTTAAAATGTGCAAAATGATGCACTTTTTGTATCATGCAAGATTTTGCAATTGCTGATGTGGTTGCTCTAAGTCTGTACCTCAACTATTAATTCTGTTACTAATGATAGACGTCTATAGGAAAACTTAGACAACCAAGGACCATCAGCTGCTTGTATTGCAAGTTGCAACCACAACCATGTACTACAGAGGACTCGGTGACTTTGTTGTGGAGATTTGAGACCATAAGTTCATGATACTCTCTCTCTCTCTTATAAGGAAAAAAAATATAATTCAACCATGTAATTTTTTTATTTAAAAAAAAAAAAAAAACATTACACCCGATACACAAAAATCCTAATTTTGTAAGGTTTTGAAAGTTAGCCATATCACTAATTTTGTTTGGACATGCTTATTCTTGAACTATTAATTCTGTTCCTCAATTATTAATTATGTTCCTAATGATAGACATCTATAGGAAAACTTAGACAATCAAGGACCATCAACTGCTTGTATTGCAAGTTGCAACCACAACCATGTACTGCAGAGGACTGCGGTGACTTTGTTGACTCTCTCTCTCTTTCTCTCTCTCTTAAGGAAAAAAATATAATTCAACCATGTAATTTTTTTATTTAAAAAAAAAAAAAAAAACATCGCACCCGATACACAAAAATCCTAATTTTGTAAGGTTTTGAAAGTTAGCCATATCACTAATTTTGTTTGGACATGCTTAATATTGAACGCCAACTCGCAACTTATTGTTTTTGGTAAAAAAAAACGCATTTCATCCCAATATGATCTAATCTCTATTTTTCAAAATTCATATCCAATTAAAAGTATTAAATAGAATAATATTGTCTAAACTTACACTTTCATGTGTGTGTATATATATATTACCTATTTCATCAGCTGTGATTCCCGTTCTAAGAGAGAGAAAAAGAAGAAGAAGATGTGATTCTATGTTGCTTTCTCTTATAAGATAAAATTTGAAATAAATCACTTGTTATTTTTCACTTTGAATTTAGGGGTAGCATTTGTATCGATCATAAAACATCATAAAAAGAAATAACTATATTAAAATTGATGGGGAATCTTTTGACTAACTCCATAGCTACTCTTTCGAAATGCACTACCCTTCCCAAATGAGTTGGTATTCTGAAAAAATACCTACCTATCAGAAAGTAGAAGACTAGAAACAACTGGCATAGGCATAGATCATGACCAAAAGCTAACGAGTAAGACTGAGCATATCAAACTCGTGTTACAACGCCAGCGTCACCTAAGGTTCTCCTAGATTTACGCGACTGCAAGCAATGAGATAACTTCTCACTCCATATGGATCAACTATGAGATAGTTCCCAACTCCTACATGTTAGCTAAGGGATAACCCCATGTACCTACAATTTAGCTACGATGATCATCCGCAAACCCCTATATAAACACCATGACATTCCAATTTCTAGGTACACAAAAAATACTACTCAAAAACTCCTCTCTAAAAAGTTCATTACTAGTTTCTGTCTTGACCTTTGGAGGGTCATAGGCTGGCACCACACTGGTGCTCTTTGAAGGTGTTTCTATTTTTTTTTTTTTTTGCAGGTTCATTACTTTTCACCTTGTTGCAAAAGACTACAAACTTGGACAATAAACCAACTGATTTGAACATCATCAAAAATAAATAAATAATATAAAAAGGAGAGAGGACAGAACATAACATAAAAATTTATGTTTGGTGACATTGGTTTGTTAGCATTCAATTATAGTGAGCTGTTATTGATAACGGCTCACTGTAGCTGGATTGTAAACAAAAAAAATATTTTTTTTGTTCTCACCAACGTCGCTTTTTTCTCACTTCTCTCTTCTCTCTTCTCTCTCCCGTGCCTTTGTTTGTTCTTGGTGGTTCGGTGATGGTTGTGGTCTGGTGATTGTAATCCATCAATGGTTGTGGTTCGCCGATGGTTGTGGTTTGATGATTGTGGTCCATCGTGGGTTATGGTCCGATGGTCAGGGGTCGTGGGTCCGATGGTCGTGGTTTTGATTTTAGGTTGTGGTTCATGGTCTGATGGTCGTGGGTCATGGTCTGATGGTCCGATGGAAGTGGGTCGAGGTCCGATGGTCGGTGATTATGGTCCAATGGTCATCAGTCCTGGGTCTGACGGTTCGATGGTTGTGGTTTTGGTTCCTAGGTCACGATGCAGTGTTTTTAATGGTCTTGATTTTTTTTTCCTACTGTTGTTTGTGGTTACAGGTGGATCTGGTTAGAGGCGGCGATGGTGGAGGTTTCTTTCTTCTTTTTTTTTTTTTGCGGTTTGTGGTTGCGGATGGATCTGGCGTGGTGGTGATGGTGGAGGTTTTTTGTTGTTGTTGTTGTCGTTAGTTGTGGCATGGGTGGTAGGTTTGTGGTGGTTGTGGTATGGGTGGTGGGTTTTATGGTGACTGTTGGTATTGTGGTGGCTAGCAGTGCTGAGAATAGTTGGGTTGAGAACGAGAGACATAGAGGAGAGAGAGATAGGGAGAGAGAGGAAGAATAAAAAATGAATAAAAAAATAATAAAGAAAGAATATTTAAATGAAGTGTTAAAAAAAAATTGAAGTTTTGATGTAAGGTATATTGTAAAGAGATGTGTTATATGTTATAAAGTTGGTTTTTTAGATGCTAAATGCTAAAATTTTTAATACCTTTGATGAGAATGATGTTAGAAATTAGTAGTCCCATTTCATAATTCAAAAAAAAAAAAATCTCAAAATTTTTTTTTTATGAACTAAAAAAAAAAATCTCATTTTAGTAAAAGTTAATGGATACTGACACATAATAGTCTAATGTCTAACCGACTAAAGTATATATATATATATATATATATATATATATATATAAATACAACACAAAAGTTAAAAAAAATAAAATACTTTTATGGTTTATTATTTAAGTCCATCACTGATATCACTTTATCATCTAGTATACACAACTTATCACTTTGACAATTATAAAAATATTATTCAATAATTCATGCAACGTATGGAAAAATTTAATATTATGTTTTTTTCCAAATATAAATTGTGATAATTATAATAGTTGTTAATGTAAATTTATTATTATGATTATATATAGAATTATATATTTTTCTTTTTTAAAAAAAAAATTGATTTACTAATATTCTAAAAGAAGGTTTAGAATCTTTTATAGATTTTGCTTATATAGATTTAAAATGAAATCCACTCCCAACAGATTTTGGCGAATAGAACCTAGCCGTAGATTCAGCCAACAATCCCCACTCTTTGCCTCAAATGAAACCCACTCCTAATGGATCTGGTAAGGTCAAAGAGAGATGTCTGAGAGAGTATGAAAGTTAGAGGGAAAGAAAGGGACAACAGAGTGAATAAGAGAGAGGCAAAGAGATGAGAGAGAAGTAAAGACTTGAGGGACTAAGCTCTTGTTTGGGAGGGGGGAATGGGATGAAATGGAAATGAATAAAAAGAATAATTTTATAATATTTTTCCCTTCTCTTGTTTGAGAGTTTTAATGGAGGAAATGTAAAGTTCATTTCCTTATTTGGAGTTTAAGTGGAAGGGAATGGAATGAGTAAAAGGGAACTCTAATTATTTTCTATATCCCTTAAAATCTCAAATTTTCATTCCCCACCCCCGCTCTTGAAATTGGGAGGAATTGGAAGAAATGAAATTAAATTTAACGAATTTTTTACTAAAACTCCCAAAACACCCATATATATTCAACCCTTTATTTTTAAATAGGAGTTTGATAATAATATTGTCATAAAATTATTACATTCCTTTCCCTCTATGTTATTCTCAAACAAGATTACTTACATTTCATTTATTTTCATTCCTTTATTTTAAAACATCTAAACAAAGTTACTTAATTCCACTCCACTCCATTCCTTTCTTTTCCATTGAGAAAATATATATCATTTCATTCCATTCCCTTATAGACTCCCAAATGAAGCCTAAGAGAAAGTGTGTGAGAAGAGAGAGAAAATTAATTAAAAAAGTAAGAACTCCTACAATAACTTCTAAATTTAAGATGTTACTGTACTTAGGTTGTAAAAATGTTTAAGAATACCCATTTGGGTGTTGGTTGGATTTTGGTGTTTGTGTGTGTAAAGTAACATATTTAGAGTTTGAGTCTTAATTCAGTAAGGATGTAATGTAAAGCCTATATTTTACATTATCTAATAAGAGATTGACACGTCAGTTTTTTACTTAAAATTTAATAAATCCTACCACACATAATAATATCTCAATAAATTCACAGTTGGATTTTCAAATGGGTGTTAGAATTGATTGAGTGAGGTTGTGCCTATTCTTTAATATGTAATATAATGATGTGGCATGTTGGGATGGGAGGGGTAAAACTTGGGTTTTACACCACATCCTTATTGAATTTAATCTCTTAGAGTTTTACCCACCCCAATACTAATGCACTTATACTACTACTTATTTAAGTACTAGAGCAAAGGTGTATTATTCTAGTGCTAAGGGTACACTTGGTTGGGGTAAAAATAAGGAGGCTAAAAAATAAAAGAGAGAAAATGGTATTTTTAGGTTATTTAATTGGGGTGGAAAATTGGAGAGATCTTGGTGGGGCTCAGGTATTTTCTCCCTAGGCTCACCAAAATCTTGTCTTCCTAATTTGGGGTGATTTTAGGAAAGAAGAGGAAAAGGAGATGAGTAAATGAGAACTTACCAAATCTGCCTCCACTGTGTCTATGTGCTTAGTTAACATTGTTCTTCATCTTTTTTTCAATGTGTGTTTTATTGAATGAAGCAATGGTTTTTTTTTTTTTTTTTGGTTCCAACGTGTTTTCTTTCTTTTAATCAAATAGTGAGATTAAAAAAAAAAACCAAATGGTGGCTGGCTTTCACCTCTAATTGTAATTAAAAAAAATAGTGGCTTTCACATTACATGGTAAAATAAAAGAAATTATTTCTTATTTTATGTACTAAGAGCATTAGAATTAATTTATATACTGTAAGTGTTGTTTCTGGATCCTAGGCCCAAAATGTAAAAGGATTTAGGCCCAAAGAATCCAATACAAAGAATTTGTAGAGAGTGGGTTGAAAACTAAGTTTCAATGAATTGGACAACATTCACAATGGATTAAAGATGGAAATGAAACAAAGAAAAACAAGTTTTATGCAAAGAAATCCTTCCTCGGCAAAGTACGGGAAGAGTAGTTCTTGAATATATTTCTCTTAGACTTGATTATAATTACAGTTCTTAGCGCTACAATCTTTTTCTTTCTCCAGATTATCAGATGCCCCCCATAATTGGGGTCTTTCTTCTTTATATTACCCTCTTTACTTCATCTCAACCCTCCGAATGTAGATCAAGTTGTTAGCTTTTATTCTTGTCCCATCAACACCTTCCTGAAGTCTTTCGGAATAGCTATAAAACTGAATATCACTGTTCAGGTATCACCTCCACATTAATGCAGCCAGAGAGTTAGTTGTAGAGTTTTTAATGCGGTGATAGCAGCTTTCTCTTAGATATTTCTTAGCTTCCCTTTGTCTTATTCTCTCCTGATGTTTATCCTTACCAGTAGAATCGTCTAGAGCGTAGCTTCTAATGGCAGACCAAACCTTCTAACCTTTACTCTGCTTAGCCGAGGAGGCATTTCTCCTCGAACAACCTCACCAAACCTTTACGGCCAGAATCCTTCCATAACTCACTGATTGGTACCTTTCCTTTAAAGCCTACCTGTCCTCAAACTGCTAAATGTCCTCAGACAAGGTCGACGGCCCAATATACACTCCTAGGTCCTTCATCCCTACAACTACATTTTTTATCTTCTCATTTTTCTTCTCAACTAAACAAATAAGTTTTTTATCCTTCCACTTTTTCACTCTCCAACCAAACAATACGAGAGAAATCTAATTAAAATCTCTTATATCCCTCTACTTATTTATTCTATCCCCATTTTTTATCCTCCCGGCCACTTTCCATCCCTCCAAACAAATGAACCTTAAGAGATTTGCCTTAGAATATTATAAGTTCATAATTTTTTTTATTTATAAATTATGATATGATTTCATATTCTTCTAGAATTTACTTTTCTATACAATTAAATTGATTAGTTTTTGTGTTTCTCTAAAATAATAAAATTTTGATATATAAATTAGAATAGATAATCTACATGTCTCTATATATAATTATATACAATTTTTTTTTTTTTTTTTTTTTTTTTTTTTTTTTTTTTTTTTTTTTTTACAATTGATGTAAAAATTTTATTATATGAGATATGTTGTTTCAAGATTTTTGACTATATAATTTGGATATTAGATAACTTACACTGATGATGTGTTTAGTATTTGATATTTTCTAAATTTTATTTCATACGATAAAATTATTTATTTATTGGTTATAATTTACATTATTTTCATATTTTTATAATTATAAAATATATTAATTAATTAATTAATGTATGGTTCAACTAATGAATCATTGGTTGAACCAATAAACCAATGAACCAGTTCTTTAGTCAGGTCAATCTCATGTTTGAGTTTGATAACTATGAATGGGAGTACAACATACCAAAAAACTCAACAAAGATCAATTTAGGTTGTAAAATTTTAGGAAAATTACATATATATAAAATAAAGACAAACCATATGCTAAGGTGGAGCTTTGTTGATTCCAACCCATGATAGGAGAAAGTTAGAGAATTCCTCATTTATTTTGTAGAGATAGATATAAGAAAGGTAAGATATGTGGATAATGTGATTGACAAAAAGAATTTGAAAACATCCTCTGATTTAAAGCTAAAAGGTATTTCAAGTGATAAATCCCAAATTAGCTCTGTTTACTATTCTACTAAACCTGAAACTTCCACTCCATTTAGTAAAACTGTTAATGAAGATAAGGAAGACACTGTTTCTGTTACTCCATCTGATTTTGATTCTTCTATTGAAAATCCTCCTGTTTACCAAAATCAATTAAGAGTTTTGACTGTTTTAAATGATGATTTTGAAATTGATTGGGATTCTTTGTGCAATGAGTTTATGCTTGCAACAAACAGAACCAAGAGAAAATATTTCCAAAATAATTTTGCTCAGTCTGAAAAAGACCGTGTTAAAAGAAAATGGTTGGAAATGATGAATCAATTGAAAAAACATATTTTGTTTTTTGATTTTCTTGAAAACCATTATGTTTCAAAAGATGAGGTTTCAAAACAACATTTAAATGTGATAAAGAAATCAAATTTTATTAAGATTGATAAAACCATTATTAGGTCTAGTCATCCTCCTCTTGATAACTACTAAGAAAGATGAAGTGACAAAAGAGGAAGTAAAGGCCTCTCCTTTCAAAATTTCAAAATTGCTGATGATCAAACTCCTATTGTTAGCCTTATTGAACAAAACAATTTCACTAATCAATCTTTGCATATTATTGGTCTACAGCTTGACCGTATTGAAGAAAAAATTGTTGAAAAATCTGTTTCTGTTTTTGAAAAATATGTTCCTGTTAAAACTGAGAAACCTTTGATTGATTTACCCAGTCAAAGAGAAAAAGTTATGTTTAAAACTTCTCAGTCCAAGACTCTTGAAATTGTTGACAAAATGCTTTCTAACTTAAAGGTTAAAACTGAGGGTACTTCTACAAGTACTCCAACTGCTCGAACTATTTCCAAAAAAGAAATTGAATCTGAAGAAAATACAGATTCTGATACTGTTTCTTCTGCTTCTGCAAAAAGAATCTTTGATGATGATTTCCCAGAAATTAAAAGATTTGTTAGGAACTCTAAACCCATGTCATTTACTAAAAACTGGTATTCAAAACCTACTCCTCCTGATATGCAGTTTGAAGAGAGATCTTTTCAAACACAGTTTTCTGTTTCTGCTGATAAGCTCTATGAATGGAATATTGATGGTTTGTCTGAACAAGAAATTATTAATAAAATGAGTCACATGTCTATGGTTGGTATTGCTTATCAAAATAACCATGATCTTGATCAACCTAAAATTGTTAATTTACTTGCTACTGGTTTTTCTGGTACTCTTCATGGATGGTGGGATTCATACATCACTGAAGAATCCAAAGAGTCTATTAAACATGCTGTTAAAAAGAATGATGAAGGTTTGCCTATTTTTGATGAAAGTATTGGTCGTGGTATTCCTGATGGTGTTAATACCTTGATTTATACTGTTCTCAAACATTTTGTTGGTACTCCATCCAATATTTCATCACGTGTTTATGATTATTTGAATAATTTGAGTTGTCCAACTATGTCCGATTATAGATGGTATCAAGATGTTTTTACTTCCAGAGTGATGCTCCGGAAAGATTGCCATAAGCCTTATTGGAAAGAAAAGTTTATTGACGGTCTGTCTCCTATCTTTGCTCATAAGGTAAAACAAGAATTAATGGGTAAAAATGATTCTATTGATTATGATAATTTAACCTATGGTGATATTTTCAGTACTATGGTCAAGTAGCGGAATCCGGGAAGCTAGAAAAGAAATAGGTTCGGCGCAACCTCGTTGGAGCAAGAAGGTTGGAGGGCTTAGGTACACTGGGTAGATTAGGCTTGGAGGGTTTATTGCTGTTCATGTATCCCAACTACATTTTCTAGTGGATTACTTACTACTTGGAGGCCGGCGGAGAGGTTTTACGCTGAGAGCTTCGGTTTCCTCTTCGATAACACATCGTGTGTTGTCCGTGTGTTTGTATCTTCCTTCCCTTTTATCTTTGCCTTTTATTATCTGCTGTGGGTTATGATTTTAATTGGCTTAGATTGTTTACCAATTCTGTTTATAGCTTTTGTTCATTTTCCGCACACTAGTTGTTTGTCATAAAGCTTGAATTGGTTAATTTGTAATTGGGGGTTTAAACGTTTAAGGGTGTTTTATACACTATTTGAACTTTCATGTATGTATATATAACTATTGGGAATTTTGCTTTATTAATTTAAGAATTGTAAATTGCTTTGTAGATTTTGGTAATTATGTACTTACAACTCAATAACATTCAATGTTAGACAACACTTCTAAACCATGGAAAAGTAGTTCAATGTTAGACAACACTTCTAAACCATGGAAAGATATAGAAGATAAATATTTCTTCATTTAAAAAAAAAAAAAAAAAAACTAACTAGCAAGATGTTTATTTACTCATTGTTGGATTTTTTATTTCCAGAGTCAATAACTTTTTCGTGCATTGCACAAGCTAGCAACTAGTATTTTATAATTGTCAAAGTGATAAGTTATGTATAATAGATGATAAAGTGATATTGGTGATGGACTTAAATAATAACCCATAAATTTTTTTTATTTTTTTTAACTTTTGTGTTGTATTTATATATACTTTAGTCGGTTTGACACTAGACTATTATGTGTCAGTGTCCTTTAACTTATACTAAAAAGAGAATTTTTTTTTTTTTTTTTTTTTTCCTTTCTAACGTATGAAATGGGACTACTAATTTCTAATGGGCCATATATCACTGTAGACATGTCTGTCTTCTAACGGACCAATGTCACCAAACATTAATTTTTTTGTTCTGTTCTGTCCTCTCTCCTTTGTATTTTGTTTATTTATTTTAATATAGTTATTTATTTTTGTGATGTTTTAATGTCGATACAAATACTACCCCTGAATTCAAAGTGAAAAATAACAAGTGATTTATTTCAAATTTTGTCTTATAAGAGAAGTCAATATAGAATCATATCTTCTTTTTCTTTTTCTCTCTCTTAGAATGGGAATCACAGCTGAAATAGGTAATATATATATATATATATATATGAAAGTGTAAGTTTAAACAGTATTATACTATTTAATATTTTTAATTGAATATGAATTTTGAAAAATAAAGATTAGGTCATGTTGCGATAAAATGTGTTTTTTACAAAAAAAAAAAAAGGAAGATAAGTTGTGAGTTGGCATTCAAGAATGAGCGTATCCAAACAAAATTAGTGATATGGCTAACTTTCTAAACCTTACAAAAATAGGATTTTTATGTATCGGATGCGATGTTTTTTTTTAATAAAAAAATTACATGGTTGAATTACATTTTTTCCTTATAAGATTATCAGAGAGAGAAAGAGAGTGTAACACCCTGACCCAATTTTATAGTTAACATATGTGTTCAAGTGATTAATTATTATCTTGAGTCACTTACTTTCTAAAATTAATATAAGAGTATTTAATAAGCCTATTATTTTATAATGCCATTGAATAAGAATTGTAAAGATTATAAATAATTAATGGCTATTTGTATTATATATATATATATATATATATATATACTAAGTATGTACAAAACTATATTAATTGGTTTAAGTTATTACATACATAGTTGGTGTTTTAATTAGGTGTGATGCATGAGTTGTTATAGTGGAAATTCCATCCACACATGCAACCAATGGAAATTCAACACATAATGCCAAAATTTCAAGCATGTTGACAAACCCAAAGACTAACACTTGGCTGGTCATGTAATGACCAAGCTCCACCTAATTTCTTCTTTGACTTTTCAAAGTAACTTGAACATTCAAGAAACTCTTTTTCTCTCATTTCCCACGGTTCATGTAAATCAGAATTCTCACCTCACTTTACTCTCTTTTCTCTTAAGGAAAGAACTAGAAACTCTCTTGAGTCTTTTCTCTGAAACCCACGGGTCAACACCTTAAAAGGAAAATAAAGCTCCATCTAATTCCTTCTTCATACTCTCTCAAAGAAACTAGAAGACTCAAGTTGATCTTAATTCTTCACCTTAAATGCTTTTTATTTAGGTTCATGTGATTTCTTGTTTTCTTATTAAAAGTTATGATTTTTTGTTGATTAATTATTTGTTTTGATTAATTTCAATTAATTATTTGTTTGGATTCAACATAGAAGATAATGGAATTAAGTATTATAATTTTGATAATGTTCCATATTTTGAATTGTCTATATTGTTATTACTACGAGAAAATCATATTGCTACTCAAATTTAAAAATTGGTGTGTTTTCCTCATATCATGGTCTTTGTTTATATATTTGCAGTTTATATTATTTTTGAGTATGCAATTTATATTATTTTTGAGTGTGTATTGTAAGGTTGAATTTAATCAACCATCTTGTTGGCTTTATTTCGTGCCAAATTTGCTGGTATTTCAGCATTTAGTAACCCTGTATTTAGGTGGGATTGTTGTAAGGGTAGTGAGTGAGATAGAGTGTTGAAATGCTCAAGAGTGTGCAAGAAAACAGAGACTCGCGACTTGATCTCGCGGGTGACTCGCGGCTTTAAGCCGCCAGAAGCAGCACACGTGCCAAGCATGCTAGAAGTTGAAGCGTCATGCTAGCTGGAGCATTACAGGACAAAATAGGATAACTGGCTGTTCTGTTATCGCGCGGTTGGATCTCACGACTCAGTCAAGCCGCGAGCCACCCCTGTTTTGAAAAACTTGACTCTTCACATTCCATTCTCACCACAGTATAAATATCCCTTATACCCACTGTTGAAGGCTAAAATTTCACATTCCATGAAAAGTAAAGAAGGCCCAATTCAAGCAGCAAGAAGAATCAACATTAAGGCCCTATTTATGTTCAGATTTCCAGCAAAAAGTTCATTAAAAAGTCCAGCAAAATTCAGTGAAAGAACTGGGCCGGGATACCCAGAGGCTGCCAGACGCCCAGGATCCTCAGGTAATGCAGGACAACTACTGTAGGATTGAGACAACTCAAGAAAGGTACCACGAAATACAAGAAATGAAGAACAGAGATGTCCTTCTCAAGTACCCACTGGTGCAGCAAAGAATCATAAAGTATAAAGCAAACATTCATGAACAAAGGAGCTGTACCACAAGGAACCAAGAATGAGAAAATCATACGTAGAAGCAACTGGAAGAGAACTTTCAACCCAGCAGTAAAAGATTCCAATTATTTGGGAATAATGACAACAAGGAAATAACACCGACAGCTAAGTTTGAAAAATGAGAAACCTTGAAAGAAGAGAGCTTGAAGGCTAATTGCTAAGGACGCCCCGGAATGGAAAGTCAGCAAATGACTTTTAGAGAAACAGCAATAAAAGATGAAAACTATGAGAAAGAAGGGAAGAGACCAGCCCTTGAGCAACTGTCACAGCACGAGCTCTGAGGGGCAAAAGAGAGAAATCACTAGTACCATGGAGCCCTAGAAAACACAATATAAAAGGAAGAGAAAACCCATGTTGAAAGGGGGGGATTTTTCAGGAGGAAGAATATCATAACAGAGTCATTAGAACTTTGTAAAATTTAAGAAAAACAGAGGAATGTCTCCCGGTATCCCAAAAACAACCATTATAGCACATACTTGGATTCAAAATGATTCAAACTTTGCAAGTCTTAGAAGCTTGAATAGCCATCAAAGTCTGTAATTTTTGAGCTTATTTGAACCTTGTATCACGTCTTAGTGGGCACATTTGTAATCCACAATCAAGAAAAATAATGAAATATCTCATATTGATTTGAGAATTTCTAACAATTACTTTGCATATTTCTTTACTGCTTCTTGCTGCTCAATACATATATATTCTTGCTTGTAAAGCTGAGTCCCTGCCCAAGCAAAGCCACTCAGACTTGAGTTCCAAATCCCAATAGTCTTGTGCAAAAGCATAAGTTTGTGAGAATTGGGGCCAGGATCCTCGTGGCTGAATCATTCTTATGAAATTCATTTACATATATGTATATGTATTAATATATATATATATATATATATATATATATATATATATATATCCTAATCTAAGAAACTAACAATTATTTGAAGATATGTGGATTGTATAGTTGTTCTTGTGTAGGATCTATAGAGGTAAAAGGAAAGGACAAAATTTCATTGCATAACAAGCATGGAGAAAGATTATATAGTGCAGAGAACCAGAGATTCTGGGTTCTTACAGGCCTAATACGCCCCGGGATCCCACGACAGTACGTCCCGGGATCCCACGACAGTACGCTTGGGGAGGAATCGCATTTTTGCCTTGAGAAGATTTATGTGACTTGCGCACAACTTGGTTCGTAATCAGCCCCCATTTAGCTGCGGTGAACCAAGCCCAGTCCACCAGAATACAACTATTTGGCCCAGGATCCTTGGGCCTGTGTGCTAAAGAAAAAAGCACTCTCACATTTTGGCGACTCCACTGGGGACTGGGGAAAAGGAGAGGGAAAAAGTAGTCCCTTCGCAAGCATGGCTCCAAAGCTAGGAAACACCTAGAGGAAGGAAAGTTCCTCTTAGTGCATTCAACATCAAGATCCCAAAAATGCGGGTTCCTCCAACAAATGTTCTACCGAGGGACTCTATATAGAATTTTGGGGAATTTCCCAACACAAGATAAGTTTTATGCGTTATTATTTTCTCTGCTTTACAATTTGAACATAATGGATCATTGCCCTGCTTTTTAAAAGAAAAACAGGGGGTCATGTAGTAATATTTAAACAATCATAATATTATCTCATTGCTTTAAAGAAAAATAGAGAAGTGAACAAATGAAATATATTGATGAAATGAAGATTCTATGAGCTACATAATAGAGAAATGGCCCCACATTTGGGGGCTAATGTATTCTTTCTTTTAAAAAAAATTCATGATATTGTTTCATTTGTTTAAAAAGAAAAAGAAGAAAGAGAAGTAAGTGAATCAAAGAGATTTGATGAAATGTAAATTACATAGCAAAGCAATTTCCTCACGTTGTGGGGCTAAATAATTTTGCAGCAACTTGATAATAATATCATATGGCACAGGTTAACAAAATGGACAAGTTCCTTGGCTCCACCCACGGGTTTAGCAAAATGGAGTAGTTCCATGATCCCAGCAAAGCCTTGGAGATCCTTGATCCCAGCAAAGCCTAAAAAATCCTTGGTCCCAACAAATCTGAGGAGATCCTTTATTCCAGCAAGGCTGAGTACATTCTTAATTCCAGCAAAGTCTAAGAGATCCTTGACTCAGGAAAGCAAAGCCTGGGAGATCCTTGATCCCAGCAAAGCCTAAGAAATCCTTGGTTCCAACAAATCTGAGGAGATCCTTTATTCCAACAAGGCTGAGTACATTCTAAATTCCAGCAAAGTCTAAAAAATCCTTGACTCCAGGAAAGCAAAGCATGGGAGATCCTTGATCCCAACAAAGCCTAAGAAATCCTTGGTTCCAACAAAGCTGAGGAGATCCTTTATTCCAGCAAGGCTGAGTACATCCTTAATTCCAGCAAAGTCTAGGAGATCCTTGACTCCAGGAAAGCAAAGTCTGGGAGATCCTTGATCCCAACAAAGCCTGGGAGATCCTTGATCCCAACAAAGCTGAGGAGATCCTTGATCCCAACAAAGTTGAGGAGATCCTTTATTCCAGCAAAGCTGAGTACATCCTTAATTCCAGCAAAGTCTAAGAGATCCTTAACTCCAGGAAAGTAAAGCCTGGGAGATCCTTGATCCCAACAAAGTTGAGGAGATCCTTAATTCCAACAAGGCTAAGTACACCCTCAATTTCAGCAAAGCCTAAAAGATCGTTAGTTCCAGCAAAGGCGAAGTATTTCCACGAATCCAGCAAAGTAAAATGGTTGTGGAAAAAAAAAATGGAGGCATTCGGAAAATGGATAGAAGTTCCATAATAGCATTAAGAGAAGGTGGATTAAGCATGATTCAACAACCACCTCATGTCTTGGGGGCTAAAGCCTATTATGCAGTGGACCTTAAATATATTTTGAAGAAAATCAATAGAAACACTATATTGCAAGTCAGCAGCAAAATCAACATTATTGAAAACTCAACAATTATACAGTGCATCTATCATCTCTTGCAGCTCAATGATTGGACTCACCCATGGAAATAACAAGATTTGGAGGAGATATAGAGACCACTAAAGAACACCTACAACTAGCTCTAAAGGCCAACCACAACATCACAAGTATTGTCTGATCCTCTCAATGTACCATTAGCACGTGAAAGAGGGATTGAATGGGAAGCCCATAAAAGTCGCTGCCAATCTTAGTCCTTTCATCCAGCACATAATAAACTTTGTGGAAAATATACTTTATGATGAATCGGCTCCAGCTGAAGAATATCTCATTGTTAGGATCCTGGGGGGCTCCCATATCTGGGATCCCAGGGGCTCCTATCGCAGAAGAAGAAGAAACTTGGAGGGAAAGCAGAATATTGCTTATGAAGGCACGCGGGACCTGAATGTAGCCTACAAGAGGATCTCGAACCACTATCTTACATGATAGCCCAGGAAGAGATCCTGGAGGAACCTGGGGATACGATGAGTCAGAATTTCCCATCTCCAGGATCCCGAGGGGTTCCCATCCTAGAAGAAGGAAGCAATGCCCATGGTTTGAGGGATCCCTTGGACAGAAAAAGAAAGAAGGAGGAAGGCTAATATACTGTTTACGAAGATCCTGGAGAAACTTACAGATATGGAAAGGAAAACATAAATCCTACCAAAGGAAAAACTAGAAGAGGCGAACTTGGGGGCTGACGCAAGGAACCCAGGGCCCATCCTAATCAGCAGTCAGTACAGAAAAAAGAGCAACTGGTGGAGCTATTGAAAAAATATGAAGATTTATTGGCGTGAACTCTTTCAAATTAAATAAGGCACGTCCAAAGGATAAATTTCCTTTGCCTAACATCGATCTCCTCATAGATCCAACTAAGGCAACAACAATATCAACCATGAAGAGGCATGCCACAATCAGGGAACTCAAGAGCTTTTTAGAAAGAGTTTCTTACATTAGGAAGTTCACACCAAGACCAACCTTGGTCAGTAGTGGACTATCCAAACTGTTGAAAAAGGAGAATATTTTCATATGGGGAGTTGAGCAACCAAATGTCTTTCATAAAACTTCAACAGATCATGAGTCATTTGCCTACCATATGGGTACTATCCATGGCAAAATCACTATTGTTGTACCTAGGATCTTGATCCCAAGCATACAAAGCATTGAAGAACACTGAAATGAGGTATCCCAACATAGAAAGGGCGTGTATGGCAGTTATGCATCTCAACAACTGAATCATTACTTTTCATCCCACCAAATCCTGTTGGTGACAAGCTCTCATCCAATAAAAACCCTCCTCAATCAACCCTTGCAATCTTGAAGAGTAGCCCGGTGGTTAATATTAATTTCCCAATACAACATAGGTCTGAAGGATCCCCAGAGCTATCAAGAGCTAAGCTGTAACAAACTCACTAACCCAATTCCCCAAAGAAGAGAAATACCTATTAAGTGAGAAGATCTCTAAAAAAGTAATAGCGGTAGAGATCCTTGTAAAGAAACAGACTATGAGATTTGTGAAGACAGCCTTCAACGAGCATGCCTAGAGGAAGTCATCCTCTTCCAGGATCCCCGTACGAAGATCCCCCACTTGAAGAAAACACCATGACAGAATCATCTTGGTGGAGCTCCTGGCCATCAGTCCACCAGTGAGAGCAATCTTAGATGACTCATAAAAGAAGATTATTTCCATAAAGGATTTGTTCACAGCTAAGAGAGGACATTTTAGAAGATCCTCGGAGAAGAAAACAATCCTCAACCCTTTAAAGAAAAGAAAAGAAATCAGTTCAGTAAGCCCACTTGAAAATGAAGGGTTACGAAGGAGCTTTTTTCTGAAGATTGAAAAATTCAATGGTCATGAACAAATTTTCCAAGTGGCAAGGCCTAGGACTTGGGAAAAGGAAAATTTTCCGTGTACCTAGCCCAGGACTTGGGAAAGGGAAAATTTTCCATGTACCTAGCCCAGAACTTGATCAAAACAGAAATTTTCCAAGTGGCATGGCCTAGGACTTGGGAAAAGGCAAATTTTCCATGTACCTAGCCCAGGACTTGAGCAAAACACAAATTTTCCAAGTGGCATGGCCTAGGACTTGGGAAAAGACAAATTTTCCATGTACCTAGCCCAGAACTTGAGCAGAACAGAATTTTTCCAAGTGGCATGGCCTAGGACTTGGTAAGAGCAAACTTTCCATGTACCTAGCCCAAGACTTGACCAAAATAGATTTTCCCAAGTGACATGGCCTAGGACTTGGTAAGAGCAAACTTTCCATGTACCTAGCCAAAGACTTGGCCTAGAACAATTTTTCTAAATACATGGCCCAGAAATTTGCCAAGAGCAAAAGTTTCCAAGTACGACCAAGAAAATGGTCAAAAGCAAAAGTTTATGGGTACAAGCTGTAGCACATACCAGTAATAGGTAAAAGTGCAGATTGTAAGCATATCCCAGTCATGGCTACAACTTGTAGCATGTACTAGCATTGAGTACAAACTGTAGTATATACCAGCAATAGGTACAAGCCGTAGCATGTCCTAGCAAAGGATGCAAATTGTAAGCAAAGCCCAACGAGGGGTACAAAGAGAAAGAGCCTTGATTGGGTACGAAAACCCAAAAGTGGGTGTGTAAAGTGCACAAGATTGACCTCCTTGAAAGGAATTGGTTCAAGGGAGCCTAAAGAAGCAAGGAAGGTGTAACTTAAAAAAAAAATTCTAAGAGTACATCACTCGAAGCCGCACAAGCATGGATACTTTTACAAGTCTCTATACAAAGAGATTAGTCAATGACATTACAAACCAACTAGCGACATTTCCCTCCTCCAATAAGGTGCAAACTCACCAAAGGCTTGGAGGTATTTCGACTCAACAAAAGAAAGTTCATCCCATGAAGGAAGTGTAGCAATTCCTTTGGAGTTTCCCTCAAGAATTATTTGATCTACACATTGGTTCTACAAACCAGAAAAGTGTCCAAAAACAATTTATTTTCTCGCGCGTGGGCTACAGGTAACCCATGAGCTCGGGGGGCTAATGTTGAAGGCTAAAATTTCACATTCCATGAAAAGTAAAGAAGGCCCAATTCAAGCAGCAAGAAAAATCAACATTAAGGCCCTATTTATGTTTAGATTTCCAGCAAAAAGGTCATTAAAAAGTCTAGCAAAATTCAGTGAAAGAACTGGGTCGGGATACCCAGAGGCTGCCAGAGGACCGGGATACCCAGAGGCTGCCAGACGCCCGGGATCCTCAGGTAATGCAGGATAGCTACTGTAGGATTGAGACAACTCAAGAAAGGTACCACGAAATACAAGAAATGAAGAACAAAGATGTCCTTCTCAAGTACCCACTGGTGCAGCAAAGAATCATAAAGTATAAAGCAAACATTCATGAACAAAGGAGCTGTACCACAAGGAACCAAGAATGAGAAAATCATACGTAGAAGCAACTGGAAGAGAACTTTCAACCCAGCAGTAAAAGATTCCAATTATTTGGGAATAATGACAACAAGGAAATAACACCGACAGCTAAGTTTGAAAAATGAAAAACCTTGAAAGAAGAGAGATTAAAGGCTAATTGCTGAGGACACCCCGGAATGGAAAGTCAGCAAATGACTTTTAGAGAAACAGCAATAAAAGATGAAAACTATGAGAAAGAAGGGAAGAGACCAGCCCTTGAGCAACTGTCACAGCACGAGCTCTGAGGGGCAAAAGAGAGAAATCACTAGTACCATGGAGCCCTAGAAAACACACTATAAAAGGAAGAGAAAACCCATGTTGAAAGGGGGGGATTTTTCAGGAGGAAGAATATCATAACAGAGTCATTAGAACTCTGTAAAATTTAAGAAAAACAGAGGAATGTCTCCCGGTATCCCAGAAACAGCCACTATAGCACATACTTGGGTTCAAAATGATTCAAACTTTGCAAGTCTTAGAGGCTTGAATAGCCATCAAAGTCTGTAATTTTTGAGCTTATTTGAACCTTGTATCACGTCTTAGTGAGCACATTTGTAATCCACAATCAAGAAAAATAATGAAATATCTCATATTGATTTGAGAATTTCTAACAATTACTTTGCATATTTCTTTACTGCTTCTTGCTGCTCAATACATATATATTCTTGCGTGTAAAGCTGAGTCCCTGCCCAAGCAAAGCCACTCAGACTTGAGTTCCAAATCCCACAAGTCTTGTGCAAAAGTATAAGTCTGTGAGAATTGGGGCCAGGATCCTCGTGGCTGAATCATTTTTATGAAATTCATTTACATATATGTATATGTATTAATATATATATATATATATATATATATATCCTAATCTAAGAAACTAACAATTATTTGAAGATATGTGCATTGTATAGTTGTTCTTGTGTAGGACCTATAGAGGTAAAAGGAAAGGACAAAACTTCATTGCATAATAAGCATGGAGAAAGATTGTATAGTGCAGAGAACCAGAGATTCTGGGTTCTTACAGGCCTAATACGTCCCGGGATCCCACGACAGTACGTCTCGGGATCCCACGACAGTACACCCGGGGAGGAATCGCATTTTTGCCTTGAGGAGATTTATGTGACTTGCGCACAACTTGGTTCGTAATCAGCCCCCATTTAGCTGCGGTGAACCAAGCCCAGTCCACCAGAATACAACTATTTGGCCCAGGATCCTTGGGCCTGTGTGCTAAAGAAAAAAGCACTCTCACACCCACATAAGAAAGAGAGCTTCCAGAGAGAATTTTGAGAGAGAAACCCTAGAGTAAAACAAGATTGATTCATCTACAATCTTTACATAAGAGTCTCTTCAAATTCCTCAACTCTCTTCCTCTCCATTGTTAAACCCTTGAGAGGTATTTTACCAAAACCTGTTCTTACCATATCCATTACTGTGAGAGGGCTGTTATGGTGTTCTGGAAAGCAGTTAGGAAGGAATCAATCTATATTAGTTGAAATAAAAAAGTTTTTGAGCAAGGTATGCTTCTTTAGTTTTAGATATTAATTTCTGCATGTCAATTTCTTTTAATTACTATTTTATTTGTATATTTATCTACTATAGTTTCTTTGCTTTTCCTTTTTTTCTTTTTTGGGTTTCTTTGTTGCATGTTATATAATTTATTTGGAGTTTGATATTAGAATTCATGTTTGTTTTATAAAATTTTAACTTTTTATTAGAATTTATATATTTATTTCTGGATTTGTTATTGGCTTCTCACAAGAGTTTGATAGAATTCCTAAATAGCGTTCAGGTTTCTTTGAGAGGTTTGTCTGACTGGTGTGGGGAGTTGTTGGTGGTCTCAGCCCTCTAGGATTTGTGGGAAAGGAGGGAACTTTTTGTATTTTTGGGCTAAGAAAGGGTTTTGTTTATGGAGTTTTGGAGGGCTGGAACAGTGGTACTTTTTGTATTTGTTATGTTACTTTTTTTTCCCCCCCTTTTCTATCTCATTTGTCTGTATTGAATTGTGCTTAAGAACAGCCAATGCTATTGCTCATTGCACCTAGATAGATAAATCACTTTGTTGTATATTGCAGAATATGGGCAACAAGATAGAGTTACAAAGAACTGCCTCCTTTTGTAAAATATGTTACTATCTAATTTTATAAAGAACATTTTTCTACCATTGAGTTGGCTTATCAGACTTGGAATATATGTAGTTTGTTTTAAATCTAACTCACATATGCAAAGGGTCTATGATGTTTCTTTCCTTAAAGGTATAGAGCATGTGTATATACACTTTACATGAAACTGTAATTTGTGTATACACAAATTTTACTATTAATAAAAAATTTTCTACTGCGATTGTTTAAATATGAGCCATGAAAACAAGTTTGAGTAAAAAGTGAAGAAGAGGGTTAATTTTTTTTTAATAATTTGATAATTCAAGAAGAGGGTGTTATCTCTTTTCTACACAATGATTGCTCTCTATCAATAGACCTAAACACACTTATATATTCATGACATATAATAGAATAAAAGAAAGATTAAATCTATTTTTCAATATCTTTCTCGTGCATCGCACAGGTTAGCAACTAGTGTTATTTAAAAACTGAACACTATTGTTTAAGTACATTTACCAAACGGACCTTAAGTATTAACTCTTTTCAAGCGTTCCAAAAACATCAAACTGTAGGTTCTATGGTATTCCTATTTTCATTAATTAATTCTATTAATACCTTATCCTCCAATGTGGACGTCCGCTTTTCGTAACAACGAGCCCCGTGTCCGCAATCCTAATCCCTATCAATTCCTTTCTCAGCAATTTTCATTCCTTGACTAATCTTGACATTATCCACTAGGTTCCTACTCGAATCTTCTTTGTCTCAATTATTTGGGTTATCCTTATCCATCTACCAAAGATATTGTGAATTGTTTAATTAATTTTAGTAGATGATGTCTGATTAAATGGGTAAGATCCTTCAAAAAAAAAAAAAAAAATGGGTATCTTAAGCCGCTCCAACAAAGAAAAAAAAAAGCATTCTAATTTTATTTTAGCCGTATTTCTAATTTGAGAACTTAATCATGCACTAGAAAAGGGAAAAATCATTTAAGCCTACAACAAATGAGTTATTGCTACTTTTTCGAAATTCTAGAGACATTTTCTTCTACTTGCTGGTGTAGAACACCCAAAAAATAAAAAAAATAAAAAAGTTAATTGTAGTGGCTCTAAGAATTTTTTTTAAGAGTGGTCGCTAAGAAATGTAAATTATACAAAATGTAATGAAGCGATAGAAAGAGAGAGAGGTGAGGAAGAGAGACAGAGAAAAAGAAAGATAAAAAAGAATAAATAAATGAATAGTGTTTTATTGTGGTGTGAAAAATAAGAATATTGATATAGGGTGAGTTGTGAAGTAATATGTTAAAATAGATAAAGTGGATTTTTAGAGTGCTAAAGGCTAAACTTTTTAGCACCAACATTGTGGATGATCTAAAACTCATTCTTATAAGGGCAACATATGTATAACTAGCACATAGTTGAATTGAATCAATCGATATTAATTAGTCGTTCTATTTCTTTGTTAAATAGTGTCCCTGCAAGGACCACAAATTAGTTACAATTATTTCATGTGATTGGTTTGAGTAGTGGAGAAAAAGAGTAATGCAACTGGCCCTAAGATGGGTGGCCTAGCGGTAAGGAGCCCGCGCGCATGCGCAATGATCCCTCGTTCGAACCCTAGTAGGTACCAGGGATGGGAGGTGGGAGCAAACTCATGCCTTGCGCCTTATTGCTAGCTCTCTTGGGGTGCTAGAGTGAGGTCAATGGCATTCCAATCACAGTTGCTATGGCTCAATCTAACATTCCCTAACAAGGGTGCCCCTATGGCCACGCTTAAGGGTGCCCCTATGTTCATAAAAATAAATATAAAAAAATAAAAAGTAATGCTACTGTTGAGGACAAATATTTCACGCCACATGGCTTTATTTCATTGGCAACTCGCGCCACGTCAACACTATCATGGATTTTGGGAAAATCTCTTCTAAAACCCAAAAGAGCCCATATTTACACAAAAGGCGTCAAAGCCCATAGTTCAAGCTCATAGCACATCATCTCATTTTTTGGCTCATGATCCAAGCTCATGAGTCTCATCGAGGGAATTTTGGGAGTCGTGGTTTGGAGGGCCAAGAAGTATGTTCAGTAAAGCTCCAGTGGTTCAAAGTTGATAATGGAAAGCATGTTACTTGGCATGTCTTTCCCAATTCCCTGAACTCTAACAGGTCAGTGTGCAATAGGTAACATCTGGTAAGCCTCTCATATCACATAACACTTAAAATAATAAAACTCCCCATACTCTTTACATAAAAATCAATGTTCATCATATAATCTAAGTTTAGAAATGTAATTATATCATTTCATATTAATTATATTATTATCATCTAAATCAATTCCAAGCACATGGCTAAATATATATTAATATCTCATATCTAGCATTAAAATACCCTCCAAGATTTGGTTAAAATACAAAAAGACCATAATTACATCTCTAAAATTTCATCAAAAATCAACCAACTAGTCTATTACTTACCAAAATTATATATGGACCAAGCATATAATTTTCCAAGAGAGGAAACTTAGCCAAAAGATACCAACAGCAGCTCCAGCGGAAGCGGCAAATAGCCCTAGCAGAAGCTACAGACAGCTCCAGCAGAAGCTGAAACAGTTCCAGCACATTCTGTAGTGGCTCCAGCTATGGTACTAGAAAAATCTCATAAAGCTTATCTCACCATATTTAGTCAAATCACGAATTTAATGTCAAATACTTTCCTCCAAGCAAATGATGTCATTCGGATGACATCATCCAGCTGTAACAGCTGTGATTGACAGCTGTTACAGCTATAACTTTAGCCTTAAAGTCTCAAACTTTCTTCTTTTGGTCAAAAAACAAAAGACCACTTACTTTGTCAAAATTTTTTCCTGATTTGCTAAGTTTCCCTTCAACTAGTTCTGATCTAGTTACATAGCTTGGCTCTATCTAAAGAGGACCAAGCTACACACTAAGGGGTCTCTCTCTCTGCTCTCTTTCTCTGAACCCCCCTCTCTGCTCTCTCTCTCTCTTTGAATCCCCAATGTTCTGAAATTGGATTCACCTTGCTGCATATGTCTCAAAATTCTTCTAGACTTCTCCATCTCTCTTACAAAGATATCTCTTCTTAGATAACACCATTACATTACACCTATTACACCACACCATTACACACTATCCATCTCTCCCACACTTTAATATTCTGAAACTTCACTTATTTTGCTGCAAAATACACATTTTCACACTTCCCCATCTCTCTTACAAAGTCCCTCTTCATAGATAACAACACAACACACATATTACAACATACCATTATCCATTACCCATCTTTCCCACACTCCATTACTCTGAAACTTCATCATGTTGCTGCCCAAGAACACATCTTCATCTCATTCTTTATTTCTCATACAAAATCTCCCTTCTTAGAAAGCAACATAACCCATGACATAACACAAAAACCTCTCCAGCAGTAGCTATAATCTCATATATTTACTATATTTAACCTTCATATCATCTATCTCACGCTTCCATATATTTTACAAACACATTCCTTACAAAATACTCATACATATTCCTTATGTATCTTTAAACTCCATGTCTCACAAAGTGTACATATACAAGATCCATGTCCAACAAAGTATCTACATATAATTCCTATACATATTACAAACACCATATCTCACAAAATATACATATTTCTTATCATCCCCACACATCTTAAAACATATCAAACACTCTTCCAAGAACTTATTACTAAAAGCCCTTTCTTTTGGAAGATATATATTTATAATGCTAAAAGCCGTTCTTATGAAAGGCAAAAACTCATAAAATTAAAAGCTCTTCTTATGGAAGACAATATCACTCATACTTGGCTAAAAAACCAAAAGAGCATTACATGGGGAAAATCATTAAGTGCACGATAAAGAGGATGAACTTAACCAACCTATGCACACAGCTGGACATATTCTCTCTCCCTCCAGTTGTACCCATTTTTCCCTTTCAAACATGAAGTCACCATGAAAAGATTCACTTCATCATGCTACTGAAACATTAAGTCCACTGATGTGACGGCTAGAGTTGCAAAACATGAAAATAAGTCATCATATTTTGTCTTCAAAATTATATTATTAAGTATATTTTATTCATTGTTGTTATACTACTCGACTAATGTTATTATGTTGCTGGACTCCTTTTCTCATGCTGTTGAAATGCTAAGTCCATTGATGTTACGGTTGGAGCTGCAAAATACAAAGATAAGTCATTATATTTTATCTTCAAATTTATATTATTAAATATATTTTATTCATTATTGTTTTACCGCTGGATGCAAGCTATTTTAATATCATCTCACTATTTAATGAATATAATCTCACTAATACTTCATTAATGAATATACATATTAATAAATCAATGAACCATCCTTGGACACATATTTTTTTGGACATGAACTACCATTGGACATATATTATTTGGACATGGACTATTGTCGGACATATCTTATTATATTGAACATGAACCATGAACTGCAATTAGACATTGACTATTGGACTCATCCCATTGTTGGACATTGGACACCTAATTAAACACTTTATAATATTGGACATCACTTAATAAACATAATAATAACGTATCAACTCACCATTTAATCAAAACTATCATGCTAAGCATATTATTTATTTATTTTAACCATTATCATGATTTTAAGACTTTGGGTTTTATCTATTTTGTAGGCTTAAAAATACACTGGTAGCCATTGGTCTATACGGCCCAATGTCGAGTTCCGGGTTGACCTCCCCAAAACAAATCTGGGCCTAGCAAAGTCACACCTTCAAAGGCACGTGGCTACACGCACAAAAAACGCCCCCGACAGCTACTGGTACATATTATTTCACAATATTTTTACAAATTATTAATGTGGTAAATTCTTACTGATTTTCATCTAGACTTACTACTAATATCACTTTTTTACTTACCAATAATCATCCACCACATTAGTAATTTGTTAAAAAGTGTGTAAAATAATTTGTGACTATAACATTTTTTGAAAAAAAAAAATGATAACTGTGAGCGCGCGCGTGTGTGTGTGTGTGCGTGTAAGAGATAACCATCGGTAGATTTTTTGAAATCATTTTTTTTTTTTGAGAAAGAGATTTTTTTCAAACAAAAATTTTTAGTTTTTAAATAATATTACACATATTTTCATACACTTTTTTATCCACACGTATTTTTACATATATTTTTAAATAATAATTTTCTATTTTTAAATACATGTGCGAAACAATCCTTAAAAATGTGTGATCTATCATTTTGAACACATGTAAGTTTGTTGATATTATTTTGGTTCAATGGAACAATAATTTTGGTGGTCCACTAAAGACTAAAGTGCTGTATACAACAAATCATTGCCAATGAGAATTAAAAGGCTTTGGACTTTTGGTGCAACTTCTAGACCGTTTACGTACGGTCCAATTCTTGTGGTGAAGATTGAAACAGTGCAACTGTCAAAGTTATTATTATTTAAATATTTGTCTGTTTTTGAATGGCAATTCGACAGTTTCATTGGCTATAACAAGATTTGTGCCCACACAAGTTGTAATAAAGTTAGCATCGATTGTGATTGATCACTTTTTTTTGGTAAGCGTGATTGATCACTTATTAGCTACTGAGGTCTTTTTAGGCAATATCTACTTGTATTTGTGAAGGGAAATTAAAGATTCAGTTTGTGGGACTACGAGGATCCGAGAACGTGATTCAGCAAAAAAAAGAAGAAAAAAAAAGAAAAAGAGGATCCAAGAACGTGAATAGGTGGGCCAGGGACATTGTTATGAGTGCAGATCTTGGAAGATACTAACGGTGAATTTCTGGGTAGATATGAGCAACCTTTTGCAGGCATAGGAAGATTATACCGCCCGAGGACCTAAGGAACACAGCATATTCTCGGGAGCCGGGAACAAACAATGAGGGCCGTAGACCGAGTCTAAGAGGGAAAGTTTGTTGCCAAGCTAAGGTAAGGGGGTAGACAGAGAAAGCATCTATTACATCCGTATTCAATATTTTAAATCTACTTAGCTGGTTGCATTTATAAGAAAATGACTCATGAATAGTATCAATACAGCTCATGACTTAATGTAGAAACTTTCTAATATGGCTTTGATGAGATAAATATCAACAAATTTGAACCTTAGCCTTCTAGATGTAGGGCCAAGATATAACTTGGATGACTATATAAGGCAAAGAGAGCCATGGAGAAGGGGATTCACTTCGGCAGCATTGAAAACAAATTGTAATCATTACCTCAGAGCAAGCTCGAGGAGCTTAATACAAATCTCTTGAGACTATTACTTATCCATCAATCTATATTTGCATTTTAAACTAATTCTACCAACTCCAAATTAGTTCTTTTCATCAAATTAAGGGTATTCAAGCTTGATTAAGCATCCTACTTCTATAAATTAATTGTGTGAGCAAAAGCATCAGTTTTTGATATAAAGTCAACTTGTCTCATTATCTGCTCGCTACATAGTCATTCTGTGCTCCAAAAATAGAAAATATATATAGTGTTGAAAGTAGTAGTCCCACATTGAGAATTCTATAAACTTCTTCTATCATGGGTTGGACTCCACATCTCCTTACAAATTCTCTTTTCAATGTGGGATTACCACTTTTAACATAATTAGTGCACTTCCTTATTCTTCTTGTTGATGTGAGATTCCAAAACAAATGAGGAATTCTATAATCTTCTTGAAAGTTCAATTAGTGTATAAATCACTATGAACGTTTAGACCCCCAATAACAAAAATACCAATTCAAGTTTTATGACAAACAATAAGTGTGAAGCAAATGAACACAAGTTAGAAACAGAATTGGTAAACAATCTAAGCCAATTAAAATCACATCCACAGTAGAAAATAAAAGGCAAATATTAAGGGAAGAGAGATGCAAACACAAGGACAACACACGATGTGTTATCGAAGAGGAAACCGAAGTCCTCGGCGTAAAACCTCTCCGCCGCCCTCCAAGCGGTAAGTAATCCACTAGAAAATGTAGTTGGGATACATGAACAGCAATAGACCCTCCAAGCCTAATCTACCCAGTGTACCTAAGCCCTCCAAGCTTCTCGCTCCAACGAGGTTGTGCCGAACCTATTTCTTTTCTAGTTTCCCGGATTCCGCTACTTGACCATAGCATCAACCAATGTGAAATTGGTTCCTTCCTAACTGCTTCCCAATGCACCAAACAGCCCTCTCACAGAAATGGATATGGTGAGAAAATGTTTTGGTAATAAGTCTCTTAAGGATTTAACAATGGAGAGGAAGAGAGTTGAGGAATTTGAAGAGTCTCTTAATGAAGATTGGGAATGAATTAATCTTGTTTTTCTCTAGGGTTTCTCTCTCAAAATTCTCTCTAGAAACTCTTTTTCTTTCGTGGGTAAAAGGGGTATTTATACTAGGGTGAAAATGGAATGTGAAGAGTCACGTTTTTCAAAACAGGGCTGGTTCGCGGCTTGGCATTGCGGCTTGACTGAGTCGCAAGTTCCAACCGCGAGGTAACTGAACTGCCAGTTGTCTTATTTTGTCCTGTAGTGCTCCAGCTGGCATGACGCTTCAACTTCTGGTATGCCTGGCACGTGTGCAGCTTCTAGCGGCTTGTAGTCGCGAGTCACCCACGAGATCTAGTCGCGAGTCCCTATTTTTCTTGCACACTCTTGAGCATTTCTTCACACAATCTCACTCACTACCCTTACAATAATCCCACCTAAATACATGGTTACTAATTGTTGAAATACAAGCAAATTTGGTACGGAATAAAGCCAACAAGATAGTTGATTAAATTCAACCTTACACTTCTTCTATCATGGGTTGGACTCAACAAATCTCCACCTCAGTCTATGCTTTGTCTTCACTAATACCCTTTAGGTACTCCTTTGCACCCACTTTGTGGGTAAGGGTGCTCACCCCATTCTCAACAAGCCATACTATTAATTGAGTTTGAACCTCTTATGGCGGTAATCCGTCCAAGGTGGCGGTAGCAACAAGTAAAGTAATGAATATAGAACTGAAAATACTTCTTATTGAAAGTAGGATAAACACTTACAGTAGTAGTAGTGAATACAAGATCTCAACAGTTACAGGTTAACAGTTACAAACCTTGAACTAGTCCTAGTTACAAGGTTTGTAGGATTACAAGGCTTGTAGTGAACAAGGATGAACAAGGTAGTAGTAGTAGAAGTAAGGTGGGTTCTCTCTCTAAGAAGGCTAGTTCTAAGGGAAGAGAAATCAGAACTAAAACTTTGCTTGAGAAGCCCCCTAAAACATAAGGGACAACCCCCCTTAAATAGGCAAAATTCGGAGTGAACAGTGTCATGAACAGTAACGGATGAACAGTAATAGTGAATAGTGACAGATGAATAGTGACAGGTGAATAGTGACTGAATAGTAAAATGGAATTTTTCTTCTCTTTTTGACCCAAGATTATGAGGAATCCACAAGATTATGAGTATCCTCCGTAGATATCAGCAATAGGCCTATAAGTATAGGGACAAGGCCTTATTATTGGTGTCCTTTAGTGACAAAAGAAACCAATAAGAAAGGAACCAACAAAAGCCACCATGTACGTAGATTCTTTCTTCTTTTCTTAAAAGACTTCAATGTGATATTTTTGTTGGCATAAATGAAGCCTTTGTTAGACGCATCTTCTCATTACTTTTCATCTTTTCAGACACATTTTGAATATTGTTTTGGCCGTTGTGTATGCTAGACAAATAGTGGCCGTTGTGCAGGCTAGACAAATAGGGGAATCAAAATCTTCCGCAGAATCCGGAGAAATAAAGTAGCACCAGTCTTGTAACAGTAGTAACCTCAGGAATAAACTCAGTAGCAACAGTCTTGTAACAGTAGTAACCTCAGGAATAAACTCATTAATCAGTGGAGGTAGCATCTGATGAGTAGTCATCGTAAAGTTCCCATGGAGGATCATCATTACATTCATGCTCATGATAGAGAACATATTGGTTACAAAATCCACAGTATAGAAGTGGCTCAAACTCAGGAGTTTTTCCTGGAGTGAGAAAACTTCTTGGATTACAGTGATTTGCTATCCGCAAATGAGGAATGGCATTAGCATAAGGTTTCAGACCAAAAACAGAAATTCTGTCTGAATTCCCCATAAAGTGATAATTCTTCCATAAATTCTGAGCAACCTCACGAATTTGATTGTTAAAATAATTACTCCGGCAGTCTGCGAGAGCCCAAGGATTTTTGAAGGATAAATAAGAGTCTCCTTCATACCATTGCCCTTGATGCGTGTATCCATTAATGAGAATGAGATGTTTTGAGGGCTGGACATTCATCCAGTTATCTCTTTCCCATTGAGGCAAAGTGCTCCAGCATCTGATCGAAACAAAAGGACTTTCAAATTTTTTAATAGCAGTCTGAATGATTTGTGGGAGCTGGCTGGTTTGGTCATGGCTTGTTAGTCTTATGAGCCTAATAAAGCCATACTCAAACATTTGGGAGAGCCAATCAGGACTCCTCTTATCATCATCTGAACCATCATCATAATTGACTAGAAGGCCAGGAAACGGGTGTTTCTTTTCGTACACTCTGAAACTACTCCCAAAGTGTTCTTTCCAATCAACTTGTTGAAGAATGTCACTAAAATCATCTGAATTAGCAGGATCAGGAATAGCAGTTGTAACAAGTATCTTGAAATGTTCGAACCATAAGTCAGAAGACTTAAACATAGCCTTGCTTTCCAGAATACGAGATTGTATGTCTGTTGGCAAGTTAGCAATAGCACTTTTCAACAAGGATTGGGTCTTAAGACTCATTCTTGCATAATCAGTGCCCATAATAGTCTTTTTATCCATTGAATGGATGTCCTCTTTGCCAAAGAGTTGACTAGTATTGGGTTCATCTTTGATATTTGGGTGGTTAATAGGATGGCTTTCAAAAGCCTCATTTTTTGAAACAATGTCATTTTTTGAAGCAAGATCATTTTCTGAAATGGGGTTAACTTGGTGGCTCACATAAGCTTCATTTTGAGCAATAAGGTTAACAAGATGGATTTCAAGGTTTCTGAGAATTTTTTGGAAAAGATCATGGTGATTTCCAATAAAAGCAAATTGAAGGCTATCAAGGATGAGTTTAATAGAATTTGGTAATTCTGAACAGGTTCCATTGTGGAATTGTAAATTTCTTGACAAAATTTCTTGTAAAGCAATTAACATATCACCAGTAGAGTATGTCAACTCTGCCGGGACATCTCCTTGAAGGGATGTTGATCCATTGGGTTTTACCCCAGAAGATGCGCCTTCATGCATTTTAAAAGGTCGTCTCGCTGGGAACCCTTTGTTTTGAGAATAGTCCTGTGCAGGAGCTTTTCCCTTACTTTTCTTTTCCATAATAATCCACTTGCTAGTGGTATAAATGTGAATATTATTATTATTATCCCACTTATTAGTGGTATTTATCCACGCATCATTGTCTGATTCCTGCAAAGAATCATTGATAATGTTAGGATAATGGATAGTATTTAACATTTTGGTGTTATGAAAATTACCTTTAAAATCATCAGTGAAATATTGGTAAGAATTCATCACTAGTTCTTGAACAAGTTCATTCATGGGAGAATCTTTCTTATAAGACAAATTATCAATATCAATTTCAAACTTTGAGGCAAATTTGAATTTTACTTTCTTTCCAAACAGATCAGTAGTAATTCCATCATGTTCAACAAGAAAGGGATACAAAGCATTAATAAATGGCAAACCAAGGATCACTTTATCAGTCATATTTTTGACAAGAACAAAAGGAATCTTGAAACGAATATTATCATGGCACACATGAGCATTAGTCAATTCATACTTAATTTTCATTTGAGAACCATTAGCAGAAACCAATCTTTCAGTAGATTTTTCAAAATACTTTGAAGGAATTAATCCTTCTTGGATACAGTTCATATCCGCACCAGAATCAATCATAGCAATAACAGTGAAATGATAATCATGAGAAACAACAATTTTAACTTTTGTAAACAATTTAGGAGGAAGTAATTTATTAACAAAAACAAGTTAGGGATCAGTGAAAGTATCAGGATTACCTTTATCAGAAAGAAGAGCCTGTTGACTGGATTCATCTCCATCACTGTGCTCATTTTGTTCATTACCGGATTTATTAAGATCCTTATCAATTTTTAACATTGTCAATTCTTGTTTAAGATTATTGTTATCACTTTTCATGCTTTTAAATTCATGTTTTAATTCATTTATCTCTTGTTTAACAATATGAATTTAATTTTGGAGATCGTTAACAGTTAGTTCTTTAGATTTCTTTTTATTAAATCTTTCCAAAGTTTCTTCAAAACTTATGGTTGATTTTGGTTTTTTACCAATTTCATCTCGTATCAAATTTTTCTTAAATTTATCCAAATATTCTTTTTGCAATTCAGGATTTTGAATTTGATTTATTAGTTGAATTATTAATTTTCCATCGAAGACTCAAATACTCTCTCAAGCCCTCTACCTCTCATACTTTTGGGTCCAGCAACTAGGAAAGGGAAATCCTTTCATGCAAGAGTGATTCTACTTCTATTTCCCCTCAAGAACTAGAAACTTGGTAAGGGTCTAGCTACTCTCACCTTAGAATCCATAATTTATTCATGGAATTTTTAGTAATGATATTTGTAGTTTGTAAAATTAGGAAATCATGAATTTGTAAGTCTATATATACATATGCTGTTTTAAGAAGTTTTGAAACTATGTTGGTGATTTTTTGAAAGTAGATTAGGGTTTTTACTAATTAATGATTATATATGATTAAGGAAGTAAGAAAAAGTTAGGATGAGTACTTTTGATGTTACTGCTGGGATTTTTTTGTTGTATTTAATTTTGCTCTAAATGGTTAAATAACTATATATAAGTGTTTTCTAACATGTCTAATGAGTGTATAAAAATTCTCATATGATAATAAGACTATTTGCAATCATTTTATAATTTTACAAGAAAATGTTTCAAAGCTGTCACTGTGACAGATTCTGTGTTTACACATGGTAAATTATGTATTAAATTGTATATAGTGAATTTGGATGCTAGGGATATTTCCTATGAAAGCAAAGACACATGTGGTTGTTATGGAAGTGGTCTCACAAAATTTGGATCAATATAAAAATAATGGTTTAATTTCTAAATTGCATGAAAGTCTGTCAGGACAGATTTGAGTATGTTGTCTTTTATGATTTTTATTAAATCATGGTTTTATGCTTTGACTCATATGCTATTTACTAGACATCCGGAGGAGTTGCTCTATAAAATTTCATGATGTTTGGATGTGCATGGAAAACCCATTTGTATTTTACAAATGAGACATATGCTGCTGAAATGAGAAGTAAACAGTAATTGTTAACTCTGACTTTGAGGATTTAATTCTAAAGTTAGGATGAATGTTTTAAGCTATAATTTAATATGCTTATCTTTTGGTATATCTATATCATAGATTAATTTTTTATAACTTGGTTCAAGATTTAGTACTCAAAGGAAGGGTTCTACACCCTTCTACTACTTTTTCATGTTGTTGTCTTGTTCAACGTGTTGTATGCCGCCATATGAGTGTATATGGTTCAATGACCATGCTTAAAGGATTTTATATTTATGCATGCATTATTTCTCTAATCTCAAACACATTTTGAAATGAAGTGGCTCATCTGGAGACATGATATAAATATGAGAATGAAGGGTTTTCTTTAGATTGGTACATCATTTGTTGATGTGTGCATAATATGCTTGTGGGAACCTCGTTGAGGTGGGTTTAGGATTTCGTTGGTTCTAAGATATAGGTTTTGAGATGAATGTGTAAGTTTGTGATAAGGAATAATTGATAGTAATAAGTTTTGATATTTGGTTTAGGTGTTACCAGCCCTAAGTCTAAGCTCGTTCGACTTTAGGCTCTCAGTTCCTCTGCTTTCAAGTAAGGGATAAGTTATATGGGTATTTGGTAAGTCATGAGGTTATTTTAAAGTATACTATGCATTAAAAGGTTTTTGATTAGAGATATGACATATAATCATGTTTCAAACAAAGATATGTTCGTGAGTTCTCGAAACCTTATGTATATGATTTAAGCATATTGATGCTATTACTAATTCCATGAACATGATGTTTAAAGAAAACAATGGAAATGCTTTTATTATGAAATGTTATGCAAACTATGAATTTCAATATGATATATAAGTATGAAATATTTTTGGGTCATGTCCGCTGATGATCTGAACTCTGCCAGTAGGGGTGTAATTACTGGCTTTCCATGGAAAATGTGATTGGCCATTAAAAGTGGGACTGGCTCTGCTGTACCCGTCCTTGTTGGTTACGTCCAACTTGTGGAGGATGCCAACTTACCCCCATGGTTGAAGATATGTATTATGATGTGATCCCGGGAATACCTGGCATTGTGGGGGAATGCTGGATGCCTAGCACAGTGGTGCTAGAAGCCTCCCAAATAAGTATAGACTTATCAGATATGGACTAACCAATATGTTATGAATAACTATATTATGTTATTGATCATGAGAGAATGATTTTATTTATATGTATTATGAAAAGTTGAAAGCTCTCATGAAAAGAAAAAAGTTTCTGATGAAAACAAAAGTTGTTCTTTAAAGATAAAAGTTTTCTGAAGTTCTGTTGTGCTTAAAAGATAAAGAATTTGATGAAACAGTTTTAGTGTTCTGTAAAGATAAAGCTTTTGGTGAAAGTACAAGTTTATGTTAAAAAGTTATCAGATATCTGTTATTTGTGAAATGTTAAGTTTTATGACAATGAAAGTTATAATATTTTATGAGAATAAGTTTATAAAGAAAAATTTTCTTATTCGTCAAGATGTTTCTAGTTTAAGACAAAGTTATCAATTATCTGATTTAAGTTAAAATGATTATTTTGTAACGAGAATATATATATATATATATATATATATATATTTATGTATATGATTTTAAACAATCAATATTATATTTGGTGACTTTGTAAGAAATGAAAGAAATTTAATCCGAAAGGTTTTGGTAATATTATTCTGATAAGAAGAAGAACAATTATTTACCTATGAAAAACATATAAGTTATTATTATGAATAGTATAAAATACTATGCATGAAAAGATGTTCTCCTAATTGAATATTCATAGAATGAAATGATTTGATTTATATGCATTCTTTTTAAATTCTCATGTATCTTATCTTTATTGAGCTATGTAGCTTACCCCTTCCACTCTTTCAGTCAACAAGTTTTATTTTGGAGCAGAGGGAGTCTTAGTCGAGTTTTGGAAGGAGCTGGTTTTAGTTTTAAAAGTATAGATCCCAAATTGGCAATTTGATGTTTAGCTTTGTAGTATTGTGTATTTTAGGATCTAAAGAAAGTTGTATACCTTGAAGTATTACGAGATGTATTTTGTGAAATTTAGAATTTGAGTAACTGGTGAATTATGCTATTCTTTGAGTACAGTGTAGATGCTCTGAATGTCAAGTGAAAAAGTTATACCTTTTAAGTAAAGGAACAAAGATGAAAAGAAAGAGGGAAGCTTTTGTAAAAGTTTTGGAAAAAGTTTAGTTGGTTCTTGTTAATACCAGGTTTAGGCTTGATATTAACATGCCGATCATGGTCACAAATCTGGGTATTAGGTTTGGGACAAGAGAGAGAGAGAGAGAGAGAGAGAGAGAGAGAGAATCATGAATTGCCATATCTTTAGGCTAAAAGGAATTAAATTCCATGGGTGCTCATATGGTCTCGAATCTCCACAACAAAATCACCGCAGTCCTCTACAGTACATGGTTGTGGTTGCAACTTGCAATATAGGCAGCCGATGGTCCTTAGTTGTCTAAGTTTTCTTGTAGACATCTATCAGTTCTATGTCTGGAAGGGTTTGACCGTTAGATAATGCTAGTCATTTTCCAATGCTGTACGTTAACAGTTACATTAAATGTTACCAATAATTTCACTTGTTGAAGAGGGTGGATGTGTTATTCTGTGTCTACAGTAACACTCTAAATGGCAAGAAAATTGATTTTTTTTTTTTTTTTTTTGGCATTTTTAACCTAGGCATTCACAGTTCAAATCGTAGATCTCTTAACTATTAAATTATATATATAAAGAAGGATAAAATTTAGCTACAAAATTAGTTGTAGTCTAAAACTACAACCTTACTCAATGTTAATTATATTACTACATATTTTGAAAATCTAACCGTTGAATTACATGTTCTTTACATTTTTAATATGCATATCAAATTTTGTGTCAATCGGATATCATTTACTATATAATTTATAAAATTATATTTTATGTATAATTTTAAACTACAAAAACTTGCAATTTTAATAATTTATCAATAACATAACTATTGATTTTTAATTTTTTAGAAATTTTGCAAGTATGAAGGATATAAGAAGAAAATGTAATTCAATGGTGGATTTGTTAAAATTCACCTCTAATAAAAAAATATTGAATAAGGTTATAGCCTTATATTATAATAAATTTTGTAGCTAAATTTTGTCCTATAAATAATAAGTCTCTAAATATTAAGTTGATAGATTTTTCTTCTCAAAAAAATAGTTGATAGATTAACAAACAAGAACTAATTAATATATGTACTTAAAAAGAAGAAGTTAAAATAACAATTTCAGGCTTACAACAAGTTTTAAGAGTATAAAAATTAAACGGATTCCATATTTGAGAGTCTACCATAAATAAAAAGTTTTAATAGTTGAGGTATAGAATTAATAGTAACCTTAAATTAAGAAGATATAAATAAGAAATAAAAAGAAAAGTTCACGTGGGTTAGACTGTAATAAGCACTGTAATATAACAGTTATTCTTATGGTTTAGCTATTCAATAGTTTGATTATATTTTTATTACAGGGAATAGTCATTCCTTATGAATAAGAATTCTTTAAAATGAGGACTATTCCTCTCTAAAAGGGTTGTAATAGCTATTCCTTAGTAGATATAATAATTTTTAACATTAATATATTTCCAAATAAATAAACTTTCCATATCCACCTAACAATTATGGAAATAAAAAAATCATCAAAAAATAACTCATCTCTCTAAAATTTAAAATATATTATTTTCTAGGAAATATAATTGTAAGAATGAGATATTTTCTAAAATAGATCATAAGTTTTATTCTAATGTTACAACTCACAACCAAACTAATGAATAGGTTTAGTTATTTCATTACAACACATTTTATTCCTGATAATAAAGATTACCATTCCTATTGTAATTCACATTCAGTGTACCAAACGTACTTATAGTGTTTAACCTGAGTTTCCAACCACATAGCATATCGCACCACAACTACCCCCACGACTCACCTTGTGGCAAAGCCTGGAACACATATGAAAGTTGTGAATATCGGGGACGCACGTCAACGACAATAAAAATTTTAAATGTATAGTATAGGTAGACATGGCAAAACTGGCGGGTCGGGTCGGGTTCGGGTCAGGTCAATCGGGTCACGGGTCAAACGGGTCACGGGTCACAAACGGGTCATTTTAAGCAGGTTGAGGACGGGTTCGGGTCAGTCGGGTTGCGGGTCGGGTCGGGTTGGGTCGGGTTGACCCGTATTTTTCACATGAAATTTTTTATTTTTTATTTTTATTTTTATTTTTTTATAAAGAAAATAATATGTATTTGCCATTTGGATAGTTATGCAACATATTACTTGATGTAAAATGTATTATTTTGAATTCACTACTTATATCAAGAATAAACTCAGTTAAATTTATTAATACTTCTTCAATAATTTTAAAATTATACAAATCCTAACATTGCTATCTAAAACCAAACAACACAAAGATAAGTAAAACAAATATACAAGTTTTATTTTTACACAATATCAACATTCCAAAAAAAAAAAAAAAAATTATAAATGACTTATTGGATAAAGAATAAAAACATATAAGAAAGTTACAATTTTAAAAATTAATTTTATAATCTATTATCAATTGTGGTTGACACTCTATTTCAATTTGAGATATACATTAAAGTTTGATTGCTTACTTATTTATACCTAGTCTCTTTTATGAAGATCATATCATTGTTAAGCAGCACACACTCTAGGAAATATCATAATTTATTTTGAAAAGCCGTTTATTTTGAACATAAATTGTTAAAAAATAGATCTAAGCATTCATAATTTATGCTAATTTGATACTTTGGCTTTACTATTTTCACACTTGTGAATGTGTCTCACACATATCTACAATTTTAAATCTGTTTTTAACTTTACTGTAACCAAATTATCTTGGCATGTACTTTACTATTTGATATCTAAAAATCTTTACTCATTACAGAATGCTCAACCATTTATTTTTCAATTAATTTGCATGCAGTTATGTAAATGTATTCATTGTTTCCTTAAAGCTCACAATAAACAATTAAACCAATATTTTCTTAATTTCACTATTTTTTTTACCAAAAAAAAAAAGTTTTAAAAAAATGGTTCGGGTTCGGATCAGGTTGCGGGTTGGGTCGGGTTGACCTGCAAAAAACACGTATCAGGTCACGGGTCAACCCGTTTTTGTTTCGGATCAAAAAATCGAGTTCAGATCGGGTATTTTTCAGGTCGGGTCAGAAAATTCTGACCCATTTTGTCATGTCTATAGGAACCCTTCTAACTGTGCTGTCTATAAAGGGGTAAATAACTGACCAGAGAAAAGCGTATACCAGAAAAGCAAAAGTGTAACCCACGTGAACTTAATTACGCTTTTTACTAAAAGAAGAGTGTCACTTTACAAACGTGCCTTTTATACCTCCAGTTGGGAGGAAACGTTTAACATGGAGGGCTCTTTTGGTGTGAGAAAAGGTGCATGGACTGAGGAGGAAGATATTCTACTTAAGCAGTGCATTCAGAAGTACGGTGAAGGAAAATGGCACCTGGTTCCTGTCAGTGCAGGTATTATTTTAGAATCTAGAGTGAGTGAGATTGATTTCTCTTTTTTCTTTGGCAAACCAAGTTCCTTTGTTTATGTCTCCTGTGTCTTTTTTTTTAGTTTCTGAGAAAATCTGTGAACACAACTTTTATTATAAGATTAATGTGGTTTATTGTGGTGGTTTATGTAAAAATGATAAGAAGCAGCAACTCACAATATGCTATATCAGAGTTGTTGCGAAAATCATGATTAAAAAAGATCTCTTCTTGAGTAATTTAAAGAAAAACTAAGCTATGTTTTAAATAAATAATGCAGTATTGGCGGAGCTTCTTATTTTTTCAATAAATATGTTTCATGCATTTTGCAGGCTTAAATAGATGTAGGAAAAGCTGCAGACTGAGGTGGTTGAACTACCTGAAGCCAAATATCAAGAGAGGAAACTTCGCCGCAGACGAAGTTGATCTTATGCTCAGGCTTCATAAGCTGCTAGGTAACAGGCAAGTCTCGCTAGCAATGAAATGTAATGTTTGCATTTAATTTGGATTTCTCTGGTTGGTGATGATGTTTGTTACATTTAATTGTAATGTTTTTTCTTATCTTAGAGATGGGGGACAGAGCCAAGTATTGGTCCAAGGGGGCCTTGGACCTCCTAAGGTTTAGAAAAAAAAAAAAAAAAAAAAAAAAAAAAAAAAAAAAACTTCTAAATTTAAGGCTGATTTAGAATTTGAGCCTTAAAAAATTAAACTTGGCCCCTTGAACTATAAAATATTCCAAATAACAACAAAAGTTAACTCAAAAAATATTAAAATAGGCCGAAGAACAACAAAACTACCGTAGGGGATCATGTTATTTTGCCATTTGATCTTGACTTATTCCCTTGCTAGAAAATAAATAAATAAAATTCTCTCTCCATACATGAATATTTTTTTTTTAATTAATAGTCCTATGAGTTCCTTGACATTTATCATTATATAGCTAAAACGGTTAATATAAGAAAGATGCCTCCCTTAATGGCCTCGAACAATCTGGTATCCTTCTTAATCCTCATGTCCTTGACATTTAACTTGAAGGCGGTTTGATACGCATTGATGTTCACACAATAAATAGATTACCTTCTCCAAATTAATCATAACCACAAGCAATGAAAAAGGAGTTCAATGCACTTGGAAAGACTCATACATATTGTTTGGTTGATGTAGCTCTAGGGAAATCTGCTATTGGACGTCAATAGGCATAAGAAAAAATGAAGACTCATTTTGATGGATTTTTTAGCTATACATTCCAGTTAAATGGTTCATATAGAAAAATAGGATTATGAATAGACATTTGCTCTTGTTTCTCATCTCCTCTGTGTGCACACACTAATCGAAGTTGTTACCTTTCGACATTGGCTATTCTTTCAAATGGATATAAAGAATGACTTCCTCAATGGTTATTTAAGTAAATAGGTCTATATGTAGCCTCTTCCTAAACTTTTACATCCACACCATGAGATCTATCATCTTTGTCGAGCTTATACGGCCTCAGGTAGACTTCTTGGACTTGGTTTGCTAAGTTCAACTCCACAATTTCTTGCCTTGGTATTCTACCAGTTCCTATTATTTTATCCTTTTCATTCTTTGCACTAACCATGACACTATGTTGACGAAATGATTATCACTGAAGATGACTTAGACAGTTAGACGGTATCTTGAAACTCAAGCAATTTCCCAGTCTGCAATTTTAAGACAGGATCTTGGTATATATGCTTAGTTATTTTCTTGGAGTTGAGATCTCTTTTTCTTTAGCTTGTTACTAACTAAAAAACATCAAATATGCATTGGATCTTCTCTCGTACTAGACTCACTAACAGCAAAATTGCTAACACTCCAACAAAGTCCAACACTTGTTTCACCCCACAGGCCACAAGGTTGTTAGTCGTTTTGTGATGCCGCACTTCACAGACAACCCATTAGGAGTCTTGTTTAATAAAATATAATTTTTCACTCTCTTTTATTTTTAGTTTAAATATAAAATTTGATAATTATGGTAATTATTAGTAGGAATTCATTACAATTGTCTTAGTAAACTGAAGAATATGATTCTCAAAAAAAAAAAAAAAAAAAAAAAGTATAGAGATTCTAGTTTAAATACAGCTCCTTCCTCGCTAAAAACCTAAAGTCATTTGCCACTAATTTTTTCCCTTATTGTTTATGCATGATAACATGGTCTTCTTTAGTAAACAGATTACAAGTTAATCAATAATTATTTGAACTTTTCTTTTTTTCTTTTTTTCTATAGATGGTCACTTATTGCAGGTAGACTTCCGGGAAGAACAGCTAATGATGTGAAAAACTATTGGAATACACACCTCCTCAAAAAGGGAAGTTCACACATCACCAAGCTGAAAGAAAAGCCCCAAGATATGGTGAAAGTGAACGTAATAAAGCCACAACCTTGGACCTTCTCCAAAAACTTAACTTGGTTAAGTGGGAAACCTGCAATTGTAGGAAGCTTTCAAAAAAAGGAAGATATCAGAGACATATCTCAAACACCAATGCAATCGGAGAGTAGGATTAACTGGTGGGAAAGCTTGTCAAATTGCGGGGAACTTGATGAGAGAGCCACATGTACGCAATGTGGCAGGTTGAATGAAGTGCCCAAAGAAACCTTTTGGGCGGAGGAAATGGTACCAGAGGCAAAAGTTGTGGGGGACACTCTAGATGAGGATGTCCTGAATTATTGGGGTGACTTATCTCTTGATATGGACCTTTGGGAGGTTCTCAATGCAGAATAGGAATAATCATATAAGGCAAAAAAAAAACTTGTTTTACAATGTACGTGTGTATAAAACATACTACTGTGTAAAACAAACACCGCCCCTGGTATAATAGTCTTTATATAGTTTTTCTTACTATTATCGATCCAGTGTTTTTCCTTATTATTATTGTCCAAATTAATTGGATGTGTGGAGATTTATGAAATAAAAGGACTAGAGGTGGTGTTTATGACAGTTTAAAGTCTATCTTTATGTTTCCAATGTACAGACAGTTCCTGTACTGAATTCGTTTTATAATTTGTCTACACTCTACTCTTGTTATTTATTGTGGTCTATTGGAATGACTATAGCTGTTGAGATGAGAATATGGACCAACTTCTACGTATATACTTTTGCATAGAGCCTTAGCTTATACATGGCTCCACACAATTTTTCTTTCCTGAGGAATGCTCCAAAAGTTTTATTGAATTTACACCATCATTTTGAGTTTATACGTGGCATTTCATAGCCAAATCTATGATAGTATTTAAAAAACAAAGTCGCATTAAAATCCCTTCCAATCTTATAAGGATAAAAATGATTAAAATAAATTGTTTCCCTCTATCTTCTTTCATTAGTTTTATTGTCCGACAGAGAGAAATGAGCCCCAGGAGGGCTGGCCTAGTGGGTGAGATCCCGCATGCAAGCACAAGGTCCCTTGTTCGAGTTGTGACGGGTACCATGTGGGGGGTGGGCTCCTAGCTTGCATTGCGCCTCATCTGCTGGCTCTCTTGGGGTGCTAGGATGAGGTCTGTGGCACCCCGGTCACAGTAGCTATGGCTTAATCCAACATTCCCTAGTATGGGGGTGCCCTTATTAAGTCATGTCTTAGTGGATAAGTCACATATGGTCGCCCTCGCCCCCCCTTTTGATTATCAAAAAAAAAAAAAAAAAAAAAAAGACTGAGAGAAATGAGGTGACAATTTTACTAATGTGACAAATTTGTTAAATATTATAACTAACAATTTCACACACACATATGTACAAGGGTTAAGGAACACGGTCCCCAAAATTTTGAAATTTCCCTTTATATATATAATTATTTTAATACTTTCAAAATTTAGCTTACAAAAATAAAAGTTGTCCCCCCCCCCCCCAATATTTGAATTATTTGAATTAGTCCAATGATACTCTTAAAAAAAGTAATTGGTCTAATAGTTATAGAAACATAACTTTATTTTTCTCAATTTTATTTTTTATTATAAAATGTTTTTTTTTTTTTTTTTGGACAAACCAGACCTTGAAGCTTGGGAATTTATTCAAATCAGAAAAATTAATGGACACTCCGTAAAACAAGAGGGACAATGTCTGAGGGAATGTCTTCCAACCAGACCTGTAGACTTGACACTAAGTTCACTTTCTTTGCTAGAGCATCAGCGATTGAGTTACAAATTACGTGGTACATGATGAAATTCTACCAACTGAAAACCCAAAACTAGTGCACGAATGTCCTCTAAAATAGTTCCATAACTAGCCAGATCGCCAGTGGCTTTGTTAAGCACATTGATGATCACAACTGAGTCACCTTCAAACACCACTCGAGACAGGCCAATCTCTGCTACGAATTGCACAGCTCGACAGCGAGCTTGAGCCTTCACATCTGCTACTGATTGAGGCAGAGGGATAGTCATTGAAAGAGCTCCTATTGCTTCCCCAACATAGTCACGCACAATCACTCTAATGCCTGCTGAATTAGATGAGCTGAAGGTAGCCGCATTGAAGTTAACCTTATAAATATCATGGTCAGGGGGTCGCCACTGCTGCATAATGGCTGGACCTGGGGGCGCTGGGACCTCATTCTGGTCTACAAGGTATTGTTGGAGAAGGTTGCCTGCCATACTGCACAAATTGGAGAGAGGATGAACAGGCCGCCCAAAGTGACTAGCATTTTGTCTGTTCCACAAGAGCTAGGCTATGATTGAGAAGAGCTCCAGTCTGAAATCATCCCGAGATTGCATGAACATGGAGAGGAGATCGCTGAAGGACACAAGCTGGGATGATACATCTTGGTTGAACCAGTCCAGTGAGCGCCATACACATGATATTCTTTGCAATGCCAGAGAGCATGCAGAGGTGAAAGCTCGAAAATGTGTTAAAAACACGAGTTGTTTGGACCCCAAATTAAAAGATTACGGCTAGATTGCTTTTACTCTAACTTATCTAAGTGCGGAAACAAGAGTAAATGAAATGCAATCAACCGATACTACTTTAGTGCATAAACATGAACAACAAACAATAAAAGTAAAGCACAAGAGTAAGGGAAGAGAGATGCAAACACAAGATAACATGGCAATGTGTTATCGAAGAGGAAACCGAAGAACTCGGCGAAAAACCTCTCCGCCATGCTCCAAGCGGTAAATTGATCCACTAGACAATAAGTTAGGGTACACGAATAACAAGAGACCCTCCAAGCCTAATTTACCCAATGTACCTAAGCCCTCCAAGCTCTTACTTCAACAAGACTTCTCGAAACCGTGTCTTGTCTAGTTTTTCAGATCCCACAATATGCCCAATTGCATCCACCAAACCTCACCGGCTTCTTTTGGAAAATCCCCAAAGCTTCCCAACCTCCAAAACACTCTCTACACTCTGAAAAGGTGTGGGTTGTGTTTGGGTATAAATTTCCTCTCAAGGTATGATAATGGGAGAGGGAAGGAGAAGAGGCTACAATGATTTCTCACTAAGGATGAGTAGCTCCCTCTCTAAAAGATGGGTATGTTTGTTATAGAAAACCTATCCAGGGTTTTTCTCTCTGAATGGCCTTCTTACACTTTTGTGGGTAATGAGGGTATATATAGTATAGGTGAAGAGTAAGAAAGTCACACTTAAAATTCCTCTAGGCAGAGAGTCTCATGGGTATCTCGCGGGAAGGCCTTATCAGCGAAATACTTGCGAAATTGATAGTCTGGCATAACTCTTCAACTTCCAGTCATGTTCTTCTCACATGCCCTTTTCGCAGGAACCCTTTTCGTGAACTTCTCACGAGCTAGTTGTGAAATGCACTGATTTTCATTTCATACTCGATTCTTCACCAACTTTATACTAAACCCAATACAATAAAATCCCACAAAATACAAGGAACAAAATTAAAATAATTACAACACTTTTTGTCATGGAATAAAGCCAACATAAAACATAGTTGTAAATCACAACTTTAAAAGAGGATCCTTGGGTAATTCTTTGCAGCCTTCACAAGTTGCTGTTGTGACAATGTGACGTCGATGGAGGTTTGCCATGGTTGGTAAAGCATTATTGCAAACTTTCCAAATGAAATGCTTAATTTTATTTGGAGCTCGAAAATGCCAAATGCTTTTCCAAAAATGCCTCTGAGCTTTCGGATTTGAAGTACCTGCACTAGAAGCCGAATCGCAAGATACAAGCAATTTATAAGTGCCACTAGTAGTGAACATACCCGAAGGTGTATAAGCCCAAATGATGTGGTCAGGGGAGAGCCTTTCACTTAGTGGAATGCCTAAGATTGACGAAGCTTCATGAGGTAGAAAATTTGTTGCACCAAATCAGCTTTCCACACTACACAATCATGGTCTATGAGCTCACTGACCTTAGAATCTGTAAGGTTGAATTTATTCAATCATGTGTTGGCTTTATTCCGTGCCAAATTTTCTTGTATTTTAGCAATTAGATACCTTGTATTTAGGTGGGAATCATGTAAGGGTTGTGTGTAAGAGAGTGTGAAGAAAACTCAAGATGTGTGCAAATCAAAGGAGTTTCGCGACTAGATCTCGCGACTGACTCGCGACTGGCAAGTTGCCAAAGTGGCACACGTGTGAAGCATGCAGGGAATTGAAGGATCACGACAGCTGGAGCACTATAGGACAAAAATATATAGTTTAGCCAGGTAGTTAGCTCGCGACTCGTTCCAGTCATGAGGCCGAGTCACTAGAATGCCCTGTTTAAAAACTAACTTTTCACATTCCTCACATACACTACTATAAATACCCTTATACCCACAAAATGTAGAGAGCTTTTAGAGAGAATTTTAAGAGAGAAACCATAGAGAAAAACAAGATTGACTCATCCACAATTTTCATCATTTGATTCTCTAAATTCCTCTACTCTCACCCTTTCCATTGACATATCCTTGAGAGGTACATTTTGCCAAATCCTTATCTCATCATACCCATATTAGTGAAGAGGTATTTTGGTACTTGGGAAACAGATTAGAGATGACTAATTTACTTGGTTAGTGCAATGGGCTTATTATGGGATTCGGGAAGCTAAAGAAGACAAGGTTAAGCGTAACCCTGTTGGAGCAAGAAGTTTGGAGGGCTTAGGTGCATTGGGTAGATTCGGCTTGGAGGGTCTTTTGCTATTCATGTATCCCAACTGTATTCTTTAGTGGATCATTTGACCGCTTAGAGAGCGATGGAGAGGTTTTTTGTCGAGTTCTTAGGTTTCCTCTTCAATAACATGTGTCGATGTTATCTTTATGTTTGCATCTCTCTTCCCTTACTCTTTACATTTTAATTGCTACTGTGTTTGTGATTAATTATGGTTTAGAGTGTTTTGCCTATTTGGTTATAGCTTATATACATCATTCCGCACATATATTATTTGTGTATAAGCTTGTGTTGGTATTGTTAATATTGGAGGTCTAAACATTCATTAGTGTTTTACACACTAGTTGAACTTTCAGAATCAATTGCCATCTGAGGGATCGGGGAGATGACAGACTTGCTCGACTATGCAGGCAGCCACTTATCCCTTTTAATTTGCACTGATTCACCATTTCCAATACGCCAAACCAGCCCTTTTCGGATCACATCTCTTGCATTAAGGATGCTTTTCCACGCATAAGACCCAACAATTGAGTCTTTAGCCTCTAAAATAAAGCAGTCCGGGAAAAATATAGCCTTGAATACATGATGACACAAGGAGTCTGGATTATTAATCATACGCCAAACTTGCTTAGCTAGTAGTGCATCATTGAACTTCTCAATTTCTTTAAAGCGCAAACCACCTACTTCTTTGGCCTTAAATAATTTCTCCGACTTCACCCAATGAACCTTCCTATTATTACCACTATATCCCTACCAAAACTTACGTATTAAGACCTCCAACTCTGTTATAAGCCCCTTTGGAAACTTAAAACAACTTATCGTATATCGATTTAATTAAGACTTCCCTCCCAGCTTGGAATAAAAACTTTTCCTTCCACCCTTGGAGTTTTTCCACACCCTTTCCTTCAAATAAATGAAGCTTTGCTTCTTTGCTTGGCCTACAAGAGCGGGAAGACCCAAATATTTTTCACATTGTCTGATAGTTGGAACAGCCAGAAGTTGTTGGATCCGAACCTGGGTTTCATGAAGGGTATTGGAACTAAAAAAAATATTTTTCTTGTCACGATTAATTTTCTGCACTGACTCTCTCTCATAAACAGCTAGGATATCAAGGATTTTTTGACATTCATCCTCCTTTGCTCGACAAAATAGCACACTATCATCTGCAAAAAATAAATGTGAAATCCTTGGGCCGTTTCTGCAAATTGCTACACCTTGAATGAGTCCTTCAACTTCAGCTTTGTGAATCAAATTTTGGAGTCCCATTGTACACATGAGAAATAAATACGGAGATAGTGGGTCCCCCTGTCGCAATCCCCTACTTGGTTTGATGTTTCCTACAGGTTGTCCATTAAAAAGCACAGAGTAAGAGATAGATCTTAAACAAGACATAATAATACTTACCATCTTTTCCCCGAGTCCCAAATGCTGCATGATTTTTTCCAAGAAAACCCATTCCATCCAGTCATAAGCTTTGCTCATGTCCAGTTTGAGTGCCATATATCCCAACTTCCCTTGGGTCTTTCTTTTAAGATAATACAATGTTTCAAATGCCACACGGATATTATAAAAAATTAGTCTTTTCGACAAGAAAGCACTTTGGGATTCAGGAATAGCTTGAACTAGGAATTTTTCAGCCGATTCACCACAACTTTAGAAATGAGTTTATAAATGACATTACACAAGCTTATTGGCTGAAAATCAGAAACCTTTTTTGGATGTTTGATTTTTGGGATCAATGTAATAAAAGAGCTATTAAGGGATTCATGAATAACACCAGTGTTAAGGGCCTTAAGGACAACTACAGTTACGTCATCACCTATGAAGCACGGGTGCGTTTCGGGACTCGGGTGCGGGTGCGAGTGCGGGTGTGGGACTCGGCAATTTTTGAAAAAGTAGGGTGCGGGTGCTGCGGGACTCGGCGATTAAAAAATTATTAAAAATATTTTTATTTATATTTTCTATATATTTTTACTATTAAAATATTCTTAAAAAACACATTAATATACTTGATTCACAAAACAAAGAAAGAATAAGGCAAGAAACGCATCTGAGGCCGAAATTTCGGCCTCTCCGGCGATTTTCACGGCCGATTTCGGCCTGTTTCGGTCGATTCCGGCCTGTTTCTGCCGTATCGGTCGCCGGCCGATATTAACCGATATGGCCGATACGGACCGAGTCGGCCCGATTTGGGCCGCGTTGGCGTCGATTTCAGCCGCGTCAGCGCTGATTTCAGCCGCATCGGCCCGATTCGGGGCTGCCACGTGGTGGGACGCGGCACGGATGTGCGGTCTGCGGCGTCCCTCCCGCGTCGTCGCGTCCCGCCGCGTCGGACGCGGGTGCGCTGGGCTGGATGCCGCGTCCGTGCATCCCAGGTCATCACCCACAATATGCCAGAAAGACTTATAAAAAATGGGAGACATATCGTTGGGCCCTGGAGCAGTAAGTGATGCCATTTGTTTGAGTACAAGCTAGACCTCCATTGCTTGAAAGTCTCGGGCTAAGAAACTTGTTGCTTCCTCAGTCACGGTTGGTTGGATGCCATTTAAAATCTCCTCAAAACTTGCTGGGTTAGAGGATGTAAAGATGGAGTTGAAATACTGCTCAAGCACACTACCCATCCGAGTTTCCTCATCCACCCACACCCCTGACTCGTCTTCCAAGCCCTCAATAAAATTACGGTGATTCTGTTGGGTGACACAACAGTGGAAGAACCTGGTTTTATTGTCTCCTTCCTTGAGCCAGGCATTGCGAGACCTCTGTTTCCACATGCTCTCCTCCCTGTTTTTGAGACTTTGAATATTCCCCCTCAGCTTATATATCATCTTTGGATTGGTTCTATAGCACCCATTCTCCTCAGCAACCTTCAGCTCCTTAAGTCTTTTAGTTAAAGAATTCCGAACATGGTCAAACGTGTTTTTATTCCACACCTTTAGGTTGTCTTGGTAGGCCTGAATTTTGTCATTAAACCTCCAAATCGAATCAGTAACAGTTTGGTTTCCCTATGAATCTTGCACTACCGCCTCAATAGAATTGTCTTTCAGCCACATGGACTAGAAGCGAAATGGCCGACCCCTCCTATAGAAGTGCTTGAGTTCAGAATCCGAAACAAGTAGAAGCGGTTTATGGTCTGAGTGGAAGGCCTCAAGATGATGAATACGAGTAGCCAAGAAGCGGAGAATCCAATCTATTGATGCCATACCTCTATCCAATCGAACCCAAACATTTTGGTCACCTGGTCTACGATTACACCAAGTGAAAGGAAAACAATTGAAGCCAAGGTCCTTTAGACGTCAGTCATCCAATGTGATGATGCCGAAAATACCACCAGTGAGTCACACGTCCCTCGTACGATCGCAAATGGCACCTGCACAACGAAAATGAATAACCTAGTAGAGTGTACCGGTGTGGTACCGGCCAAATACCCTCCGAAGGCCAAGTTAGAACTATTCTCACTGCTCTAGAGTGCTAGAGAGGATAAAATTATGCGTACCTTGGATCATGAGGGTGTTAAGGTTTTTATAGTAGCAAAGGTCGTCCCCTTTTCCCTTGGAGTAGAAGTCTTTTCCTTATAGGAGTCCTTTTGGGCGTATTTTTCGGGATCCTTTCCTTATAGGGGTTTCTTGAATATTCTATAGCGTGGGAAACAAGTCAATCCCTTACTTGTAGCGTGGGGAACAAGTCATATTACTTGGTCCGTCAGCATCAATTCATTTCCTTCAGCTTTTAGGGCGTCAACAGTTAAGACCGTCACACTTGGAGACCGTCTGCTATGGCTCTGTCTGCTTATGTATGGAAGGTCGCACAGAACTGTCGGTCTAAGGCTAGACTCCTTTTATCCTTATCAGTCGCCCCCTACTCTACATGTTCGACGCTTACAACCGTCAGCATGTTGAGTTATTTTTGAAAGAGAACGAATTATGGATGCCTCCTCGAGCCGCGAGCTATTTAATGCAAGGTCACGTGGCGAGCGGTCGTTGGCCAAGTTTCTGGGCACGGACGTCGCCTCGCATTCCGTGCGTTTTTTCCCTTATATAAATATCACGCCTTGCTTCATTTTGTCATTTTAACTTCGCAGATCTTTTTAAGAGAGAACCCGTCGCTCTTACTCACGATTCGCTCCGTCAGCTCTTACCAATACCGTCACACTTGGTTTCATTTATTCAAGATCTATTTCACCTGTAAGTTCCTCTTCCTTTCTTTTTGCTTCCTTTTTATTTTTATTTTTGCCCAAGAATCTCTTTTATTGAGAACGTCAGTCTAGGAACTTAGGGTGTATCCGTCACTTGTAGGTAGTCAGATGTCAAGTGACACGTCGAGTGATCAGTCGTCAGTCCGCGACGGAGCGGGCTACGACGAAGTCTTTGGCTCAGGTCAAGAGTCCGACGGCTTTTTGGAGTCGTCAGCAAAAGAAACGTCCGCCCAATCCCTTAGTATTGACGTAGAGGACCGTGTTGAGGGAGTTAGGGAAAAGATGTTAAGTGAGGTTGAGGTCGAGGGGATCGACGAGGAAGTTGTTGATGACGGGAACTGGGAGGAAGGTGACGAAGAGATCGATAGTGACGGAGATAGGGATGACGGTAGCGAGGTTAGTAGTGACGGTAATGAGGATGAGGATGACGAAGAGTCCAGTGAGGGAACTTCAGGGAGTTCTGGAGGTAATCGTCCCTTCATCCTTCCAGAGGAGTGGGCCGTCAATAAATTTCTCCCAAAGATGAGCAACAGAGTTTTTTCTGAGTTGCGTATTCGTTTCCAGATCCCAGATCACATTCCCCTCCGTCTCCCTAAAAAGAATGAGAAGTGTTATACAGGGAGGACGGCTGATGTGGGGATGTATGATGCCATGTTCGCAGCTGGCCTTAGACTCCCACTGACGGCTTTACACCGTCAGCTGGCGGATTTCTTAGGATTGTCCGTCAGCCAGATCTCTCCGAATGCCTGGAGGATCTTTATTGGAGCTGAGGTTCTTTGGGGTCGCTTGAGTGGGGGGAACCGTCAACTTTCGCTAGACGAGTTCTTTTATTGCTACAGACCTCAGCATAAAGTATCCGCCAAGGGGACATATCACTTTGCACCTCGTGAAAAGAACTTAAGATTAGTGTTTGATATGCCGGATTCGAATAGGAATTGGAAGAATAGATTTTTCTTTGTTAAAGGGACGGACTGGGTGTGCCGCCTGGATGAATGGGATAAGTTGCCCGGGGGTTATTTTGATAACACATGGGCTTATATTAGGGAGTCAGGTTGCCCCCGTCTCTTTCTTTTTACCGTCGCTTTCCATTTTTCAGGGAACTTTCACCGTCTCTTTTAACACCGTCTATTCTCTTTTGTTTCAGCCATCGCTCGTCCGGAGGTGTCTGACGAACAAAGAGAATTCATCCGTCGGATACTCACCATCCCACTTGAGCAACGTAAGTGTAGGGATTTGATAACCCTAGACACTCTACATTTGTATTGTGGTGGTCCTGAGCCGACGGTCGAAGCTCGGAAGTTGGAAGAATTTTCAAGAAAACGTAAGTAAATGTATTATTTTAATCCGTTGATATTTTATTCCGTCTGCTATTACTTATCCATCACCTTATTTCGTGCAGAGATGGAAGCTGCGAAGCAGAGGGTGAGGGCCGCTGCTGCCCGTAAGAAGGAAGAAGACAAAGCCAAGGGGAAAGAGGGAACGGCAACCCCTCATTCTTCTTTGAAGGGTCCGATCAAGAGGAAGGCTGACGGAAAAGATGATCCTCCTTCCAAGAAGGCAACCGTCAGTCCTATGGTCGTCCCTTCCAAGAAGTCGCCCCCCAAGTCTGGCCATGGTGCAGGGAAAGGGGTGATGACCTCTTCTGGCCCCCTCATTGAGGGCCCCCGTTCCTTGTTGACTCACAAGGATTACGCTGTCGAGGGGGTGGAATCCCTCATTAAACAGACGGATCTGGATCCTTGTGCTCAGCTTGGTACGGAGGACCTTGGAGCGTCAGCCTTTTTTGATATTGCACGGGTATGTTTCCTTCTTTGAACAATTTGATCTTTATCTTGCTTAATAGCTGACGGTTGTCTTACCCTCAGGCCTTGGTTCGTGTTAAAGCACTTCAAGACCGGTGCGTGGCCAAAGAAGGCGTCGTTTCTCGGGTGAGGAGGCACAATTCCAGCCTGATGGATCAGCAGGCGCAATACAAGGAGGCCGTCCGTCTTCTAAACACAGAGCTGAAGGATGTGAAGGAGAAATTAGGAGAAGCTGAGGGCCAGCAAAAGAAACTTGAGGAGGAGGTTGAGTCTCTGCGCGCACAAGTACTGACGGTTGGGACTAACGCAGTAGAAAATTTCAAGACCACCCAGTCCTTCATTGATTCCTGTGCTGACTATTACGGCACAGGTTTTGATGATTGTCTGAAGCAAGTAGCGTCAGCCTATCCGGAGCTGGATCTATCTAGAATCACCATGGATGCCTCCGTGCCAATGACTCCTGCTGTTGACAGAGATGACGAACCCCTCAGTTTGGATTTTTTGCTTAACGATGCTGGGGTCGTTTTGGCCCAGCCTGCTGCTCCTACTCCCGCTGAGTCTTCAGATCAGATTGCTAAGGATAAAGCTGACGGGGTCTCCAAGGACGTTCCTGCCACTTAATCCTTGCTGTTGTAATTTTTGAACAATGTTTTTAAGTGCCCTTCTGTTTGTTGGGCTTTTTACTTGTAACTCTATTTACTCCCCGTTGTCCGTCACTTTAAACATATACATTGATTCTGACTAATTTTAATGAGACCGTTACCTCTCTCTTTTATTTATTTAGCCTTTTTTTTTATTAGCTCGTCATCTTTACAAGCTTGTTGGCTGGAGAAACTTATTTGTAAGTAGTCTCACTTTTTGGTAAGACCGTCAACAATTTGACCGTCTATCATATAAATCCTTTATTTTGATAATATTTTCATCCATTGGACCGTCAGCTTTACAGTGTTGGCCTTTTCGGACCGTCACGCACTTGGCCTTGGCCTTGTTAGTTTTTTGGGTATGTCCCATTAGGTGATCGTCGATTTTTTGGCTTTAGCTTTCCCGGATCATTATTTTCTTGGCTATTTTAGCCTTGATGTCTTTTGACACCTTTATTGGTCCGTCAGTTTTTTAAGGCCTGGGCCGTATGATGATAGCTTCATCTATTGGACCGTCGGCTTCTTAGCCTTTCCGGACCGTTGTTTCCTTGGCTATTTTAGCCTTGGTGTCTCTTGACACCTACATTGGTCCGTCGGTTTTTTCTTTAGTTCGTGTGTTATGGACTTAGTCGCTTTTGGGTTGCAAACTTAGTGGACCGTCGAAAAACACACTTCAGTAATTTCTGAATAAAACTCCCCTTATTGTCATGCATTTAAATAAAAGTAATTAAAACCAAATCCTGCCCCTTGGGCTAAAAAGTATTGTTGCGAAAAAAAGAAAAACTAAAGTAAATGGTAAATCTGAGGAGTTAAACTATAATTTGCTGAAAAATAAAAAGAGGTTGGTCTTCATGCTGCCGCTCCTATTGGTAATACTTCCGTAGGTGTTCGGCGTTCCATGGGTGTGGTAGCTTCTGTCCTTCCAATGTCTCTAGGTGGTAAGTACCTTTTCTCTACCACGATGTAACTCGGTAAGGTCCTTCCCAGTTGGGGCCCAGTTTCCCTTGAGTAGGGTCCCTGGCGGTACCCATGACCTTTCTAAGAACAAGGTCTCCAACTTGGAAGTCTCTATGTCGGACTCGAGAGTTGTAGTGTTTGGCCATGCGGTCCTGGTACCTGGCGAGCCTTTGTTCTGCTGCTGCTCTGATCTCGTCCACCAAGTCGAGCTGTAGTCGCATAGCCTCGTCGTTTTTGTTCTCATCATGGTTGTGCACCCTGTAGCTTGTGAGTCCAACTTCGGCTGGGATAACTGCTTCGCCCCCGTACGTCAGTCGGAACGGTGTCTCTCCCGTGGGTGTCCTTGCCGTTGTCCTATATGCCCATAGTATACTTGGCAATTCTTCGGGCCATATGCCCTTTGCCCCCTCGAGCCGAGTCTTGATAATCTTGAGCAAGGATCTGTTCGTGACTTCGACCTGTCCGTTAGCTTGAGGGTGGGCTGGGGAGGAGTAATGGTTCTTTATTCCCAACTGTGAGCAAAAATCCCGGAAATGGTCGTTGTCAAACTGCCTCCCGTTGTCCGAGACAAAGACTCTAGGGATGCCAAACCTGCATACGATGCATCTCCAGACGAAGCTCCGTACGTTCTTCTCTGTAATCGTGGCTAAAGCTTCAGCTTCCACCCATTTCGTGAAATAGTCGATGCCTACTACCATGAATTTCAGCTGACGCACGGCTGTAGGGAATGGTCCCATAATATCTAATCCCCATTGTGCGAACGGCCACGGGGCCGTCATCGGGGTCAGCTCTTCGGTTGGTTGTCTAATGATATTGCTGAACCTTTGGCATTTGTCACAGGCCCTGACGTAGGCTTCGGCGTCTTTCTGCATAGTGGGCCAATAGTAACCTGCTCGCACAAGCTTGTGTACCAACGATCTGGACCCTGAGTGGTTTCCGCAGATTCCTTCATGTACTTCTCTCATGACGTAGTTTGCCTCTTCCGTATTCAAGCATCTCAGATACGGTCGAGAGAAACCTCTCTTATACAGGACGTCTTTTATCAGGACGAACCTCGCCGCCTGGACCTTAAGTTTCCTTGTGGCTTCCTTTTCGTCTGGTAAGACCCCGTTTTTTAAGTACGAAACTAACGGTGCTGCCCAGCTGCTGTCGGAGCATATTTCCTGCATGTTGTTGAGATCTATTAGCGGGGAAAGCTGTACAAAAGAGAGTACATTACCAGGGATGACCATTTGTTCAGCTGAAGCGGCCTTCGCGAGACGTTCGGCTCTCTCGTTCTCTTCTCTGGGAATCTGGACGACTTTGGCTTCTAGGTCTCCCACCCTTGTCTTTACTTCGTCAAGGTACCTTTTCATCTTTTCGCCCTTGCAATCGTAGTCTCCGTTTATTTGGTTAGTGATGACCTGCGAATCGCAGTAGATGACTACCTTGGCGGCTCCTGCTGCTTTGGCAAGGTCAAGCCCTGCTATCAAAGCCTCATACTCCGATTCATTGTTGGTGGCAGGGAAGTCGAAACGGACCATACATTCGATGGTGTCTCCTTCGGGCGATATCAGCACGATGCCGGCCCCTGCGGCTTGCCTATTGGACGATCCGTCCGTATATATGCTCCATTGAGGGGACTCTGCTGCCCCCTTATCTTCCCCATGAGTGAACTCAGCTATAAAATCGGCGACGATCTGTCCCTTGATGGCGGTTCGCGGGCGATATTGAATGTCAAATTCGCTCAGTTCTATGGCCCACAGCGCCAATCGTCCCGCCGCCTCAGGGCTGCTCATCGCCCGTCGTAAGGGCTTGTCAGTTAGGACGTTTATAGTATGAGCTTGGAAGTATGGCTTGAGCTTACGGGCTGCCGTAATCAATGCGAAGGCAAGTTTCTCCATGGGCGGGTATCTTTCTTCGGCACCGTGAAGCGCTCGGCTTGCGTAGTACACGGGTTTTTGCACCTTCTCTTCTTCTCTGACCAAGGCCGCGCTAACGGTAGCGGGGGAGACGGCTAGATAGAGAAAAAGTTCTTCTCCTGGCTGCGACGGGCTCAGCAATGGCGGGGAGGAGAGGTAAGCCTTCAATCCTTCGAATGCTTGTTGGCATTCGTCAGTCCACTCGAAGGATTTCTTCAATGTTCGGAAGAAGGGCAAGCACTTGTCCGTCGCCCTTGACACGAACCTATTCAGCGCCGCTATCTTTCCATTGAGGCTTTGCACCTCCTTCACATTTCTTGGTGGTGCCATATCCATAATGGCCCGGATTTTGTCCGGGTTTGCCTCGATTCCCCTTTGAGACACCATGAATCCCAAGAATTTTCCTGCCTTTACTCCAAAGGCACATTTCCCTGGATTGAGCTTCATGTTGTAGGAGCGAAGGGTGTCGAATGTTTCTTTGAGATCTCCTAGATGATCTTCCTCCCTTCGGCTTTTGACTAGCATGTCGTCTACGTAGACCTGGACATTCCTCCCAATCTGCTGCGCGAACATTTTGTTCATGAGCCTTTGGTACGTTGCACCCGCGTTCTTCAGGCCGAAGGGCATGACCTTGTAGCAGAATAGGCCTTGGCTGGTCACGAACGACGTTTTTTCCTGGTCGGCTTCGTGCATCCGGATTTGGTTGTATCCCGAGAAAGCGTCCATGAAGCTCAGCAACTGATGTCGGGCCGTAGAGTCTACTAGGACATCAACCCTGGGAAGGGGGTAGCTGTCCTTGGGGCAGGCCTTGTTAAGGTCGGTGAAGTCCACACACATTCGCCATTTCCCGCTCGCTTTCTTCACCATTACTACATTTGCTAACCAGTCGGGATAGTACACTTCCCTAATGAAGCTCGCCTCCCGTAGCTTTCTGACTTCCTCTACTATGGCTCGGTCTCGCTCGGGGGCAAACACCCTCTTCTTTTGTCTAACGGGTGAAAAGGCGGGCGACACATTCAACTTGTGCACCATGACTGAAGGATCTATTCCTGGCATATCTTCATGACCCCATGCGAATACGTCTCGATTGCGTCTAAGGAAGGTTATGAGCTCCTGACGGACTGTGGGGTTAGCGAGCGTTCCGATTTTGGTCGTTCGGCCAGAATTGGAACTGTCAAGGGGTATCTCTTCTAACTTCTCAACCGGCTCTGCTACCGTCCGGTGCTCTTCTATTCTTAAAGCCTGAACCTGATCCTCCATTTCCATCATGGATATGTAGCACTCGCGCGCGGCCATCTGACTCCCGCGCAGCTCCCCTACTCCGTAGTCAGTTGGGAACTTTATCATCAGGTGGTAGGTGGAGGTTACTGCCTTCCATGAGTTGAGCGTGGGTCGCCCAAGGATAGCGTTGTAGGCGGATGAGCAATCAACAACCAAGAATTTCACGTCCCTGGCTATCTGTTGGGGGTAATCACCCACAATTACGGGTAAGGTGACCGCACCCAGTGGGAATACTCGGCTCCCGCCGAAGCCAACAAGCGGGGCATTTGTTGGGATCAGTCGCCCCCTATCGATCCTCATCTGCTGGAACGCGGTGTAGTATAAGATATCTGCTGAACTGCCATTGTCGACCAACACCCGGTGCATATTGTAATCTCCTACACGTAAGCTGATGACGAGTGCGTCGTCATGTGGATGGTGAAGGCGTCGTGCGTCTTCTTCCGAGAATCCGATTATGGGACCTTCTCTTCGTGTTATCTTTGGCACGGCTCCCGTCAGTTGAACATTTTGCACCATCCGAAGATAGGTCTTGCGGGCCTTCTTGGATGACCCGGCGGCGGTCATTCCTCCTACGATCATCCTTATATCCCCAATTGGGGGCCTTGGTCGCTCATTGTCCCGTCGGGGTTGTTGGTCTTGCGCGGGGGGATTCGCTCTCTCCTTGCTAACGAATCTCTGCAGTTTTCCTTGTCTGATAAGGGCTTCAATCTGCTGCTTGAGGTCATAGCAATCAGCTGTGTCGTGGCCGTGGTCGCGGTGGAATCGGCAGTACTTATCTCGGGAGCGCTTGCTGGGGTCACTTTTCAGCTTTCCTGGGAATGTCAGCGACTCCTCGTCCTTGATCTGCATAAGGACTTGGTCTATTGGGGCTGTTAGCGGAGTGAAGCTCGTGAACCTTCCTCCCAGGGGCTAGGGTGTCTTTCGTCCCTTCGGTCCGCGGTTCTTGCCTTCTTTCGGCTTTGGTCCTGCCGATTGTCTTCCTGCCGTTCCCTTTTCCTAGGCCTCTCCTCCCGAGCTAACAGAGCATCTTCAGCGTTCATATACTTTGTGGCGCGATAAAGTACTTCTGACATGGTTTTTGGGTCGTTTTTGTATATGGAAAACAAAAACTTGCCCTTCTTCAAGCCATTTGTAAATGCCGCGACAAGTATCTTGTCGTCAGCTTCGTCGATTGAGAGTGCCTCTTTGTTGAAGCGGGAGATGTAGGCTCTTAAAGTTTCGTCTTCCCGCTGCTTCATACTCATCAAGCAAGCCGTAGACTTCTTGTATCGATGGCCTCCAATAAAGTGTCCGGTAAACTGAGCACTGAGTTCTTTGAAGGTGCTGATGGAGTTTGGTGCCAGTCGACCGAACCAAATTCTCGCTGCGCCCTTCAGCGTTGTAGGGAAGGCCCTACACATGATGGCATCCGCTACTCCTTGAAGGTGCATTAGGGTTTTGAAGGTCTCCAGGTGGTCCAGTGGGTCCTTAACCCCGTCATAACTGTCTATCTGCGGCATGCGGAATTTACTTGGTAAAGGGTAGGAGTTGATGGTGGCGGTGAACGGCGAGTCAGTTCGGTTGACAAGGTCGTCAAGGTCGCTTGATACTCGTCCCTTGAGAGCATTCATCATAACCTCCATTTGTTCCTTCATGGCTTGCATCTTCGCGAGAACAAGTGGCGGAGTGGTTTCCGCGAGGGAGGGGATGCTCGTGTTCTGCCATTCTGGTCTGCTCGGGGCGTTGCTGGCCTGGGGTCCTTCCTGGTTTCTCCTGTCGGCGCTGGTTCCTTCTTGATCTGCTCCTTGGTTGTTAGGAGCTGCATTTTTCTGTCTCAGTTGCTCTTCTAGGTCGTGGTTTTGTTTTGTGAGGCGCTCCACGGCGGCGGCGAGCGTCCTCACCTGTCTTTCCAGCGCAGTTGTAGGGGTTTCTTCTTGTTGAACGTCGTTGGTGGTCGCCATTAAGCGAGTGAGTACCATGTAACTCTTTTGTCTTGGGAGTGAGAACATGTTAAAGCGTTTCCCACAGACGGCGCCAACTGATGATGCCGAAAATACCACCAGTGAGTCACACGTCCCTCGTACGATCGCAAATGGCATCTGCACAACGAAAATGAATAACCTAGCAGAGTGTACCGGTGTGGTACCGGCCAAATACCCTCCGAAGGTCAAGTTAGAACTATTCTCACTGCTCTAGAGTGCTAGAGAGGATAAAATTATGCGTACCTTGGATCATGAGGGTGTTAAGGTTTTTATAGTAGCAAAGGTCGTCCCCTTTTCCCTTGGAGTAGAAGTCTTTTCCTTATAGGAGTCCTTTTGGGCGTATTTTTCGGGATCCTTTCCTTATAGGGGTTTCTTGAATATTCTATAGCGTGGGAAACAAGTCAATCCCTTACTTGTAGCGTGGGGAACAAGTCATATTACTTGGTCCGTCAGCATCAATTCATTTCCTTCAGCTTTTAGGGCGTCAACAGTTAAGACCGTCACACTTGGAGACCGTCTGCTATGGCTCCGTCTGCTTATGTATGGAAGGTCGCACAGAACCGTCGGTCTAAGGCTAGACTCCTTTTATCCTTATCACAATGCATCCCTAAATCCCTGCATTTGTCTTTCAGGGTGGTCCAACCATCCTTGCTTCTCTTCTGCAAACAATATTTCATTAAAATCTCCCAAACAATATTTCATTTGTCTTTGTAGGCTGTACTTCAATATGAGTTTTCTTATTGTGTGCAAAAAGCATATTTGACCATTTTGGTTGCCCACCTATATTTTGGCATCTTGCAAATATGTAGATACGTAGAGCCTTCTATTGTCTGAGGTCATCCAATATGATATCTTTTGCAATATTTTACAACTAGCCTTCCTAAATCCTGATACTTATATGATCATTTTTCCGTTATTATACATATGTTGATACTTGAGACCGTTTACCGTTTGACAGAGACCTTATTTATCGAACTAGTACTTTTTTGAATGGCATTTCATTGTTGGAATTTGTATGTCATGAGCATAACCCACTTTCTGATACACTTGCTACCATGTCTTAGGTCACAGAAATGGTAAATACTGTTTAGTCCTGGTGTTTGCGGCCAAAGCTCTTAAGTTGTCAGATTTTGAAAAAAGACAGGTAAAACAGTGTTATGCCCTTTCAGGACTTTGTGTGTATGGTTCAAATATTTCATGAAGATCGTGTAATGACAAGGCCTTGGACCCTTAGTAGTTCTGTTTGTAATCCTTAGGGCTTAGATCAGTTGAGTATCACTGCATGCTGATTTTGATTGCCAATCATGGGTGTAGGAAAAATTTGCTTCATTCTTTGGACCAGGGATTGCGGCTGAAGTTGGTAATTATTTTATGTTCAAATGCTTTAAATTAAGTGAAAATCTCAGAAGCTTGAAAAGCACACACTGCATTACATAGCAAACAGAATTCTTATATGCTTCTGTATGCAGGAAAGAGTGAAGATAATCTATATGAAGTCCGACTTATTTCCAACACAAACCCCAATGCATCTCCTTAGTGAAGAGTACGCTGGTTTTAATCTAATTCTGCTATCTGGTTTGGCTTCATTCATTGCATGACATAAGTCTCTCGTAAAATTTTGTATAATAGTCAGATGGAATAACATTATCATAACAAAGATAAGATTTTGATAAGAGAGAAAAATATGTAAATGAATTTGGGAAGATGGATGACTTACAGTGCAATTGGATATTGCCGTATTCATTCTACTAATGCGAGCATTGTAAAAAATATATGTACACGTTTTACATGGGGTGCTATTGTTTCATAAAAGTAAGATATGTACAACTATACTCATAAATTCCTAGTAAAAGATTTTTCCTCTCCCCTGACTCAAGTGAAAAAGGGGTGAAGTGATTTGGATTTGTCTTTTGGTTGAATCTAGTGTAGCCAAGGGAAAGAGGTTGCCAAAGGAAATAAGGAAAGAGGTAAAAGGACAAGGAATTGTATCTATTAGTGTCGGTGGGATCATTTCCCTGAGTAATCACAAGATCCTCACTACAAAAACCCGAGCTTTAGTTGCACTTTTTTAAGCGGCATTTACAAAAACGCAGCTGACTGCTTTGAGTTGCGTTTGCCAAAGCCCAAAGACCAGCTCTATAGTCGTGTTTTTTGATGTTTGAGCTGTGTTTATGGGGTGAGCTTAGGCCGTGTTTTAAAAACGCAGCTATAGATCCATCCGATATTTTTTTTTTTAATGTTTCCTAAAGTGGCGTTTAAAAAATGTGGCCTAAGCCCTACAACTGTATACCTAAGCCGCGTTTTAAATAAACGCGGATTAAAGCATGTCTGTAGCTGCGTTTATTTAAATGCGGCTACAAGTTTGGTATAAATATAAAAAAAAATAAAAAATAAAATAAAAAACCCTAAACTAGTCTCTGATTTCTAACCCGATCTCTCACCTTCTCTGTCACTCTCTCCCTTTGACTCCCAAACCCTTACCTTCAACCCACCCCTCTCTACCGCTGATCCTCCTCACCCTAGCCCTAGCCTAGATTTTTCACACTCACTCAATTCTAATTTGGTTTTTTTTTTTTTTTTTTTTTTTTTTTTTTTGTGTGGAAGGATTACGTTGCCGGATGGGACTATGAAGGAAGGGAAGAAGTGGGTGACATGCGAGAGAGATTTCGAAGAGTTTGGCTACCAACGCTTTGATTTCTGAGGTCAATGGGGTTCTCTGGGACATGTCTAGGCCTTTAGAGTCTGATTTTGAGCTCAAGCTCTTCACTTTTGAATCCGACGAAGGCTGCGACACTTTCTGGCACTACAACGCTCACATTCTCGACAAGGTATGATCCCTGCATTGGCAATTTTTTGCATTTGGGTTTTTTTTTTCCTGAAGAGAAAGTTTGAATGTTTGGCTTAATTTTGGGTGCAGTCGCTTGAGCAAAAGTATGGGTGCATGTCATGTGTTTGAGGAAATTTCTCTTTGACCGGTGGTACATAATCCTTTGATTCAATTAATCTTTTCTTTTCCCTAAAACTTTGTTTCTCTCTCTCTCTTATATTATTTTTCGAACTCTGTTTCTCTCTCTCTCTTTTTCGCAAGCTCAAACATCAGCGAGTCATCGCAAAGGTGAATCGGAGCTACGAAGACTGAGTTGGATTAATCTCATCGTGTTTGAATTGGCGACCGAGGCGTCTCTCTTCGCAGAGTGAAAGTTCGTCATTCTGTTATTAATTCGTATAATTTTATACTAGTTTCTTTCAATTGATCGTGTTTTGAGTGCCTCTGTTTTTTTATAAATTAGTTCTTTTTAGGTAATGTAATTATCGATTTTGCTTTTATTTTTGTGTTTGTTTTGTGTTCGTTAGATTTTTTTTGGTTTCTAAGAAAATTCAGCAGAGGAGAGAGAAGTTGATTTGAAATCTTACATTTTCTGGTCTAGTTGCCTAGATAACGAAATTTAAAGTTTCTTTTTCTCTGGAACGATTACACGGAGAATATAAGGTTTCAAAGCTCTGGATTCCTTTTTCCCTTTTACGCTAGGTTTCTTAGTGGCCAAACAGTACACTAGGGTCAAATTGATGAAATTGGATAATTTAGAGAAGATGCTTGGTCACAAAACCCTATGGTACACAAACACAGCAACTTCTTCACAAGAATGATGAACTAAGGCAAATTCTATCTTCGGTCATAATTTGCTTGAACAAACTTTGCTCAACACTTGTGCAACTTGTGTATATTTTGACGGCCCTTAAAATAATCCTTTTATATGTTTAGGGTTGTGAGAAAAGAAAGCCCAAACACATAATCACGAATTAGAGTCAAAACAAAACTGAAAATCTATTTTTCATAAACTTCGATAGATACCCTATCTGTCAAGCTGCTATCAAGCCACGGGTTTGAATAGCTCTTTTAAGCTGAATAGCTCTTTTAAGCTCGATAGATGGCTAGTTGTTGAGCTAGCTATAAAGCTTTAATGACAAGCACTTTTCAGACTTGAATCTTGGATAGATTTGCATGGCTTCAACATTTGATCTTGAAACACAGTTTCTTGAAGTATTAAACACATCCTAAATCTACCCAAATATAAGTAAAGTGTGTTTTGTCAAAGGATTAGCCAATTACATAAAATAGTGACATGTTCCTAACAAGTGAATCACATATGTCCTAACAATCTCCCCGTTTGGCAATCTGTGACAAAACCACAACAAACAAATGAGATATGAGAGAAGTCATAAATCACTCAACTCATATTTACTTGTTAAATACAATGAAATCTATCCTAACAAAATCTCTTGAAAAACTTTGCAAGAAGGGTTTATGGCAAGTAGACTTTGACAACTTGTATTTTTGAAACACTTTAAACAAAATTCATCAAGACATCTTTGTGTGAAACAAAAATAATAGATTGCATACAAGTAATAAGAACCATGTGTATAAAGAAAGAAGAGAAACAACACATGCAAGAATAGGTGAAAGAAACATACATCAACATATAGAGAAAATAAGTACAATGTATGCCAATAATGGTCACAAAACCCAAGGTGCAAGAATAAATGTATCTCAAATAGAAAGAAAAGAAAAGAAAAGATATAGGTAATCCTCACTACATCCCTCAATATGTACTCTCCCCCTAACAAAAATCTCCTATGCTAACCCTCTCCCTAAGTATGACTACTCTCATAATCAAAACTACTTCCCCTTTTTGTTATGAGTAACAAAGGGTAAGAGTGTCAAGTAGACATCTCATCATCGCTAGGTGAGCTAGCAACGCCATCATCCTCATCATCAGAATCAACATCATCATCATCAGCAGCATCATCAGCATCACTCTCATCCGCAGGGGCTACAGGAGTGGACGGCATAGTATAACCACCCATCTCAGCTTGACGTCAAGCAATGCGTCCAACATGAGTGTTCACCTGACACAACTCATCCCTGAGATTGTCGAAGCGAGCATCCATGGGCTGAAGCTGTGCCATGATGTCCTTTAGAGTCACTCCACTCATAGAAGATGAGGGAGCGGATGTGGATGGAGCAAAAAGAGTGGGAGGAGTTGCCGTATCGGACCGCCTCGATTGAAATTGCGCCTCACTTCGTTTACCGGTAGCATAGTCAATGGCACACATAACGGGGAAGTGGTCAGAAGAGGGAAAAGAAACAGAAAAATGGCATAAAATTCGCGTGATAGCCGAAGGGAAAATAAGCTTATCACGGGTAGCCGTATCCCTATACACATCTATAATGGAAAGAATAAAATGTGAAGGAAAATCTATAGTGAGGTGCTCTAACAAGGAAAGCAAAAATCGAACACGAGGCTTTGTGATAGAGTTATAGTAAGAGAGTGGGTGCAAAACAAAAGTCATCACCATGTTCTTGAATCTAAGACCTTTAGCAAAGGCCTTGCATGGTGTAAATTGACGATCACCCCAATCAGAAGGGCACTCGTAGAAAGTAGAGATCATCTCGTCTTTGGACACAGTCCTCAGACGCTCACATCCGAGGTAGTCAAGATGCTTTACCTTCGGAACATGGAGCACATCGGATACCAAATCTGGTGTGACAACAATGCGCGTACCTCGAATGCGAGTAGAAAAGAGAGGTACTAAAGAATCAATTCCATGCATGTTGGAGTAAAACTCCTAGATCAGCATGGAAGGATAAGTGACCGGGACGTCACATAGTGACTCTCAACCCCGACTGTGAATGACATCGGGAAGGTCAGTATCGGCGAAGTCTGCCAAAATGACTTGGCGTTCCGAATGAACACCTCGTCGAGAAAAGTTCTCCGAGAAGTCCTTTCGGGCATCCTCATCATGGAATCGAATAGAAGGAGTAGAATCAGAAGACGAAGTGGAGGCCCTAGAACGCAAAGGGTTCTGGGACGGAGCAGACTTACGTTTAGGTGCTATTGACACACTAACGTAAACAAGAGAGAGAGGGGGAAGAAAGAGAAAATCAAAAAAGCTCCAAACAGTTCAAATATAACAAGTATATTGAAAAGAGAGTACGTATGCATGGAGAATGCATGAACATGTGATATGCAAAAGAAATTGCATCATGGGTTCAACCCAATCCAAACCTATTAGCACACATCAGTTTAATATATATAACACACATCTAAATGCATGAAAATATAGTTATAATGCAAGTGAGATGCAATGCATGAGGTTTTAAACTCATTTAATCAAAAACTCATCCCAAAATTTCAACAATAACTCAACAATTTTGAAAAAACCCAAAAGTTTTCAAAAACCATAAAACCTAGGTCCAAATGCATGAAATGCATGAATAATGAGAGAAAAATAGATCATACCAAGTGATTTGGAGCAAGGAACGGCCAAAAATCATGTGGGTTGAAGGTTTTGAGAGAGAAGAAAGTGTTTGGGAGGTGAATAGGCACGGACAAATCGAGAGAGATCGAGAAAATGAGGATCAGATCGCGCTGAAGCCTATATATAGATCCTCAGTAATTCTTGACAGGTAGAGGTATCGAGAGGTATTGAGCCAAGTGTTGAGACAGGTGTCGAGAAAACAGAATGTCGATAGATGAAGCTATCGAGAGGTGTCGAGGAAGAATTCATCAGACACGATCAAAGAAGCTTGATCGATCCACCAGTGTTGTCGAGAAGCTATCGAGGGTCCAGGAACTTTCTCGATCAATCCACCGGCTATCGAGACAGCTATTGAGATTGCGATAAGAAACAATTTAAGATCTCGACAAAAAGGGCAGGTGTCGAGAGGTGTTGAGGAGGTATCGAGGTTGCTTAAAAACAGTTTTTCAAGAATGGGAAAAACACAGATATGAATGCAATCAAGCATGCAACACAACTAACGATCCAATCAACATTTTAAACTCTCAAAAACATCTCCCAACAACAATTTTTAAGCACATGAATCCTAAAACACACACACTCACACACTAAACAAGTCTAACCAATTTTATATTTCAAAAACAAGTCAAGACAGTTTAGTGAACATACATTAACACATGTAAACTTTGTGATGGCTAAATCACATTGTACCTGCACATGTATCAGGAGTAGCAAAGAATATTGCGTGTTGTGTGTGAAAAACATCGCAAGATTGCATAAGTGTATACACGTTATGACGATTTGAAATATGAGAAAATCACTTTAACTCACACACAATCATAACGGTTTGATGGGGACTATCACCTTTGAAGTATATCTTATAACTCTCACATCTCTTAGAATACATACTTGCAATCATATATAGAGCATTTTGATCTTTTTGCTTTTTATTTTTTTTGCATATTTTTCTTTTTAAGCAAATCATGCATGGGCATATAAGAGAGAGAAGAAATATCAAGCATTTGACATTCCAATTTTACTATGCCGAAGCACACAAATGTCATTTCATGATTGGCGGGTAACAGTGATGAGATGGTTATTTATACCTTTCTCTTAGGATTTTTCTTCCCGTCAAAAAAAGTGATACGAGTGTTAAGTACAAGAGATTACTTAATCTTACTCATCACAAACAAGAGCCACAAAACTCACTTGCTTAGTTGTGCATAGAGATGCTCATCTAAACTACAAGACATACAAAATTTAGAAAACTTTGTTTTAATGGCCCTCCAAGGTACACAAGTACCAATGTTCACAAAACACACTGTTTTTGTATTTTTCTGATTTTTTACAAGTTTTTTTTATATTTTTATATGAAATCCAAAATAAACAAAACTGAAAACAAACAAAAACATGTTAACCAAAGCAAAGCATAAAAACTAGACTGACTGAAAATAAAAGCAAAACACACAAGTTATACAAAAACAAAACACAAAGAGAGAGAAGAAAGTGATAGAATCACTTGGAGCCCTTTTCCTTCCACACCTTGGAAGAACTTTTCCTTTGAGTGAACCCTTGAATTGGTGGTGAGGGGGAAGAATTGAAACCGTTCAAGTTTGAAAGGAACATGAAGGCTTTGAGAAGATCTTCAAGGGGAGCAAGAGAGGATTGAAGCTGATTCTAGCTTCCAGATGCTATCATGCTGTTGCTCTATTGAGTGGCTAACCACCTATAGCAATTTGGTCTAGTATGACTGGCAACTCCACAATGATGACAGAGATACTGCTTCTTCTATTTAGACTTTTGAGAGTTAGCTTTCTTAGCCCTAAGGTTTTTAGCTTCCTTCTTATCTTGCGTAGGGGGTGTTTTTAAGATAGATTTACTTTTGTCTATGTTCTCACTAGCTATATTAGTTTTAACATCATTGTTCTCAATAACATTATTACTAGGAGGAACAAAAACAGTAGTACTAGTAGAAGCAATATTAGAAGAAGAGAGACCATACCCTAAACCTGTTCGATCAGAAGCAGATTTTTGAAGACTGAGCATCTTATCAAGTTTTGCACTTGAAGTCCTCTCCAATTGAGCTCTGACTTGAAACAGTTCTACTTCAAACTTCTTGCTCTTCTCAGCCAAGAAATTGTTCTCGACCCTCAGTACTCCAATAGTCTAATTAGCCTCATCAAATTTTGTGGAAAGCTCTTCACGATTAAGCTCCACATCACTGAGCTTCTTGGTGGTCAGCTTATAAAGTTTCTCATGTTTCTCAGAAAGCTTGTATAATTTCCCATAGGCTGTATGGATATCATCTTGATCATCCATCTTCTTAAACTTGGACTCCACCAATTTCTCTTCTTCATCCACATCTTCAACAATCCCCTCAGAAGGATTGACAGTGGCAGTGAAGGCATTCAGGATTCTGTCATCCTCATTATCAGAATCATCTTCAGGCTCGGTGTCGCTCAAAGTAGCAGCAAATGCCTTGCTCTTCCTAATGCTCTTGAGATATGTAGGACACTCTTGTTTCATGTGACCAAAGCCTTGACACCCAAAGCACTTAGGTCCTATGAGAACAGTGTGCTGACCACCATTCCTAGCATCCTTCTTCCCTTTGTCTTGGGTCTTGAACTGAGAAGAACTGGATTGCCTACGGTCCTTGTTAAAGCCCTTCCCATTGGCATTCTTCATGAACTTCTTGAATTGCCTGGTGATGTAGGACTTTATCTTAGAATCTTCATCATCTAAAGACTCATCCGTGTCACTGCTTTTGCCTTTACCCGATTTCTTAATTCTAGTTAACCCTAGCTCATAGGTCTGTAGATTGCCAACCAGCTCTGTCAAAGGAATCTTATCAATGTCCTTTGATTCCTCGATTGTCGTAATCTTGGCATGGAATCTCTTAAGTAGAGATCTGAGCACCTTTCTCACAATCTTGAGTTCAGGAATAGTTTCCCCAAAATTGAAAGCTGAGTTCACTATGTCCTTGAGCTTGGCATAGAACTCATCGAACGACTCATCCTCCTCCTTTTTAATCTCTTCGAAGCTTGTAGTGAGCCTCTGAAGCTTCGAGTCATTGACAGCCTTAGTTCTTTTATAGGTTGTCTGGAGGATGGTCCATGCCTCCTTAGCAGTTTCTGTAGAGGATATCTTTTTGAACTCCTCATTAGTGACTGCATTGAATAAAACATTCAATGCCCTACTGTTGAAGTTTTCCGTCTTGATCTCGGCATCATCCCAATTGGCCGGCGCTTCCTTTGGCTTGGTCCAACCAATTTCTATAGCTCACCACACCTTTTCATCTAGAGACTGCAAGAAAGTTTTCATGCGTACTTTCCAGTAAGCATAGTTAATGCCATCAAATAGAGGAGGTATAATTAATAACTGTCTTTTATCCATGACAAACAAGGGTCAATGGATCAAACACAGTAAAGATTAACCCTAATCAGAGTATGTCTGTTCTAATACCACTTGATAGGCCAAAAACGAATTGACCCCTTGTGATAAATTAACCAATTAATTTAGCTAAGTGAATTAATTAAGTTAATTAACATGCAAACGCGTAGTAGCACAAACAAATGACCAATAAACTAAGTATGCAGCGAAAAATAAATTTGACATGGTGATTTGTTTACGAATGGGGAAAACCAACACGGCAAAAACCCCACCGGGTAATTTTTAAGTCACCACTTCCGAAATTCCACTATTATTACAACAAACAGTTACAAGTAAATGAATCTCAGTACCTTATACCAACCTATAGTTAAACCCTTACCCCAATACCCAGTTGGACTTGTTCTGTAGTGACAATTTCTCATTTCGATGCACGGCTCCCAGTACATGACTAACTAATTGTGCGTATCCCAGTACGCGACTTCAATTACCAACTAGAGAAAGTTGTTGGCTGCAAAGTTCTTCAGTTCATTTTAGCGATGAAGATCAAGAAGATGCTTGGTCATAAAACCTTACGGTGCACAAACATAGCAACTTCTTCACAAGAATGATGAATTAAGGCAAATTTTGTCTCTGGTTACAATTTGCTTGAACAAACTTTGCTCAACACTTATGCAACTTGTATACACTTTGACAACCTTTAAAATAATCATTTTATATGTCTACGGTTGTAAGAAAAGAAAGCCCAAATACATAATCACGGATTAGAGTCAAAACA